>NC_134019.1:18778872-19378872 GCF_040712315.1 Castanea sativa | reverse complement strand
AGCTAGCTAGGAACTTTTCTTTGGCTGGGGGAAGTTAAAATATGGTGCTTAAATTATTTATGAGTTAGGCTTGGGTGTAGTGCATCTATTAGACTAATTAATTTTATACACACTTGTTATTGGTACACTCACCATACACACACCGCTATATGAGCTGGGATTTTAGTTAAAATTAACACTTGATATTGGTACACTCACCATACACACACTGCTATACGAGCTGAGATTTTAGTTAAATTATAAAATCATGTTTCAAAACACATGATTTCACAATTTTAACCGAATTCATGTTTTTAAAATGCGACATGATTTCAAGAGAGTATGTACAGTAATGTGTGATGCTTGGGTGTGTTGCAAGTCGTGAGATTTCGCTTTTTAGTGTATAGCTTGTTTTGGTCAGACGGTATACACTCTCTTGGTAGTTCTTCAATTTGGTTTAAGAGTCGCACCTTTAAATTAGTTTGTGCCACAATTATTTTTGGAAGTTCTCTCTTTTTTGTTGTGCAATTCATGTTTGGTATTTTGTGAAATCTTCGGTTCATTGGTTTGGTTAGAGAGAAATCTCTTTGATGGTGTTGTGCAAGGTACAACCCCCTAAACTTTTTTATTTATGAGAGACAAGTATTTGGGTGTATTTGAAATTTGGGCTTGTAAGGGTGATTCTACACCAAACTTATATTCTCCCAAATTTGATATATTGAAATTTTCTTACAGTGGCATGCGGATGTAGGCCATTGCGAAACCACGTAATTTTGGTGTTTTTGGGTCTTTTTTTGTGCTTAATTTTCTTAATTCCTATTATTTGTTTGAAGATCTTTTTTAAGCCCAAATATTATTTGTTTGGAGATCTTTTTTAAGCCCAAAATATTTTCACAATCAATATTAGTAATTTGAGTTTCCATTATTTTACAACATAAATAATGCACATATGTTCTTCTCAACAAAAAAAAAAAAATATATATATATATATATATATATATATATATATATATATATATATATGTTTTCATTTCTCACTAGTCAACATTTATGGTAAGAGAAAGACCAATGTGCTTAGTTACTCTAATCATGTATTTTAATTGGGAATTTTTCCCCCTCGATCTCTAAAAAATAATGGTTATAAACTTATAAATATGAAAATGACGAGAAAGTTTCTCAGATATGACAAAGATGGGGAAGATATGACCATTGACCACTCAACTTGTAGTCCAATCCATACACAATACATTGGAACCATGTACACTAGACCAGTTAAAATGCTAATGCGTGTCACAAATTATCAGATGGAATCACGTTTAGAGCAGTGGTGCTGCCCCCTAATGTTTGTTTGTTTATTTATTTAATCTTTTTATCATATGACATAGGCCAATCCACGGATCAGTCCGGGTCAGGCTTGTACCCAACTTGAAACCGACCTGATCAGTTCAGGTTTCTAATTTCTAGACCTGCTGCTGACCAGTGAAAGGAGTCGGTTCGGGTGGTTGGACCTCTTTGGATACTGGTCAGTCCTTGGTCAGAGTTGGAATTTTTGAAACTATGCCAGATTTTGCCGAAATCCACCGAATTTGGTCAAGATTGGGCCAAATCTACCGAGATCTGGCCAAATCTTGAAGAGATCTTAGCAGATCTCAAAGAGATTAGGCTGAATCTCAATGAGATCTCAATGAGATCTCGTCGGATCTCAACAAAATATGGTGGATCTCAGTGGATCTCGAAGAGATAAGGCCAAATCTCGATTAATCAAACTAAAACGACCGGCAAAACACACCCATTGGTGAAGAACAACTACTTTTCCAGTGTAAATATGGTCGGATCGGTTGAAAATCGGTTTTTTATACTCAAACCTGACATCCGACCCACAGGTATTGGGTTTTGGGAACAAAGACCCATCGGCATCAGGTCGGCCAGTTTTCGGGCCGAGTTGGGCGGGTTGGTTAGGTACCAAGTCTAGTTGGACACCCCTGACATGTATAGTTTTTTTATAATATAAAGGAAAATTGTTATAATATAGATATAATTGAAATTAAAATTTAAACTTTCAAAGTTACACTTAAATCCTTAAAGAAAATTTCTAGTTAATAAACAGGTGGTGTTACTTTATCAAAGACATCTATCATCTTAAGAAACATTGTTAACTCGTCCACAAATCCCTAGTATCTAGAAGTCAGCTTGTCCCTCCATGTTGTCTTTAGAATTAACAACAAAAATTAATATAATTTTTTTTGATTGAGCTTAATAATGATTATGTTTTCTTGACTACAAAAATCTTATACTTTATAATTGAAGAGTATATCATGTCTTTCTCACTTCTTATATTTTTCTTCGTTAATTACTAATTTCAATTATTTGATTTTTTTTTTCTTAAAAAACGTAGAGGCTAATCATGAGGGTAAGTTTAGATGCTAATGCAACTAAAAAGACATTAGCATTTATTTGATTTTTTTTTTTTTAAGTAGAGGCTAACCATGATGGTATGTTTAGATGCTAATGTAACTAAAAAGACATTAGCATCTCTCTCTCTCTCTCTCTCTCTCTCTCTCTCTCTCTCTCTCTCTCTCTCTCTCTCTCTCTCGTAAAACATACTATCAAGTAGTTTCGATAGAGCACTATTTTCATGACAAATTGTTTGATTTTATCATTTTCTCAAAATTATATTTCTCACATTATCATAGTCATGTTCATTATTTTTTCTTCATATATATATATATATGTATATATTAAATTAATTGTTACATAAGATATGAGAACATAATTTGTTCATGTAAGAGAATAGTAAGACTTAGAGTCCAGAAAAATTATTATGAAATTTAATACAAATTCTGTAAGTGCACAATTGTACCTGGACCCAAAGACAACTACGGGCTCAGGCCCAATGAGCCTTAAACAATGAAATTTGTAGAGTGTGGGCTTGAAACCTAGGTTAGAAGTACTGAGAACTTGATAACAGGCTAAAAGTTACAAACACTTGTAAATAATGAACGATAATTGCAAATGGACCTCCTCGGACGTAAGCCAAGGACTCTCCCTGTATTATTTCTCTTTCTTTCTTAAAGATTACAATTCTTAATTTTTTTTCTTTGTTTCTTGCCTCCCCCCTTCTTTGGCGTTCATTCCCCTTAAATACTTCTTTTCCTGATGCTTTATCCACGTGTTACTCCAACCCCCTCCTCCCTAGATATTTCTTTTCTTAGTGCCTTTGAATGGTGACCAGAAGTTTCAGTTCTACTGTTCAGGGGTCACTTCCCCATTAATGCGGCCAGGGAGGTAGGTGGAGGGTCTTTAATGTGGAGGTGGCAGTCTTTGCTTTTGGTATTTTTCCCACACCGGTGTACCTCGAAGGCTTAGGGTTTCCCCCTTTTAACCAACAGTCCTTCCAGAATTCTGCCTTGCCCTTCGTAGTGAATCTCCAAATCCTCTTGGATCTGTCCGAGGAGAAGCTCACCCTCGGCTGTATCCTCGGACCCTCGGCGTATGGGCCGATTTGTAGTACTAACCAATTCTTAACTCCAGAGCAGATCGACCCTCTTTGCTAGAGCCCAAAGGCCCAAATACCTGCTTGGGTCCTTTTACTCCCACAATAGCCCCTCAAAACTCTATTTTTCAACATCCGAGGAGAAAAATAGGGTTTTGATCCAACGAGAACTTACCCCACACATTTTGTACATAACTACATGTGTGGAGACCGTTTCGCGTTCCAGAGGATGCCACTTGGCGGTTTTATTTTAAAAAACGCGCGCATTTATTACCGTAAGTTACACCTTGTCCCCCACGTTCAACGGTGAGATGAGCATCCAACGGCCCTTGTTACTCCGTGAAAATTTGGGCGGGACAAATGTAATTTCGAGGCCGCTTCCCGCACGTTGTGACGCTTCGGGAACCTGCGCCTTCATTTATTTTTTCAGAGGCTAATCCCATCAAAACATTAGTAATCACCTTTTGTCTGCACAAATTCGTGGAAATTCGCATAACTTCAAATCTGTAAGTTCCTATTCTCTTTCCTCAACCCATTCTCCTCGGATCTTGTTCTCGGCTCCCCTTCTAACTGTCCTCCCTCTTAGAACTTAGTCTTTCGTTCCTTTCTAATGGGTAAATTTAAGTGTCTAGTTGATACCGCTGCTAGGATGGAGGGTTTTAGAGCTAAGTACCACATTCCCAGTGACGTAGGTTTAAGATACTGCCTGGCGGAAGCCGTGGCCGGTTCTAGGAAAACCAGAGAGGTTATCATCCCAATGGTCGCCTTCGTAGAAGGTAGGATGACCCTCCCAATGAAACCCGTTACTAGTGAGTATCTCCGCAACCACTGATTGTGCCCAGATCAGTGCGCTCCCAACGTTTTTAGGGTCTTACGAAGCGTCGATGCTCTAAACGAGCAGATGGGTCTGAACCTCACCTGGCATGATGTCGTCTTTATGTACGAATGCCATAAACTCACTAGAGTAGGTTATTACATCAAATCCCGCTCTAGCGTAGTTAGGTTAATCTCCTATTTGCCCAAGTCCAATAAAGGCATGAAGGATGACTACCTCATCGTCTCTGGCAACTGGCACAACGGCCCTCACTGTCCAGTTGAGTGGGGAGATCTAGGTGCGACACCTTAGGATTTAACTTCCCACCCCATAACTCCTTCTATCATCTAGGAATGTGCATTTGCATTTACTTGAGCGTCTAACTTTAATTTATTATATGTTCTACGAATCTGACCATGTTTGTTTATTTGGATGTCTTTCTTTACAGATAAGCAAAACGTGCGCCCACGCTTAAGCCACTGCAACGTTGCAGATTTGAATCGAGTGCTACGCTCCGAGGTGTTCGTCAGTGTAGACTTACAACTTAGGGCGGCTCATTTGATTCTAGGGTACGACCCTATCTCCTCGAACTTCCAGGAGATCGAGAACGCAATAATCGCAGGTGACCGAAGGCGTAGGAGGATTCACGTAGCCCGACCCCACTTCTTGGCTGACCACAACATTCCTGATGCCCCTCACACCGTATTGTACACACAGCCCATAGCGGCAATCCCCCTCGCCATGCACTCTCAGGCAATTGCTGTCCCGGAGGAGCAAGTGTCTTCTTTGAACACGTTGGACGAGGAGATAGAACAGTTTTAGCTCGAGGACACCCCACGACCTCGCGGAAACTCGTTCGTTGTTCTTTCCGACGAGGAAGAAGAAGCAGCCGAGGCCTTTGGGATCGCGGGTCTAGTGATAGCGCGTCCAGACGACAGCTCCATTGAAGGAGAGATGGACGAGCTGAAGGACCTTATGACCGCGAGAGGCGCACGAGTGGCAAAGAAGGGAACAAGCGGGTCCCAAGTTCCCCCAGCTTTACCACCACCTCCTCCTCCTCCAGCCAACCCCAAGCCTCCGGCCGAAGATCCCAAGAAGAAAAGGAAGGCGGAGGCCGAGGGGGCTGGTGGTGAAAAGCAAAAGAAAATAAAACAGCCCGCGCCGGCCCAGCAGCAGAAATTGGACAAGGGCAAAGGACGCGCCCGTTCAGTTGAAAGCGGGGAGATCAGAGACGTGGCCGAGGTGCGCCGAGCACCAGCTACCTGGTCTCCTGACCTGAGACTGGACGGCACACCTATTCCCTGCCACTCCAGCATTAGGGCAGTCCAACAAGGCCACGCCCACCATTTGGCCTAGGTGTTGTAGTGCCCTCTTCTGCTGCCCAAGGACATGGAAACCTTGGAAAAGATGGGCCAGCCTCAATTATTCCTTTCATTAAAAATGGGTTTATCTCTGGTAAGTTCCACCTCTCACTTGTACTCTAGATTCATTTGTAGACACTTTACCATTTTTAACCTCCTGACATTTTCGCAGTCCATCCAAGAAGTTTTTGCGGCCGAGAAGTTTGTGGAGGACTATCGGAAGCGAGCTGGAATGGAGCAAGAGCTAAGGCAGGAGACAGAAAGGTCCCTAGGCCAGGCCTTAGCAGAAAACGGGAAGATCACATCGCAGCTGGCCGACCTGCAAAGAGAGAGGGATGGTGCCGAGGCCAGCTTAAAGACGATGGAGACCCAGGTGGAGGGGCAGCGTAAGCTTCTTCGCCAAAAGGACGACGAGCTCTCTCTAGCCCAACGGGCACGCTCTGACTTGGAGAAGGAGCTTACGCGAATGAAGGAGGAGGCTCGCACCCACAAGCAAGCACTAGAGGCCACGAAGAAGGCCAGCTATCAGGAGGGGGTGACTAGAATGCAGAACTGTTGACAGAGGCTTTTGCAGCCTTATGCCGAGAGTACTGTCAGCAGGTCTGGGGAGAGGCCATGAATGCAGCAGGGGTTCCTCAAGCTTCCGAGCTGAGGAAGCTCGAGAACATTTGGCTTCCCCTAGACATACAGGAAATTGAAGACCCTCCTGTTGTTGCCTCTCCTGCCCTTCCTCTTGTGGTGCAAGAACTTGTTCCTGATCCTACAGAACCTGAAGGTTCTCATAAAGAGAAGAACAAGTATGGTGGTGCCGAGAAGGAGCAGATTCAAAACGTGGAGCCCCTCATTCCTTCAACAGACAAAGGGAAGCAAGTCTTGTTTACCTTTGAGCTGGAACTGAACAACACTGAGGCTGGTAGCAGCTCCCTTCAAGACCCCCCTCCCCTAGCTTAGGGCCTAGTATAGGAACTTTCTGTACTCTCCCCTTTTTTGATGTATATAATTAATGAAGAACGATTTTATTCAACTTTCATTCATGTAGTATTTGTTCTACTTTATTTTTTTTGTGCTTGTCAAGAAAGTTCTCACTAATAAATAGTTAAAGGGAGAACAGAATAAATAAGTCTAACTCCACCAACCAAACAACTATAATTTCAAAACAGCCGTATAACTTAGTTTGGATATTAAAAAATGCCTTAGTTAGAAAACTCATATGATGGTTAAACCTTTGTAATATGAGGTATTGCTTTTAGTAAGATGTAAGGTCCAAGGACCATTCCTTACAAAAATTTGTTTAACACTTAAAGATATAGAACTTAGGATCCAAATTAATGAATGGTAAGATACTAATTTCCACAAAACGTGTGATAAGAATAAGAATAGTGACAAGATATTAAGAATAGTAACTTCAAATGTTAATTTTCCCAAAGTAGGAGGTCGAAAGACCCGGCATAACTAAGGTTCTGTTTAACAAATGGCAAGATATCAATTTTCACAAGGTTTGTGGTCCGAGGACTACACTTAACTAAGTTTCTGTTTGACTCTTAAGAATAGTAAAGTCAAATGTTAATTTCCCCAAAGTAGGAGGTCCGAGGACCCGGCATAACTAAGGTTCTGTTTAACAAATGACAAGATATTAATTTTCACAAGGTTTGTGGTCCGAGGACTACACTTAACCAAGTTTCTGTTTGACTCTTAAGAATAGTAACTTCAAATGTTAATTTCCCCAAAGTAGGAGGTCCGAGAACCTGGCATAACCAAGGTTCTGTTTAACAAATGACAAGATATCAATTTCCACAAGGTTTGTGGTCCGAGGACTACACTTAACCAAGTTTCTATTTGACTCTTAAGAATAGTAACTTCAAATGTTAATTTCCCCAAAGTAGGAGGTCCGAGTACCTGGCATAACCAAGGTTCTGTTTAACAAATGACAAGATATCAATTTCCACAAGGTTTGTGGTCCGAGGACTACACTTAACCAAGTTTCTGTTTGACTCTTAAGAATAGTAACTTCAAATGTTAATTTCCCTAAAGTAAGAGGTCCGAGGACCCGACATAACTAAGGTTCTGTTTAACAAATGACAAGATATCAATTTCCACAAGGTTTGTGGTCCGATGACTACACTTAACCAAGTTTATGTTTGACTCTTAAGAATAGTAACTGTAAGCCCCTGAGGTATTTATAACTTTGAACTACTAACTAACAAAATCACATTTTATTAATAATAATACCTTCGAAGGTTATTTACATTCCATAGGCGTGGTACAATTCTTTCATCTAGGTCAGCTAACTGATACGACCCTATGCCCGCTATTGAAACAATGCGATAGGGGCCTTCCCAGTTTGGTCCTAGCTTACCCCAAGCTAGGTTCTTAGAAGTGCCCACAACTTTTCTTAGTACGAGATCCCCAGGCGCGAGTGGTCTTAGCTTCACGTGGGCATTATATCCCCATTTAAGCTTCTGTTGATAATAAGCCATTTGGACCATAGCTGCCTCGCGTCGTTCATCGAGTAAATCAAGACCTTTCTCCAAGAGGCCATCGTTATTCTCCGAACTAAAAGTACTTGTCTTCAGGGTGGGAAATCCAGATTCCAGAGGTATCACCGTCTCGGCTCCATAAGTCATAGAGAATGGCGTTTCTCCCGTGGACCTGCGCAGTGTAGTCCGATACGTCCACAGAACATGTGGGAGCTCTTCTACCCATCTGCCCTTCGCATCGTCCAACCTTTTCTTTAGCCCACTGACTATGACCTTGTTAACGGCCTCGGCTTGCCCATTTTCCTGAGGATAAGCTGGGGTGGAGTATCTATTTATGATGCCCATGTCACCACAATATTTCATAAAAGCCTTGCTGTCGAATTGAACGCCATTGTCTGAGATAAGTGTGTGTGGTATACCGAATCTAGTGACGATGTTTTTCCAGACAAATTTCTTGGAATCAACGTCTCTGATATTTGCTAAGGGCTCGGCCTCAACCCATTTAGTGAAATAGTCTGTCCCCATAAGAAGCCATCTTTTGTTTTCTACAGCCCTCGGAAATGGCCCTACTATGTCCAATCCCCACTGTGCAAAAGGCCAAGGACTGGAGAGAGGGTTTAGAGCCCCTCCAGGTTGATGAATATTCGGGGCGAACCTCTGGCATTGATCACATTTTCGAGCATAATCCTGAGCCTCCCTCTGCATATTGGGCCACCAATAACCCTGAGTCAGAGCTCTGTGGGCTAAGGATCTTCCCCCGGTGTGGCTCCCACAAATCCCTTCATGCAGTTCTTCCAGAAGTGCTTCCGTTGATTCAGGGTGCACACACAACAAGTACGGTCCTGAGAATGATCGTTTATACAGTTTCTGGTCCTCGGACAACCAAAAACGTGGCGCCTTTCGACGTATCTTATCTGCTTCAGACTTGTCCTCAGGAAGGATGTCACTCTTAAGAAAAGATATAACCAGGTCAATCCAACTAGGTCCAGGCCTTATCAGATGAATGCGAACTGCATTGATAACAGTAAGAGTTGGCTCTAGTAAATTCTCCACGAGGATAATCCTGGGTAAGCCCTGAGCCGAAGACGTTGCTAATGTAGCCAAAGAATCTGCATGGGTGTTTCCACTCCTAGAAATGTGAGCTAAAACGAAGGAGTCAAATTCAGCTTGCTGGCGCTTGACCTGGGCCAAATATTCTTGCATTCTTGGGTCTCTGGCCTCCATGGTCCTCGTGACTTGGCCGACCACTAACTGTGAGTCCGAGAACACATGGATTTCCTTTCCACCCATCTTGTGTACCATCTTCATGCCCACCAAGACTGCTTCATACTCGGCCTCATTATTAGTAGCCGAGAACGCCAATCTCAAATATTTTTCGAAGACAATTCCCTCAGAGGACATCAGGACAAGTCCAACACCAGACCCTCTCTGATTAGCTGCCCCATCCACATACACTTTCCAAGTCAGAGGTACTGCAGCTGTGATCACACCAACTGATTTTTCATCAATATGTGCCTCTTTCAGAGTTTCTTCTAGCAATGGTTCGGTAAACTCTGCCACTAAGTCAGCGAGGACCTGGCCCTTCACCGAGGTGCGAGGCCTGAATTTAACGTCAAAGGCTCCCAAAATGGTCCCCCACTTTGCCACCCTGCCAGAGTAATCGGCGCTGCATAACACCGCCTTGAGAGGCAATTGAGTCAGAACCACCACAGTGTGAGACTGGAAATAATGAGGAAGCTTACGTGTGGCATGAACTATGGCCAGAAGTGCTTTCTCAAAGAGTAGATAGCGCACCTTGGCCTCATTTAAAGACTTACTAACGTAGTAGACCGGTCTTTGCACCCCGCTTTCATCCTTTATAAGGACCAGGCTGACCGCATGGACGACCACTGCCAGATAAGCAAACAAAACCTCGTCCGCCTCGGGGCGAGACAAAATGGGTGGCCGAGAAAGATATTGCTTAAGCTATTGGAAGGCTAACACGCAGTCCTCTGTCCATTGAAACCCCTTCCATTTATTCAACAATTGGAAGAAAGGACGGCATCGGTCAGCTGATCGAAAAATGAACCTATTCAATGCGGAAATCATTCCGGTCAATTTCTGGATTTCTTTCGGGTTCTGAGGTGGCTGCAAATCCTGAATAGCCTTGACCTGTGCTGGGTTCACCTCTATGCCTCTATGAGTAATCATATATCCCAAGAACTTTCCAGACCCCACGCCAAAAGAGCACTTTGAGGCGTTAAGGTGCAGCTTGTACTTTCTTAGCATCTGGAAGGTGTCGGCCAGATCTTTCACATATGAAGGTATTGTTTTACTCTTCACCACCATATCATCCACATATACTTCAATAGTCTTCCCTAGTTGCTGTTCAAACATTCTGGTTATCATTCTTTGGTAAGTAGCCTCAGCATTCTTCAACCCAAATGGCATGACCTTATAGTGGTAGTTCCCCGTTGGAGTAATGAAAGCAGTCTTCTCTTGATCCTCCAACGCCAAGGGAATCTGATGGTAACCCTGGAAGGAGTCCAAAAAACTCATCCAAGGATATCCGACAGCGGCATCCACCAGTTAATCAATACGCGGCATTGGGAACGAATCCTTGGGGCAGGCCTTGTTCAAATCTGTGAAGTCCACACATACTCTCCACGTTCCATTCTTCTTTTTAACCACAACCGTATGCGCCAACCATTCGGGGTAGAAAACTTCTTTAATAGCCCTAGCCCTCTTGAGTTTGAGCACCTCTTCCTTTACGGCCTCGGAATGTTCTTTGGAAGAACGCCGAGGTGGCTGCCTTCTCAGAACAATAGCAGGGTTGACGTTTAAATGATGACAAATGAAGCTCGGGTCCACACCGGGAGCCTCATAAGGGTCCCACGCAAAAACATCAATATTGTCCTTTAGAAATTCAACAACTCCATCTTCTCTTGGTGTGGCAAACGTATGCCAACTTGGAAGAATCTCTCTGGGTCATCCGCTATCAAAAACTTCTCCAACTCCTCACAAACAGCCTCATCTCCTGTCTCCGCTCCAGGTGCATCCGGAGCTGTTAATTGCTATGACTCTTGGATGGGCAAAGTTGATAACTCGGCTTCTGTCTGATGAAGCACTGCGGCCAATATGCATTGCCTGGCCACAGATTGGCTGCTGAGGATTTCCTCAACATATTCCCCAGAGGGGAACTTAACCTTAACATGCAAGGTAGAGGAGACGGCTCCTAGAGGGTGCAGCCATGGCCTGGCGAGGATGGCTGTATATGGGGAGTACGCGTCGACCACAATGAAATCCACCTCAACCGTTTCTAAGCCGGATTGAACGGGCAAATGAATCTGTCCCTTCGGCACAACGGCCCTTCCTTCGAAGCTTATGAGTGGCGAGTCATAAGGAGTAAGATCTTCCAGCTTCAACCTTAGCCCTTTAAATAAATCAGGGTACATGATATCTACACCGCTGCCCTGATCAATCATCACTCTCTTGACATCATAACTCCCTATCCTAAGAGTGACCACAAGAGCATCGTCATGGGGTTGAATGGTACCAACCTTATCCTCCTCCGAAAATCCCAAGACGGGTAAAGTCACATTCAACCTCTTCGGCCTGCAGCCTGCATCTTCGGCCTGAGAATGGGAAACCGCCATCACCCTAGTGGGACCTGAGACAGTCCTGCCAAGTGCAGTGAAGATAACGTTAATTGTTCCCAATGCCGGCCGAGATGGATTATTCTTCTGATTGTTCGAGCCAGATTGACTGCCCTGTCCACCAGGTTGACACAAGTGCTGCTTTAGTTTTCCTTCACTGACTAGCTGCTCCAAGTGGTTCCAAAGGGTCCGACAGTTCTCGGTAGTGTGGCCCACGTCCTGATGGTACTGACAAAAGAGGTTCTGATTCCTCTTCGCAGGGTCTCCTGCCATCTTACTAGGCCACCTGAAGAAGGGCTCCTTACGAACTTTCTCCAGTAATTGGTGTACTGGTTCTCGGAACACAGTGTTCACGGCCTGAGTTGCTGCCGAGCCGGATTGACCTATATAATCTCTCCTCGGCTTGTTGTTGTGGTATCTGTTCGACCTGAAATCCCTTCTCTCCTGCGGGATAACCTTCTCCTTACCCTTTCCTTGCTGCTGGTCTTCCTCCACTCTTTTGTACTTGTCAATATGGTCCATGAGGTGACGTACGCTGCGGACGGGCTTTTTGGTCAAAGACTTTCTCAAGTCGTGATCAGTAGGAAGACCTAACTTAAAAGTATTGAGCGCCACCTCATCGAAGTCACCATCTATTTCATTAAACATCTCCCAGTACCGGTCGGAATATGCTTTCAACGTCTCCCCTTCCCTCATGGTCATGGATAACAGCGAGTCTAATGGCCGAGGCACTCTGCTACACGTAATAAACCGCGAAGCGAATGCTCTAGTAAGCTCCCCAAACGAACCTACAGACCTCGCTTTAAGGCCGTTGAACCACCTCATAGCAACAGGTCCCAAGCTAGAGGGAAAAACTTTACACATCAGGGTCTCGTTATGAGAGTGCACCACCATCCTTTGGTTAAAGTGACTCACGTGCTCCACTGGATCAGTCTGGCCATTGTAGATGGTAAAGGTGGGCTGGGTAAACCTCCTGGGAAGCCTCCCTTTCTCAATCCTCCGTGAAAATGGGGATTTGGAGAGTTGGTGCAACGCCCGACTCATACATCGTTCCCTAAGCCCCTAGAAGGAAGCTTCTTGCGTCTGCGAGCTGGCTGGTCGTCCTCCTCACAAGAGGACATTGCACTGGGGGGTAAGCATGACCTTGAGCTATAACTACCTCCCCGGACCTCCTCTGAGGAAGGATTAGATGAGGACGGTGAAGACCTACGTCTGGCGCGGCGTAGCTTCCTCTTCAAACGATTAATCTCCTTCTGCATGGCTTTAGCACCATCCTCATGGGTGGTGCTACCACCGCCATGAGTATGGCTAGCCCTAGGGTATTCTGTATGGACACTTCCCTCACGATCCCTTCGACGCTCAAGACGCTCGAAAAGATCCTTCGGTTGTGATCCCTGTGATTCTGTATGGTGAGAACCTAGGCCTGCCACAGTATCCCAACTCCTTCTAGGCTAGATTTCCCACAGACGGCGCCAATTGTAAGTGCACAATTGTACCTGGACCCAAAGACAACTACGGGCTCAGGCCCAATAAGCCTTAAACAATGAAATTTGTAGAGTGTGGGCTTGAAACCTAGGTTAGAAGTATTGAGAACTTGATAACAGGCTAAAAGTTACAAACACTTGTAAATAAAGAACGATAATTGCAAATGGACCTCCTCAGACGTAAGCCGAGGACTCTCCCTGTATTATTTCTCTTTCTTTCTTAAAGATTACAATTCTTAATTTTTTTTCTTTGTTTCTTGCCTCCCCCCCCCCCTTCTTTGGCGTTCATTCCCCTTAAATACTTCTTTTCTTGATGCTTTATCCACGTGTTACTCCAACCCCCTCCTCCCTAGATATTTCTTTTCTTAGTGCCTTTGAATAGTGACCAGAAGTTTCAGTTCTACTGTTCAGGGGTCACTTCCCCATTAATGCGGCCAGGGAGGTAGGTGCAGGGTCTTTAATGTGGAGGTGGCAGCCTTTGCTTTTGGTATTTTTCCCACACCGGTGTACCTCAAAGGCTCAGGGTTTCCCCCTTTTAACCAACAGTCCTTCTAGAATTCTGTCTTGCCTTTCGTAGTGAATCTCCAAATCCTCTTGGATCTGTCTGAGGAGAAGCTCACTCTTGGCTGTATCCTCAGACCCTCGGCGTATGGGCCGATTCGTAGTACTAACCAATTCTTAACTCCAGAGCAGATCGGCCCTCCTTGCTAGAGCCCAAAGGCCCAAATACCTGCTTGGGTCCTTTTACTCCCACAAATTCAATCCCAAATAATTTTTAGGATTTAAAAGAATATTGAATTACATCTTCATAAATTATTAGGTTAAAATTCATTGAAAAACAATTATTGGATCTTTTTTGTTTATATTTTGTTTTTAATTTTGTATATATGCTGGATTTATCTTCCATATATTAATTTATTTTTGAATTTTCTTTATATAATTCTCATTTCTAAATGGTATTCTTTTTTTTTTTTTTGCCTTTTATACTCTGACCTCCCCAAGTTAAAATATTAGTCCCGGCACTAATTAACCTCTAGTGGAGACTAATATATGTGCAGAATTTGCGAAAAGGCAATGAACTAATTGGTTCATTGACTAGAAGCCAATCTAGTGGGGACTTCAAAAGAACTTTGGTGCACGAGCTATAAAGGGCTTAGGAAATTAGTGTATATTAGTGCTTGTTTGTGTGAATTATAGCCAAATCACTAAAGACAGAAATGAGGATGACAGAGAGGAGTAGTGAGTTAAAAGAGCTTGGAAACCTTTTTTTGGCTTTTGGGTTTTGAAGAGAAGGGTCATGGGTGGTTGATTTGAAGGGTCAAGTTGGTGAAATCATTGGGTTCAGAGAGGGGCAACCATCCAACCATGCACAATTTGGACCCTCTTTCTGAAACTGTTAAGAGCTTGGAAATGTTAAGTGTCCAATACGCAAATTCAGAATCTGTAAAACTCAAGTGGTAGCACAAAGGGTCATCGGTGGCAAATACCCAAGGGTAGTCTCAACTCTCAAAATTTTCTTTCTTTAATAGTTCGATAGTTGGATAGGAGTTGAAAACACTAAGAAGTGTTAATTAGTTGAGATTTTTTTCTTTACTTAATAATTTAATAGTTGGGATAGGAAATTTGAACCTTATAATTCAATAGTTATGGTAGGAGATTTGAACCTTATATATGTAGATACCTTATTTTGCACCCCTTACAACTCGGGCCCCCGTTCTCCAATGATGGTAGTACTTTAAGGCCCAAGGTTGGTTTAGGTCCAATCTGATGAAAATTGACTTAAGTATTTATGGAAAATCTAAAATTATTTTTGAAAGAATAAATTTATTTTTTTAAAAGAAAGGCTGCTGGAAACCCTAAATGTGTGCATGCATACACGTATATGCGTACGCATACTCAAACCATGCGTACGCATGCTTAGGGCATGCGCATGCTTACATGAACATGCGCACACAACTAAGATTCTAGAAATTATGAAATGAAAGCTTTTTTGCATTAAACATGGTTTGAAACAAATCCCACATCGTTTGAGAGCCGCCCTATTGTAGACACCGCATTTTGTACGCCTTACGACTTGAATCTCGTTCCCCAATGATGCTAAAATTCTAAAACCCAAGGTTGATTTAGGCCCAATTAGATTACTAATTGACTTGAGAGATGTTAAAATGAAAAATATAACTTTTTAATGAGCCAAAAATTTATTTTTGAAAAATAAAGGCAAAAAAAAACCCCTAGGCTTGCGTATGTAGGCATGAACTTGTATTTGTAGCCTAGAAGCCTGCGTACGCAGGCACAAGCCTACGCACATAGGTAGGGTTTTAGGAGCACCAGAAAGGCAAGTCTTCTACATTAAATATTGAGGTTTGAAACAAATCCCACATCGTCTAGGAGCCATTTCAAACCCCAATTTTCACAATATAAATATCCATACTTGGTACCTTTCAAAAACACACAAAAATCTCATGGAAAAACACTAAGATTCACTATAAATAGTGAATCAAAGAAGGGGTTTTTCACAAAACATCCTCAAGTAAATTTTATTTGATTAGGGCATTTTCTGGCCTTGATCTTTTATTTTTAAGATTATTAATCACACGTTTATTAATTTGTGATAGATTTGAATGAGAGGAACGATCAAATAGCAAGCCTAGAAGCTTTTTGCTTTAAGGTATCCTTTTAACTTTTTCTTTTATTTTCTGCTTCTAATTTTGTTTTTGCTTTGTTTCTTTACTTGTTTTATGTTTTAGTATGTTTATTTAGTCTAGGTTTATGTGTTGTATGTCTTAAAAGCATGTTAGGTTGCCAGATTCAAGCTTTCAAGTGTTTTTCTGCATTTCTGTTTCTGGGTTATGATTTAAGGTGTGCCTGTGTACGCATGCTTCTTGCATGAGTACGTAGGCTCATAGTATGCGTATGCATACAGCTAGCCTGCATACGCAGGCTTATGTTTGTGCACGCATGCTCGTGCCCAAAAACCCTAATTAATGTTTTCTGCTTTTGTTCCTTCTTTTATTTTACATCATTTGCTTTTGTTTTAAACCCTTTTGTATGCTTTTAAGCTTTATACTTTTGTCCACATGTTTGATTGTTATGGTATGTTAGAATTAGGGTTTATCTAGTGTTTTATTATTTTAATACAATGTCATTCATTCACATGTCCATGTATAATGCCATAGGTGCTAAGTTGCTACAAGGTAAATGAGGTAAGTCATGCATTCAAATGAGCATGCATATTTGAATATGGTTTTGCTTTGATGATGATGTGGTCGTGAGTTTTCCTCAGCGGTGCTGGCAGCTCCGCTTTCCTTGATTTCATAATTGCAATAGCTTTGCTCTCATCGACGACTTAGCTTGCAATCGCAATATGTATTGATGATGCACAGAAAATCAGTAGGTTGAATGCTCTAAGCTTCAATGGGCTAGCGAGCGCTTAGAAGGCCTGAAAAGAAAAAGACAAAAGAATCAAAGAAGACCGAGGTGAACCGGCTAAGAACTCTCCGATGCTTAAGTTAGTTTTTTCTCTAAGACTCAGGAATTCCAACTTTTTAGGAATAGTGAAAACTTATTTTCATTTGATGTGGATGAGTTCTTACATAGCGAGCCTTGGAGTGGTTACTTGTCTAGTAACTTCCCCAATATATGTGGAAGTTAGATGGTTCAAACTTAACTTCCACAACTGATATAGAAGTTAGAAATGTTTAATCTTATCCTCTACAATTGTCGTTGGAAGTTAAATATTTAGTAGGAAGTTACAGCGATGAATGCGGATTTCAATAATAATTCGGAATAGTAGAATGTGGTCAAGATAATAAGTTTTTAGATATAAACTTATTCTAAAAATATCTTAGTGTCGAGGGGTCGTCCATCAGGTGCTTTCCTGATGGACGACCTTCATACCCATGGACAACCTTCTCATGCTGAGTTAATATTTTTGCCTTTGGACGACACTATGGACGAATTGGAGATTGTCAGATTCTTTAGTTCACTATCATGTATTATTTGTTTCTCTCTCTCTCTCTCTCTCTCTCATCATTTTAGACTTTCTCTAACTTTATAATAACTCTCATATCAACATTTTCAATTCTCACATTATCTGTTATTAGTCATTTTTTGTCTTTTAATTTGTTAGTAAAAAATAATTCTAAAACTTCATGTTTTTGGGTTTTTTGTTGTGATGTTGATATATTTAAATTATTTTTTTTATTATTAAATTTTTATAATTTAAATTTCTTAATGATTACTCTAAAAAAATTCTTGGAACCATCATGCACATGGCAAACTTAGGTGTCATTTAACAGCCACCTCAACAACAAAAATTAACAAAAAAAAAATTGAGCAAATCCAAACACTTGGTGACATCAAGAGAGTGGATCAAAATTTTGAAGTTTTAGTGACAAAGTTAAAAATAATAATAATAATAAATAAATATATAAAACTTTACCGGTGTAAATTATTATCATTACTATTTTTTTTTTCTTGAATCTAATATCACCTAAATGTGGTTTAATTTGCCAGTTTGTTCATAACTCATTCTTAGGTGATTTGTAAACTAACTTGTGTTACGTGTTGGATGATTTTTTTTTTTTTTTTTTTTTGAACAGTCGCTATCCCTAGAGCTTAACTGCCAGCTTCTAAAATCCACCATATACCCGTAACTTTACTTGCCAATTTTTTCATAACTCATTTTTAGGCTATTTGTAAACTAACTTCCATTAATGTTTGAACATTGGAATGGAATATATAAGATCACCGCAATTGATTGGTTACTCATATTACATGTGAAGTTTTCACAAAATAATAATGAGGTCTACAAAATGCAAAAATAACCTTGAGATATTAATTGGAAAATCTATAAAATATCAATATATCCATAAGATCTCCAAAATGACCGAATTATTTCTTCAAGCCTTCGAAATGACCAAAATGATATGATGAAAAAAAAAGGGCAAAGATCCCCAAAATAACTAAAATATCCTTAAATTTTATTAAATAATTCAATAACTACAAGATATCGAAAATGACTAGTCATGATTATAGAAGTTAGCATCCAGGTAAAGATGCTCAAGAAGTGCTTAAGCTATTGTCGGAATCTAACCAATTTAGGGTTTTTAACAAACCTTGCTATAGTGGTAGTTTTAGGAAATGTCGGGGGAAAAAATGGTATAAACCAGTTTTTCTTTCTTTTTCTTTTTTTTTTTTTTTTTTTTTTGTTTTTTTGTAGTAGCAACATGGGCTATACCTCTATTGGGTTGGATGTATGTAAAGTTGTGGTTTACAACTATGTTTTGTGTTGGCTTTATTCCATGACAAAAAGCGTTGTATTTGCTTTAATTTATTCCTTCTATTTTGTGGGGTTTTATTGTATTGAGTTTAGTATTAAGTTGGTGAAGAATCGAGTATAAAATGAAGAATCAGTAGATTTCGCGAGTGTCTCGCTAAAAGCTAACCCGCGAAAGAGTCACCTGAGAAGCACATGTAGGAAGCTGAAGAGTTATGCCAGCCTGGAGGATTTCGCGAGTGTCTCGCGAATAAGGCCTTCTCGTGAGATACCCGTGAAACTCTCTGTCTGGAGGAGTTTTAAGTATGACTTTCTTACCATTCACCCATAATATATATACCATCATTACCCACAAAAGTATAGGAGGCCATTTAGAGAGAAAAACTCTAGATAGGTTTTCTACAACACACACATCCATCTTTTAGAGAGAAAGCCATTCATCCTTAGTGAGAAATCATTGTAGCCTCTTCTCCTTCCCTCTCCCATTGTCGTACCTTGAGAGGAGATTTGTACACAAACACAACCCACACCTTTACAGAGTGTAAAGAGTGTTTTGGAGCTTGGGAAGCTTTGGGGATTTGCTAAAAGAAGTCGGTGAGATTTGGCGGATGCAATCGGGCGTATTGCAGGATCCAGAAAGCTAGACAAAACACGGTTCCAAGAAGCTTTGTTGGAGTAAGAGCTTGGAGGGCTTAAGTGCATTGGGTAGATTAGGCTTGGAAGGTCTCTTGCTATTCGTGTATCCCAACTTATTGTCTAGTAGATTAATTTACCGCTTGGAGGGCAGCGAAGAGATTTTTTGCCGAGTTCTTCGGTTTCCTCTTCAATAACACATCGCCGTGTTATCTTGTGTTTGCATTTCTCTTCCCCTATTCTTGTGCTTTAATTTTATTTTTTGTTGTTTATATTTATGCACTAGAGTAGTATCAGTTCATTGTGCACATTACTCTTGTTTCCGCACTTTGATTAAGTAAGAGTAAAAGTAATCTAGCCATAATTTGTTAATTGGTGGTCTAAACAACTCTTGTGTTTTTAACACAAATCCGAGCTTTCAATGTAGATACACCAATTAAAATATGAAGTATAATCTTAGCATGCATCTTAAGAGCCCTGATGAAAAATTAATCCACAAAATTCATGTTCAATATGTATTTTATGCAATTTGCAGCCTCTGCATGTAATTAATATAAAGATGATGGTGTTATGATAGCTGCAGCAAGTCATGCTATATGGAATAAAGGGATAGCATGTGGAGTTTATTACAATATAAAATGTTCTGGCGCGACAAACCTAGCACCAAATCCTTGTAAGCCCTCCATTCGTGTTATAGTTCGAATTGTTGATTATTGTCCAAGATGTGCTGCAGCCATCAATCTTTCTTTAGATGCTTTTTCTGTCATTGCAAATCCTGATGCTGGAGTAGTCAAGATTGTTATTAGTGATGGGTAAGCTATGCTCAAATGCTCAAAATTAACATCTTGGTCAAGGTACAAAAAATATGCATTGAGAGATTGATACGTTGCTCTTTGTGTAAATGAAATTTAGGTAAGAAGGGCAAGCAAGTAAGGAGGGCTTATGATGATATTGAAAGCACTAGTACATTTGGAAAAAACTTGTATCTGTCTTATTGGATGCCAATTTAATGAAATGATATCTATATAGAGTTTATGACATACAAGTTATGTGAATGTTTTTCCATTAAATGAAGTGAGACTTCTCACATATATGCTCGTTTTCCTGTTTTTTTATTTGAGCTTATAGGCTACATTACATTACTAGAGTTTGATCTCTTCCTTCCTTAAAACCTTCATCCATGGCTTAGGCAGAGTCAAAAAAAATTTCAATTAAATATTTTTTATACAAGTTATTGCGATTTTCTCAATTTTTGTTGTGTTTGATATTATAATTATATTTTACATGAATAATTCAAGAAATGAAAGAATTATAGATAATAATGATAATATATCTTCCTTGTATACATTTTTTTTCTAACGTATTACAACCTAAAAAATCTTAATATAGTTTTCAAATCCTATTTCATGAACAATAAAAGAAATTGGTTATATTACAACAGCCAAAAAGTGTTGCAAAATCATATAAAAACATTGCAAAAATATTTATAGCGCCTTTCCAACTGCTATAAACTTCATGGTAATTGTTCTATCACAGCATTTTTTGAAATCACCACAATAGAGTATGTATTGCAGTGTTTTGCAGAATGCTACTAAATTTTCAAACATTGCAATTTTATTTTATTTTTTGTAATTATAAAAAAACGATGAAATAGAGCACATATTGGTAAAAAATTGCAAAATTTTAAGTTATGCAAAGTTTTAGTAATGATAAAAACCAAAATTCTAATAACTTGATTGCAATTACTAGCAAATGTATAATCAAACAATAAAATTTTTTTTAAAAAAAAAAAAAAAAAAAAAAAAAACTTTAGAATATCAAACTGACATAAAATATATTTGAATATAAAAGACATTTGCTAGCGAAAAAGATATACAAATACAAAAGAGTATAAATATGAATGTTGCAAAATTAAAAAATAAGCATTAAATCTTTTCAATTCATAGTGTGTTGGTTAAAAATAATGTGGTCTCATGGTGGATAATTGTTACACCAACCCTGCTACATTTGTCTCGTTCTTACAACACAAATTACAATGATTAAAATTATAGTATGCCATTTATAGAAGTAATTAATCCAGTCATATTTCGAACACTACAACATGCAATATGAATACTTCCTATAAAAATTAATTTCCTATTTCATATGTTTTAAACAAGTCCTACATTTTTTAAGAACAATAGCATATTACAACAAATATGTAAGTACCTTTACCATGACGTGGGAATCCTTTACTTGAAGAAATGAGAGGGATGTTGTATGCGCCTAGCGCATACAAAATTTTTTCTGAAGAAATAGGTCTTTTGACCATGTTGTGGTGAATTGGCATTTCCAACTCAACTAGACATTTTGCAACTTAAAAAGACCAAGAAAGAAGTGACTTCATCAATAACCATCAGAAATCATGGTAAGAATAAAAATGATAGTGACATATTTCAACTTTAAATTACACACTCACCTTGACTATTCATTTTTTAACCAACAAGACCAATTGTGCTGTAAATTTGCCCATCTTTCTTGTTAATGTTATCTTGTGGGCATTCTTAAATAAAATATCACTCAATTGGTCTCAAGTTCCACCACTGACTCTTTTCTCCATTCCTCCCTTCTCATCTCTCTCCAGGCTCTCCTCCTCTTATGCTCTCCTCCTCTTATGCTCTCCTCCCTATCCAAACTTCCGAACATACAGTGAAAGAGTGATCCACTCATGTGCCTACAACCATCCATGAAATTATACACCAGCTTTCTTCTCACATAAAGGTAGAGCTCACATGTGGGTCTTGCGCATAAAACCGACATTTATGTTAGAGGAAGATGTTGTCATTTTGGCCAAATGAAATACCGCCCATCATACAACTCATGAAACCAACCAATTATCTCAGCTTCTTGTTACACTTTAAGTATTAATAGAAAGTATATTAAAAATAATGAGAGAGAGAGAGAGAAGAAGGAGAAGAAGAAGTAGAAGACTTCTTTATGTATTGTCAAGCTTCTTTTGTCAAATAAATGCCTCAAAGTGCAAATGAATGACTAAGGCAAAGCAAAATAACACAATTTATTTACAAAAGAAATCTACAAACCAGAATTACAAAGTATCTGATATGTAAGGAAAAACTAAATAAATCAGATATAGAAACCACAGAAGTACTAGCTAATCTTATACTTCCCCAGACTTTCTAGTGCATTTGAATAATGCTGACTCGTCACTTTGTTTTATCTACAAGGTCAGCTAGTTATTAGACTTCTTTCTGCCCAGTCATTTCTAGTAAATGTAAGCCAACCACACTACGGGTCATGTTGGTGGCTTTATCAGCAGGTTACACTGACAACTCAAAACGCTGTACAGAGGTTATTAACCTTCATGTTAGATGAATATTGTTGTTGGATTGGACTGTTGGGGCTGCAAAGCGTACTTCTCTTTGGTTCAGATATCCTCACATGTGAAATTGCCACCGCAAGAGCATCAACCAATCCACAGTCCTGCTCTTCTGACCTCCCACCTAGTCCATCAGATGATAGATTTAGGCTAGAGTAATCAAAGAGAAAGCTACCGGCCATTACCTTATTCATCTCTGACTCCACCCCAGGTATGGTAGTCAGTTTTCGAGAAGACAGTTTTACACGGTTTCTAGTTTTTGTCTTCAATGTTAAAGTCTGTGGTGTTTGTTCTGTATACAACAAGATCCATGGATGTCCTGGAGAAGAGCACAACTTTATCATAAACACATAAAGGACCAGAAATATATTACATTTTTTATAGATGAAATATAATAATGAGAATATATATAGAAACTGTGTCAAAAGATCATGAAATGTTTACTCCATTAGCCTTGGTGCATGTAGCAATACGTTAGAGGAATTATTCTAAAACTTAGGTGAAGTACCATAATTGTTCTATATTTCTCACTGCTATCATAACATGTTGTGAGACAAGAATTGGAGCAGTCAAATTCTCTAACAGGTTGCTAAACTGACAATCAAATAATTGGATGGCTATAAATATTATAAAAAATAAGGCTCTCTTTGGGTTTTCTTAGACTGGTGTAACAGCTGGTATAATCTGCCCAATAAGGACCAGGCCCCTCAAGCAGAACACTATATTACAATCAAGTAAAACTCTGTGACCCATAAGACCAAAGAGGCAGGATAACATCATAAAATCAAACACTTTCTTGCTTTCTCATATGAAACTATAAATCTATGGTAACTTCAATGCATTTGTACCTAATTTTGATTGCCCTATTGCTAAACTGACAAGGGTCTCTTCTTCTTTTCATTGGCAAGACGTGAACCTTAACACCTAACCAAACCCCATGCCAGCTCTTTGCTGCTTCAGCCAAATCCCTAAAGAGAGCATACCTCCTTTCAAGCTCAAGAAAATGGTATAGGTTCACAACATTAATATAGACGCTTGAATAAGACAACAGAAATCCCCAAGACAAGGGATGGTAAGACTGGCTAGTGGCTTCCTCAAAAAGCCTCACACAGAAGGCAAGTAAAATTATTTAACTTCCTGCTACGACAATTGAAAATTGATGTTTTTTTAGTACATTTTAATACTTCAAAGTTTCCAAAAAAAACTCTGCAAGCAAATACTAATTCAGAGAATATTTGAAGCTTACTTAGTATTTCGTCAGCAGTTAGCCTTGCTGAAACATCCCTGGTAAGCATATGGGCAATCAGATTCCGGGCAGGTTGAGAGACTGATTCCCATACTCCACTCTTAAAGTCAAGTTTCACCTTTTTTATAGCCTCAAATATTGCTTCCACAGAATCACCCTGAAATGGAAGCACTCCAACCAAAAGAGCGTGAAGGAGGACACCAGCACTCCAGATATCAACCTTTTCTGAATACTGACCAACCAAAACTTCAGGGGCAACATAAGCAGGGCTTCCAACCACACCTGCCAGGCTCTGACCTGCATTTTAGGAAAATCTACTAGTAGTTGAATGCAATTTACAATAAAACTAGATGATGAATAAAGATAGGTGGAATGATAAGTAGCTATATTCAGTGTTCAACAAATTAAATGGCAGAAAGAACACCAGGATCATAGAGAAGAACATAATAATGATGAGAGACATACAAAAGGAAAAAAATTGGAAAATTAAAAGAAACAAGGTGCATAGCCTACGAAGTTGTAGATGTTATAAATTAGTGCTCATCCAATTGTTGGACACTTCTTGCCAGAATAATTGAACAGGCAGTAACAGGAAAACGTGATAAACAGAATAACATCTATTAACCATGTTTCACCATTATGAAGCAAACCATTCATTGTGTTTCCAAAATAAACTAGTGACTTAGTGGATCACCACAACCAACGTATAATTTCAATTTAGACTAACAAAAATGTGATAATCTTAATTTTTTTTTTCTTCTTAAATCTCATCCTTGTGTCTTAATATTAAAGATAATGAGAATAAAAACATGCTTTAAGGAATATAATATCTTCTAAATACATTTATCATATAACGAATGGCATGAAATCATGTTTGATATTAGAAGTATGCATATGACATCTTAACCAAGCAATCCACATAAGCTATGTAAGCCTTTCCAACCATAATACGTCTCAAAGTACTTGGCTTCTGCATGCCCGTTCTGTTCTGGACTCCATAGCATCCACAGTTATACCCAAGGTATATTAACTTCTACCAAAATGATGTAGGCACCAGTCCAAATTTGCCTGTTGAACCGCATACATCCAAATCAAACCCCTTCATTAGGATGGAAAAAAATCTTGTGATCAAATGGAAAAATTGGACAACAAAACCTAAAATCTCCCTCGCCCGTTATAAAGGAATACCAGATTTCAACTTTTTGATGTGGGTGAGATGCCATCCAACTACAAAGGCTTGTAAACCCTAGATTAAATTAGCTAACATATTGATGACCAGGAAACTCTCAATGACTCAAGTACTCAACCTAAAAAGACTTCTAACCATTTTTTATCTTGATAATTGATTATTATTCTTTAATGAACCATTTACATCAACATTGTGAAAATTAAATATATGATTTGAGTAAAAAGATAAATCCAAAATGTCTAAGCATTTATGTTTATCAGGCAGTCACAAGACTCCAAATGAAGCAAAACAAAGCAAAGACCATGTTTCTAAAACAATGTCAGACAGAAAATAGCAAATGGAAATTTTAAATACAAAAACATGTTAGGTGTATTTAGTGATCAAATTATAAAAATGATTATAGGGGGTAAAACACGAGCACTTGACAAAATAAAATGACAAGAATGATGCTGAGTGACAACTGCACATTAACCATTCTCAAGAACAATGAGATTTCTCTTAAAGCTACAGCATGTATGTCCACTTCTTCAATCAATGGTAAAAAATAAGCTAAATGATGCCGAATTGCATTGAAAATCAGAATTGTTGATAGAATGAGTTTTACCATTAGACACCCTCATGGCTAAGCCAAAGTCTGCAAGCTTCATCTGGCCTGAACTTGTAAGAAGGATGTTTTCAGGCTTTATGTCACGGTGGACAACGCCCATATCATGGCAATACTTGATAACCAAAATGAGTTCCTTGAGTACATTAGCAGCTCGATGCTCTGAATACTGCCCTTCCCTAGCCATACTGTCAAGCAGCTGTCCACCCGAACAGAATTCCATCACAAGATAAAATGATTCCATATCTTCATACACTGCCTTTATTGTTACAACACCAGGATGACCAGAGAGATGCTGCATTATCTCCACCTCTTGATATACAAGCTCTCCCCCCTTGCGCAATATCTTGCATGCAAACTCTTCTCCACTCACTCTTTTCCGACACAACATTACTGACCCAAACCTCCCTTGCCCAATTGTCACACCCAAATCATAATCTTGCTCAATCTTCTTCTTCCTACCCATTTGAGTTGCAGCATCAATACACGCAATTTTTCTCTTAAGACCTCTCCCAGATGAGTTCGGACAGGTGCTCCCACAAGGTGGGGCAGTTACAATTTCTTTAAATACACTCTTACAGGAACCAACTGCTTTAACTTCATCTTCCTTACACTTCTTTTTGTGCCTTGAGCTATTTTCCAATGATGAATGAGACCAAATGGTTGATAATGATTTCAGAGAATTGTGACTTAACACTAAAATTTCCTGTCCCTTCCTTTTCTTGCCATGTGCCTCCATGATGCAATTCAAGGTAGAAAATAGTACAATATTGTGATTTTCATGATCAACAGAAAAAATATATCTCACTTACTGCATCATAAACAAAAAGCCCCTTGTAAACCTTGAACCAAATCATTGATTGCTTTCTTATCGAGTTCTGCAATTCCAGGAAATGTATAGCAATCAAAACATAATAAATTAATCCCTATTAGCAAAGAGAGGCGAGGGAATGGGAAATCATCAAGGATGACTTCTTTGAGACCATATGAAAACACTATAAATTCCAAATTGACATTATATAATTATAAATGGTACACAAACACAAATAAGAACAAAGTTTGAACCTTTGAACACCAGGAACCGCTTGTTCTTCTTCTTACGCCCCATCTGAACAGATGATTCACAAATTTGATCTGCTTTTATTAACAAAGGCAATTTGAGGACATGAAAACCCTTAAGGGAGTAAAACATTAAATAAAATGCCCCATTTAGTTGCTAAAAGATTAGAGATTTAGATTATTACCCTACTTCACATGTACTAGTATTTCACTTATTAGGACCTAAAAAGGGAAATTCTGAATTCTATACACAGCTGATTTTTTTTTTTTTTCCTAGGATGAACTGATTAGCTGAGTATTAGAAAACCATATTTGATGTTGTTAAGGACAATTCCTCAATCTTCAAAAACAAAAAACAAAACAAAACCAGCTAAAAACATAAAATTTCCACTATTTTCTTGGATCCAAAAACAGAGTTTAAAATCAGACAAAATCATTCACAAATGAGAAACAGAAGTAGCTATGTGCCAGTTAAAATATGAATAGCCTATAAGCCTTCTTAAGGCCAGTTTATCAACTACATAATAGATATATATATATATATATATATATAGAGAGAGAGAGAGAGAGAGAGAGAGAGAGAGAGAATCCCAAGTCTTGTTTTCTTATTTTCCTTTCTTTTCTGAGTAAACAGTGTCAAGAAAAAAAAAAAAAAGGGGGGGGGCGGGGGGACAACTAAAAACTAAGGTTAGAATCTATAAAAGGTAAATGAAAGATACAAACTGGGAAACCCTGAAAATGAAATAAATGGAAGCTTGGGTTGGGTACGCTTATTTACCTTCCACAGAGAAGAAGAAGAAGAAAATGGAATTTTGATGGAGCTCCTGTGACTGTGATTGGAGGCTATAGAATTGTATTGGAAAGGGAAAGCTGCATATATGTGTGAGTACTGTGTGTGTTTAAGAAAGAGCAAAGTTTCACGTGAAAAGGACAACCGTCAGTATAAATAACTTGGTTGGTCTCGCGCGTCCCCATTAACTACCCATGTGGTTCCTAAAACACTATGGTGCCTTTACCCAAAAAGTAGGGAACCAACATTCCACTTATTAAGATTAAGACAATATTCTCTAACCTTTTTTTTTTTTTTTTTTTTTTTGCCCTTTTTGTTGACCGAAGTAGAGGTTGATTTTAAGATTTTTTTTTTTTTTTTTTTTGGAGGAAATTCCTAGATTGAAATTTAAGAAACTAGTAATTTCATGGCTATACATGAGTTTATTAATATCAGGAACACAAAATATTAGAAAAAGAAAAACTATAACATCTTTTATTATTAAATTTTCATATTACGAAGTTATATTAGAGTTTTTAAAAGAAAATTTTCAAATAAAATAAGGCATGCAAATGCTCAAACTCTCATCCTCAAACCCACAAGGTAAAGAGTTTTAAGGGAGCCCAACTACTAAGTCATCTCCATAAGTGTTATGATGGAGTTTGATAAGTTGGAGAATTGAGAATTGAACATACCTAAGGGGGCAAGGTAGGAGCCAACTAAATAGAAACGAGTGGAGGAATCAAAGATGTCATCACAACAAGACAAGCTATTAAAAGAATTGAAGACAAAGATTGATGTGATGTTCATAGTTATGAAACGGAAAAATCTCATACTTAGTGGTGTGTAAGGGTTGGGTTGGGTTGGGTTAGGTTGCTTTCAACACAACCCAACTTTTTTTGGTTTAGAAATGCGCGACCCAAACCAACTTATAGGGGGTTGAATTTGGTTGGGTTAGAGACATTAGATCAAGCCAAGAAAAAAGAAAAGAAAAAAGGAGGATTTTCATTTAACCATTTAATCTATTATTCAATAAATTATTACAATTTACATGATTGACCCTAATATTCCAAACTCAACAAAACTAAGTCTTAAAATACCAAAATAACGCAAATTAACAAATTCAAATAGTATGAAAAATGAAAAATACTTTCCTAACATATTCATCGGCATACATAATGACAAAGATATGGTACCCATAACTTCTTTTTTAGTAAAAGATAAAATGTACTCATAACTTAAGACGTGTGCTTTGATCATAGAAAAGTGAGCTACTTGCTATGATTTTCTTCAATGATTTATAGGATTTAACGAATCATAATTTCTTAAATTTATTTGTAAATGATAAAATCACTTTTAATGTTTAGTATATAATACATAACATAGTGTCCGTTTAGGAATAATTTATTTAGTTTTTTGCTAAAAAAATTTTATTGAAAGTGTGTTAAAATTTACTTATATTTTGAAAATGTGAGGAAAAAGTTTTTTTTTTTTTTTTTAAGTGAACTTTTAAATAGTTGAACATAAAAATTAAAAGCAAAAAAACTGACTTATAATTTAATGTCAAACACCCACTAAAACTAACCTGCCGAACTTGTCCAATCTGCCAACTCGAAACAGTCCAAATTTTCAATTAACCCACTGTTTTTGGAAGTTAGTGGATTGGTGGTAGTTGGGAATTTTTTTCAACCCACCAATGATAGAATGACAGATTTGTTGAAAATTTCCCATAACCCACCTAGCCCAACCCACGCCCAGTCCAAGGATAAAGGATTTTGTATAACCCACCTAGCCCAACCCACACACAGTCCAAGGATTTTAAATGAAAAGTCCATCGTATGGTTTGGAATCCCACTTGTATTAATTCCAAGAATGGGGGAAGCAATTAGACAACAATAAGTTCCAGGCAATTGGTTCATAGCTTGAAATTAAGAATCATATCTACTGATCAGCCACAAGGAAACAAGCAAGGTGACCAACATGACATTGTTGAAGATGAATTAAGACTTGACTGGGGAACTTCAAAGTATTATGGCCGGAGGAACTACCAAATGTGCTAATGGGCATATAGGACCACTGCCCTAAGTCCAACAAGGGAAATCCCTTTTCTTCTGGAATTTGGGAGTGAAGCAATGACACCACTAGAGATCGTACTCACCAGCCACCGAATAGGTAGCTTTGATCCTGAGTTGGGCACGAGACAAGTATGTCGAAGCTTAGAGTTAATTGGAAAAAAAAAAAAAAAAAAAAAAACAACTAGAACTACATCATACCAACACACAAGATGTCTCCTTAATACACCTCATGGGTCGAGCAGAACAGATTTAATGTTAAGGACTTTGTGGTTTGTGCTCCAAGAAGTATGCCAAGCAACCAAGTACCCAATGGAAGGAAAACTACAAAGTAACAAAATGTCAACAACCAGAAGAACAAAATAGAACACAAGTTCTAGATTCAAAGAAAAAAAAGTGTGGGGGCACACACCCGTAACTAATGCACACCAGGAAGCCTAAATGGAAAGAAGCTAATCAGTTTCAGATAGAAGCAGGTAAAAAGCATAGAAAATTTTCATACTGCACTTTACATTAAACAGAACCTCTATAATTCACCTTAATTTTAGTCATTGATCAAATAAAGACCAAATTTCTCTGGCAAAAACATGAATATATGAATACATTTATCAAGAATCAAAGTACATGTAGCCACTTCCACAATCTCAACCATCATTTTTCATAAATTTCACCATCTAAACCAGTGCGCACTATGAAACTGGCTAATAGTAGTATTTAATATAATAAGAATTATAATGTAAATGAAGTATGAAACCTTCTCTTACAGGTCTCCAATCATGACAAGAATCTAGAAAGGTTACACATTTATTTGATAAATATTTTTAAACTCAAATGAGCTTGCAATTCTTAATCATCATAGAATTGTTTCAGACTATGCAAGATAACAAGCCTAATTGTCAAGCATAATCATTCTAGATTTGGTACAGCAAGGACTTTATCCAAGTTTATTTTTGAACCCCATCCTCAGCCCTGAGTTCAAACTGGCTTCAAAATTGCAAAACTACAAGATTTGCACCAATTTAGAACACTAGCAGTAATGATTACATTAGCCAGCCAAGAAAGTATCTTAGATCCAAGCTAGAAAGATTAGGAAGTTAAAAATAAAAAAAAATAAAAAACACAAATCTGACACTTAAGAAGCCCTCGTGTTTACATTTTAATGGTATGGACACAGCGAAACCGCAGCAATACCGGAATGCTGAACATATGGATGCAGCAAGCTTACAAGTCTTATTTCCTTTCTGAGATGTCCAAACGACTTATCAAAAGAGATGTCCAAACACAATAAATTGCTCCCTTAAGTATTGTTTGCAGAGAACACCAAACTCTAGCTCCTATTTCGATCCACTAGTTGGGTCCGAGTTTTTCTGAACCAGGAGCAGATGAAAATTGTGGGCTATTTCAGTCAAACCGACATTTGCAAATGCATCCAAAAGCCTACTACAAGAAGAAACATCAAAATCTGTAGTAGTTGATTGCTTCCACTGATCAATAACTTCTCCTACTTCTTTCAAATGCCCAAGAATCAGATATGAAGAAAGAATGCAAATATAGTTTCTGCTGGTCATTTTCTGTTTGGTCATTCTCAAGGATTTCCATATCTGATCAATTTTATCTTTGTTTCCTAAACTAGCATACAATATAATAAGGAAATCATATGCTATCCATTCCCTTTGTGTAATACCTTTCTCAGCTTCAACTAGAGTGTTAGACTCTGCATTCACAAGATGACCTGTAGTAATATATATATTGGTAAGGTTAATGTATCTCACCCAATCTTCATTAGAACCTGAATCTTGGCTCATTTCCTCCATAATCCTTCTAACTTCATCGATGTTTAGAGTTGCAGCACATGAACTTATCCATAGATTGTAAGTGAAGATATCTGGCGCAACCTTCTGTCGTTTAAGTTCTTCAACAACCAATGAAACCTTCTCAACATGCCCAACTGACATGTATAATGTCATCATCTCATTGTATGTAAGGGCATTGAAGGAAAGGTTTGATTTCTTTATCCTTTCATAAAGTTCCTCGGCCTTCTCAGTCAATTTTGCCCCAGCATAAGAGTGGAGCAGAGCAGTGTATGTTTCACTTGTTTTTGCAGAAGGAGGTAGGCCTTCAAAGTAGCGTTCTGCACTATCAAGGCCAAAAACTTTTGTCATCAAGTCAATGCGGACTGCATAATCAGAGCCTGATAATTCATATTCTTCATGGCTAACCATCCATTCTGATATCTGCAAGCTAAAATCAGTTATACAACAGGATTTACCATTACATTGACAATTATCTGTTTTTTGATAGGTACCATTACATCAGCAATTATGTATTCAGCAGGTACCTCAGAGGAAGGCTAAAACATTTGCTTAACAGATGTTCTAGAACTCTTCCCAGAAAATTCTATCATTTGATTGCCCGCAAATTATGTTACATATATTGGATAAGAAAGGAATTAAATTGTGCAAGATAATCAAGTGCTCCATCATAATCTATTATAATGTTAAAATATCACATAACTCTAGCATGAACGTCTAGGTTATCAAGGAATCAAGATAATTTGACTCATGGTTTATCTGAACTACAAACAATCGAAAACACAATGACACTAAGGGGAAAAGAAAAGAATCTTCACAAATTTCATCAATATATATTCTTTAATGTGCCCAAGATATCCCATAAGATAAGCAATTAGATTGTTGGTCTTGTTCATGCCTCCAACTGTCACATAAGAAACCCTTATAGCATGCCCATTAACATTTTGTTGATCACTTCAACTGCAGATGGAGCATTAGGTTTTCAGTGAGGAGAGAAACTTTGCCATTTGGTTTGGAATAAATCAACGAGAGAGAGAGAGAGAGAGAGAGAGAGAGACAGGGAACCAAAAGACTTTTTTTTTTTGGATAAGTAGGAACCAAAAGAAAATAAATAAAAGAATAAGTTTTGAAGCTTCTGTAAACAATGTGACCTGTTCAGGAGAATATAAAGGATTAGGAAACCCTCAACCCAAAATTTGAACTCTCATTTCAGGATAAGCTTCTTAGCTATGCTGCAGTTCAAACTGTGACTTTTTGCATTTTTCTATAAGAAATCTCTACCCATCTCACCCTATATTTTATGGCCTCATTTGGTAGTGTTTTGAGGGGGCAAAAAGAGCTTTCCAAGGCCAAAAATATATTTTCAAGCAAAAGGAAGTTGTTTGGAAAATTTTGTAAAGAGCTTTTAGCACCTTCAAAAAGCTGAAATGTGCATTTTGGAAAAAGCCCAGATTTAAATGCTATTTGGGAAGGGTCTTTTTCAGTTCTTCAAAATAAAAATAAAATAAATAGATTATGAATTGACAAAATGTCCCATGCTAGTTTGACATGGTGGCAGCCATCCCCCTTTATGAACTTTCTGCCAAGCCCTTCATTCTGATGACTTGAGGATGAGAGAGAGAGAGCCCAAGCTGTAGGTTTATGGCCTATGAATTGAAGCTGCCACTACCATTGCATCCTCATCACCAGTATGTTTGCCATTTGTTGAAGCATACTCGTTTGTTTTCTAAACTTTTCGGGTTCTTCAAAGTTTTTATCATTAGAATTTTTTCATTTAGTTTTGTAAATCTCTGCAACATAGCTAGTTATCTTTGTCAATGAATTTTCAAGTTACCAATGTCAATGCATGTGGAAGAATGTTTGAGATATGGCTTGATAATAATAATAATAATAGTGTATTGGCTCTTCATATTTCCTTCCTCAAAAGTGAGCCTCTTTGAATGTTTTCAAACCTTTACTCATGCACATGTTCTGAATTAAGAAGATGAATTACATAAAAACACCAACACTACAAGTAAAAAATATAAAACAAACAAGGCAACTTAAATATCAATATTATGCCATGCTTTACTTGCACATTAAATCTCAATTATATTGATTTTTATATATCATTTTTTTAGTAAATTGATTTTATATATTAATTGATAATCACATCCATCAATTGGACAATTAGTAGGCACCAATTATCATGAGGAATACTTTGAGGCGCCAATGAATGTTTAAGATTTTGATTTAAACACATCCAACTAAGCTATATGTATATCTACCTAGAAACCAAAATGAAGCAAAATTTGTACAAAGCAATGGCAAAAACCCAAAAAAATATCCACAAAAACAAGTACCCACAAAAGAAATCTCAATATAACACTAAATACAATGCCTTTCAAAAATCACCAGAATTTTCCTTTAAATTTCACATTTACTTATAAAATTCATTAAAATTTTCCATCATTATTTTCTCTGAAACCAAACAGCTCAAATAAAATCATATCAGAGAAAAAAAAAAAAAAAAAAAAAAAAAAAAAAAAAAAAAAAAGCGAACCTCGAGAGCGTGTTTGTAACGATGGGACTTCCTGAGGTCCTTGGAGATGTGGCGGAGGTCGGAGATGGAAATCTGATTGCCTTCACCGAGCCATCTTTGGATAACATTAGTGACGCTCCGCTTGGCGAGTCTAAGCCTGAAGATTCTACTCCGCAGGTCGTCGTCGTCGTCGTCGTTTACTCGAGAACTCGTCAAAGAATCACCTTTCAGAGTAATCGAGCAGAGCAACCGAGAGAGGTAGCTGGTTCTGTTGAAGAGCGAGAGTGACTGAGAATTTTCGTGGACGATGTTGAATCCGCCATTTCTGCGATATTCTCGGGTTTATGAGAATTACAGTATTTATACCAAAAAGAGAAATAACTTAAGAGTATGCTTTTACCGAATGAGAGGCAGTAAAATGGAGCGAGTGCGAGACGCCATTGCTGGCTGAGCTGTTTGGTTTACACCTGCATTTTTGCAGCTGAGTGACTGAGTGACCGAGCGATTGATGGCAAATACCCGGTTGGGTGGGGGTTTTGGATCGGATACAAGGGTTTTTACCGGTTTGTTTCTTGTTAGAAAATTTAGGGTCTCTAAATTTTATTTTCATTCCTGAATTTAAAATTGTTTTTCAATAGTTTCGAAATAAAAATAAAAATATTTTCAACAGTTTAAATATTAAAAACAAACTTTTCAATATTTTATAGACGAAAAACAATTTTTTTAAAAAATTTTAAGGATAAAAAAATATTTTTTGTGAAATAATATTTTTGCCAAAAGTTTATTATGTATTTCTTCATATTTATCATCTATGTAAATGTCTAAAGTATATGTAGATTTTTTTTTTAAATGCATTTAATTATGAAAAGCTAATCTAGTATAAAAAGTAATGAAAATGAAAGAATTTGAATGTGACCTAGGAGTTTGAATTTATTATTTTCTTTATCTAAACTTATTGTAATTAATTTGCAATAGTATTTTAGACTAGACATACTGAATATAGAACATGCACATGTTATTTTAATTGAACAACACAAAACTTTTCAATATTTGAAATAAAATTATGAGAGGAAGAGTGAGAAAACATACATTCGATGTTTGTAAGAATAAAAATAAGGAAAAATTACACTTTTATATTCTAAATTATACTCATTTTACACTTTTGCTCCTTGAACTATTAAAACGCATAATCAACCCCTTAAATTGAAAACTTTGTAATACTTAATCCCTTATCACTTGTTTTGCTACTAAGTTTGATGGAAAACGCAAGAACATACACCACACGTGAGTTGGACTCTACACTCAAAGTTAAAAAACAAAAATACTCTTCCGTCATCACTATTTGTCTTAGGAAAATCTAATGGCTAAAATCTTGGGGAAAAAAAACTTAGAACAAAACACATTATAACAAAAACAAAATCACATATACATTACAAAACGAGTAAAAAGTGTCTAAAATCACTCAAAATTACATTGTTAATCACTGTCTAAAGGAAAAATAAACCAAATTTAAAGGAAAGATATCAACAAATTTTTAGAATTACATCAACCAAACATCTTATCTACAAGCATTACTTAGCTAGCACCACCGAGAGAGGTGGCCTAGCGGTCTTGGTGTGAACGTAGGAGCACCAGGTCCCATGTTTAGTTCCCATTGAGCGAACTGTGGGATTTTTGCCTGCAACTAGCCTAAACTTCTAACTCTCTCGTGAAGCTAGGGTAAGGTCTGTGGTCACCTCTAATTACAGTAACTATGGCTCAATCCAACATTCTTTAGCGGAGAGTGACCTTATGTGTGACACAATGGTCACGCCCAAAGGGGTGTGTCACAATGGTCACCCTCGCCCCCCCCCCCCCCCCCCCCCCCTTTCATTCATCAAAAAAAAAAAAAGCATTACTTAGCTAGCAAAACTAAATTTAAAAGAAAATAAAACCAACAAATACTCTAACAGAGACTAGTTTTTTTTTCCCTCACCATCGTAACAACCTTTGAAAAATCCAAAATTCCTCTAGATTCACCACAAACCCTAGAAACCTAGATTCGAAAACCATTCCTTGAAGTCACAATGGGCCGATTTATTAAAATTCATTTAACTATGATGATGACTAGTGAAAAGAGGTACTATGGAAGTCGACCTTGAATAATTAGTAAGGTCCACTGTTCTTGAGGGAATGGAGTATTGCTCCGGAATAATTACTCGTAAAATAGATAATTGTATATATACAAAAATTGAAAATAATTTGAAATTAATATAAATTTTAATTGTTATTTTACATTAATGTATTATATATATATATATATATATAATATTAATCTTTTTAATATAATATAGGTGCAACCTTCCCCCTTATCCCTCGAAATTCCTTCAATTTCGAGAAATAAAAATGATGGTCTATAAAAAAAACAAAATTTGGGGCCTTACTCTAGAGTCGACTAGATATGGTGGGATGCAGCTAAATGTTGTGATGTTGACAGTTGAGATTGCATTATAAAACCAACCAAACTAATCATACAAACCAACATTTTTCCCACTCCCACAAACCAACCTAACTACCTTCCTCACTTCCCAAGAGATTGAACTCCAAACTCCCCCAAGAAACTCCATCCAAGAAAGAAACAAAGAAAAAAATATTTCTGGACCCGTAGTCTTTGCTTTTTTTATAGCTCTAAGCTCCCATTTCAACAGTTTTAGCTCTCAACAAGTATATACATTATAACAATCTTGCTTCATGATTTGCTACCAATGGCGATTAATCCATGACTTATGAAGTGTAGGCCTTGGAACCTGATCTCTTAGATGTCTTTTTCGACCCAGAGAAATTTTTGCGGGAGTATGAGCTAATGGAGAGGGACTTTTAAGATATATGTATACCTGGATGTCGACCCCAATAAGGACTTCTTCAAGAATCTCAACAAGAGTCGGTTCCTCACCAATAATCCTAATTGGGCTCACTACTTGCTTATCCCCATCCCCACCCATCTAATACAATTCAAGGTATAATGAATTAATTTTTAATCCTATGGAGGTTTAGTTGTATGTAAGTATACATGTATGTATATTCTTGCAAAGAAATACCAACACATTGTTCTTGCTTTGGACAAATATTCTTTAAGTGATTCTTGATTTAATCTGATAATAGCAAGGAAGTCAATACCGTACCGGAGGCTGTACCGGTTTGGCCACGGGTACGATATATTTCGGATACCGGTCAATACCGGTGTACCGTTTCGGGTTTACCGCTATTTTATATATATATATATATATATATATATATATATATATATATATATATATATATATATTATACACACACTAAAATCTCTAAAACCATGGTTATAAGCATATAATATTTCACTTATATTATAGTAAATATAAAAGTTTATCATAAAATATTACCTCAATTCAGAACAAATTATTCATAGTTTTAAACTTTAGTATTAATTAAAAGGAAAAAAAAAAACACAATATAAAAAATAGAAAGCTTAGTTGTTCATTGCATACTAAGAAAACAAATAATACTAATAAGTTAGTGTAAATAAGTTATTATTATGTCCTTACAAAAATTCAAAAATTACAAAACTAAAAAAAAAAAAAAAAAAAAGGTTTTTTTCTGTACCGGCCGGTACGCCCGGTATTGGCCGGTATGGCCGGTACGCGACCGGTACGGCCGGTATTTTTTTCGGTACAAAATAGAAGTGTACCGGTACCGGTGCACTGACCGGTACGGTACATACCGGCCGGTACGGCCGGTACCGGTACGGTATCGACCACCCTGGATAATAGAGTAATTTTAATGAGGTACTAAGCACAACCAAGAAGAGGTTGTCCTCAAAATAATGTGTGTGTGTTCACGAGGCTTACATATAAGTGTTAATTCATCATCTATCAGAAAAAAAAAAAAAATCCAAATAGTTACAAAGTAATAGTGACTGTTTGATCAATCAAAATTCATGTTAATGAATTAATTTTTTTAATCCTATGGAGGTTTAGTTGTATGCATGCATATGTATGTATTTATATTCGTCCAAGTAATACCAACAAGTTTTTCTTTCTTTTTTAATAAATATTCTTTTAACTTATTCCCGATTCAATCTGATAACAAAGCAATTTGTGTGTGTGTGTGTACAAGGCTTACAACTCGTGTGATATGAAGGTTTAGCATCTCATAGATTGAATGACATTGTTCTAGTTCTTTAATTTGATGATTTTGGAATTTCAGGTGACTTATAATCATAAACAAGTGATGTATGAGACTCTTAACTCATGTAATTTCCAATTTGCAATTTTCTGGTATCTATCTGACATGTTTTTGTGCCATCTAGGGAGAAAGCTATAATGAAAGTATGATGAGAGTCAAGAAGTATGCCCGGATCTTAATCTCAAAGCACCCTTATAGGAATCAAAACCAAGGTGCTGCTCACTTTTTTTATGAATTGCCATCATGGTCTGATTTGGACCAAAGGATTGGCATTACTTGGGAATGCAATTCAAGTTGTGTGTACATCTTGTAATAGTTCAAAATTTAATTCAAAAACGCATATTGTCATCCCAACTCAGGAAGCTCAATCATGGGCTGAGATAGAAACTAGGTAATTTTCATCTAGTACTCTGACAAAGTTATATAACTATATATCTTTGACCAAATAATTTGTGGCCATATTAGTTACTAGGTATAGAGCTCATATTATGAGGTTCAATATGCATGGTTTTCAAGATAAAATTCTCCTTTTTTTCAAAGGTGCTTATCTTGGTACTTATCTTTGTACCTTTATGCTCTTCCACACAACATAAAGACTGTTTCATATTGTATTGATGGAAACATTGTCACCTCTTTGAATTTATTGTCTACTGCACAAAAATAAGACTTAAACTTGTCAGATTATTCAGACGATGGTGTAGAACTTATTAGGAACTTTTGTTCATACCTTACAATCGAATACTTTGCTGCTTGTATAACAGAATCAATCCTTGAAGAATTTGTTCTTGGTAATATCATCTTCCTCTCGGTTTTCTATAAATTAGCCTTAATTTCTTTTTGGCGTAAATGCACTTTTAGTCCCTACATTTTACACTTTTTCCATTTTGGTCCCTACATTTTATTTTTACCATTTTTAGTTCCTAAACCAATTAACACGGGATATTTAAGTCCTTGAAGCACTATTTCGTCAGCCAACTAACGAGGAAACTGACGTGAGTATTAAAATATTATTAAAAAAATTATTTACATTTTTTAAATGCCAAAATTAAAAAAAAATTAATTAATTACTCAAACCCCACCGAATCAAAGAACAAAAACCCAGCAAAAGAATAGAAACTCACTCTCTCTCCTAATTCTCTCTTTCTACTCTCACTCACCGCTCGCCCTTTCGTCTTCATTCTCTCTCAAGACGATCTCAAAGACGCCACTTCATCCGACGACGACGACTCGCCCCCCGATCCCACCACTCCTTATGACTCGTCTGAGTGGGATGAGTTCGGCTCCGAGTCCCACTCACCTCATAAGTCCGAGGACAAGCTTGACCCTGGCTCCTAGCGCCCGATCTTCAAACCTGACTCCTCCTCCTCCGCCTCGGCCCCACCCGATCCAGTCCCCACCTCGGAGTCCGATTCGCTTTACTTCTCAAGAGTCTCGAATATGGTATCGACGGCGAGTTCGGGCGACGCGCAGACGGAGTGGCTGAGGAGGCAAAAATAGTGGGGTTTGACGGCATTGTTTTGGTGGAGTTAGGGTTGGTGGTGTGAAACGATTTCGTTGGATTTGAGGAGGCAGAAAATGATGCCGTTGGATCTGCTCCAAACCCAAAAACCATAGAATTTTTGTTTGAGTTTTATGTTACTTGTTGCTGTGTTTGGTTGCTAAGAGATGGGTTTGTTTGATTAGGTTTGACTTGCTCTTAATCGATGGTGGTGGTGGGTTTGATTGTGAGAACATGAAGTTTGCTGGGTATTGTTGCTCTTGTTCTGGGTTTGATTGTGAGAAGGTGAAGTTTGATTTTGGATTTGCTCTTGTTGTCTTTGACATGCACAGTTGGTTTCTTTGATTTGTTTCTTGTTTTTCTGGATTTGATAGAGATTAGATTTGGTTGCTGAATTTTTTTTTTTAAACGATTTGGTTGCTGGATTTAGATTCGGGGTTTGTCATATATTAGTTTGGGTGATGGGTTTATTTCTCGGATTTGGGAAGAACTTGTAAAAAATTGAGTAATTAATTTTTTTTTTTATTTTGGCATTTAAATAATGTAAATAATTTTTTTAATAATATTTTAATGCTCACGTCAGTTTCTCCATTAGTTGGCTGATGGAGTAGTGCTTCAAGGACTTAATTGTCCCACATTAATTGGTTTAAGGACTAAAAGTGGTAAAAATAAAATGTAGGGACCAAAATGAAAAAAGTGCAAAATGTAAGGACTAAAAGTACATTTACGCCTTTCTTCTTTTGTGCAAATTTCATCACCAATATTATTCATGACCTTCTACATCTTTTCCTTCTGTTGGAAACTTTTTTTGAGAATGTAGAGAGTCTTTGGCAAAGAAAATAGCTAAGTTTAAGAACAATCTCACCTAAGTTATAAAAAATGACATGAAAGTGTTGCCCTTGAAGGTTGATTTTTGCTACCTAAAGTAGAACTCAGTGTAAAACAGTTCCTTGGCTGAAAAACCTCTTAGGATCAAACTATAGCACCAACCTTTGTGTTGGACACACCTCCACACACAAAAGTTCAAGAACAACCACAAATATATCCTTCCCTTTCCACACAAAAGAGTATTGGGTTCAAATGAATGCATTTTACTAAATGCATCCCTCTTGCTAGCTTAGTATTTAACTAAGGAAAGTTAGCTCAATACATAAGTTTTAGGTTTAAATTCGCATTATGGTATTTCTTATATTTCTGAAGTGATCATAGATTGAATTTAAGACATGTATTATGATTTTGATTATCCTTCTTTAAGGGTCATTCTATCTTCCTTTCTTTTTCTTGTTGCCGAGACTAGATTTACTTATTATTTCCAAGATGTGTATCTTCTAATTGCTTTCTAAGTAGTTTATGTGTCACTTTGCATTTGTCTTGTTAAGCAACCTTGATTTACCATTCAAAATATTCTTAATTAGTCGAGATTTTTTGTAATAGCCCCAGAGGGAGAACTACACACTATTAAGAACATTACAGGGGAAAAATTCATCAACTTGCATTACAACTTACTAATGGTAAAATAATATTCTGACTTCTTCTCCCATTGAAAACTTTATGCTCCCATGTCTTCATTTAATATTGTTTATATTTAACTATGTGCTTCATTTTACTCATTTATTTTTATTTTTTATTCTAGCATGATTTGTTGCTATGGAAATGTTCATTCCTTGGTTAATAAATTTTGTTTATGGCATAAGAAAGTCTATAAATGAAACATAATTAATATGAATTTTGGATCATGCATTATGACATTATCTACTACTTAGATCTTTAAAGAAAAATTAAATATTTAAATTATTGTTCCCAATACTGATTTAATTTCTAGAATGCATTTTAGATAAAATAATCTTTTACTTTTTCTTTTCACACAACCCGGTAACTTAAGTTAACCAATTTATTTGATTTGCTCTTAAAAAGAAAAGGTTACTAGATCAATTTGTTATGACCCATGTGTTGGATAAATTATTTGAATTAGTTTAGCTATAGAATAAATCTTCCTAGATAGATTAGTATTATTATTTGTTTATATTAAATTTAATTCCTATGTCTTAGGATAGGATTACTTTCTATGTTTTAGGATTTGTTGATGAGGTTATCTCATCCTTGGCTATTTATGTACGTTGAATGCATTAATGAGAATTAAGCAAAAAAAGAACCAAAAAATGTCTATTTCCTCTCTCAAGTTTAGAAAATTGGTCATCTTGAATTGACTACACTATCTTTCAATTATCTCAATTCACAACATTTGGTATCAGAGCATTTCGATTCATTTGAAATATTACTGCATCTCAACAAGCAACCAAACTCACCCTTCTCAACACGAAAACCCACGTTCAGCCAATGCCAATACACAAGATTATTTTCAAACCCAGTGTACATCAACCTATAGCCATCCGCTAAATACCATAAGCCAAAAAAAAATAATTATCATGCCCACCATAATTTAAAACCCAACTCACTGCATACCCATCAAGCCATTCATACAAGTTTCCATGTGCAACATAAAATAAAATTAAATAAAAAAAACCTCATCAAGCCATCATGTCTACGACTCAAAGGAAATTTATGGAGATCCCAAAATTCAAAGGTGGAGACCCTTTTTCATGGCTTTTCAAGGTCTACAAATTCTTCACTTTTAACAACACACCATCACATGATATGGTTTCCATTGCCTCTTATTACATGGAAGGAGAGGCACATGATTGGTTTCAAACCTTAGAGGCAACGAGATTATGCACAGATTGGGTGGAGTTCATATGCGCCCTTCAAGATCAATTTCGAATACCAATCAATGAAGTATCAATGGAGGCTCTTATGAAAAAATCATTCAAAAATCTTGTCCAGCCCGCTCAAGAATCAAATATTCAAAAACTAACAATTCAAGTGTTGGTGATCAAAGAACCACCAACAATTTTTAGAAGGTACGTTGGAGGGAGTACTTGCCAAAAAAATCACCTTTGAAGATCAAAGGATTAGTGAAGTGGAAAAGATAAATCAAAGAGATCTTCTTGTGATTTCGTATAAGCCTAGTCTAATTTCACCCATTGAATTTGTCATTCCCAATGAGTTCAAGGATGTGAAAATCAAGGCTTTTCAGTTCACACAAATGATTAAGGAATTGGTGCAAGTATCCATGGTTCGAATTCATATCCTTCAACTCTTTAAGATTCGAGGTCGAGTTTTCTCCAATTGGGGAAGAAAGATATGGTGTGGGCAAGCATCTATTTTCATATTTTGGAATCTTGAAGACAAGATTCATTTTGAAGGGGGGAGGAATATGATGACACAGGTGTTGGATAAATTATTTGAATTAGTTTAGTGATAGAATAAATCTTTCTAGATAGATTAGTATTGTTATTTGTTTATATTTAATTTAATTCCTATGTTTTAGGATATGATTAGTTCCTATGTTTTAAGATTTATTGATGATGTTATCTCATCCTTGACTATTTATGTGCATTGAATGCATTAATGAGAATTAAGCAAAAACAACCAAAACATGTCTATTTCCTCTCTTAAGTTTAGGAGATTGATCATCTTGAATTGACTACACTATTTTTCAATAATCTCAGTTCACCACACAATTACACTATAATAATTGATTTAAAGTATGTAGCATGATAGTTAATTCACAAGTACAAGTTTTTATGGAGTGGAGGGTAAGAGTTGAAGTTCAAGTTTATAGGAGAGAGTTTCAAATACATATACTTAAATTAGGTTAAAGTAGAATTTCTATTTTAGATATATATATATATATATATATATATATATATATATTTATATATATATATATTTATTTTTTAAAATAAAAAATTAAAAAATAAAAGAGAAGGGAAGAAAAGAGTAATGTGAGTTTCAAGTGTTCATCTCTTGAGGAAGTTTGATCAGGAAAATGCTTCATCACAACGTTGGAAATATATATTTTCCTAATAAATGTTTTAGACCTACGATTACAAATTGCTTATTTATTTATTTTTTTTCCATTGTGAATCAGGTGCAGAAGCACTTTAAATGGAATTCACCTCCAATCAAATTCGATGCTTTTCATATGGCTATGTACGAGCTATGGGTGCACAGGGAGGTCTAAATTATTGGAAACTATTCGAAATTTTGTGAAAATATAATATATCAGCATCAAGTAAAAAGGCTAATAAAAGTTACCTAAAATTGTGTGAAGCAAAATTATATTTGATACCTTTATTTTTTATTTTTTAAATCTGACGTGAGGAGTCATAACATAACATCACTTGACTGCATGTTTCTCACCACTCAGATTCTTCTCACACACATAAAAGTGATTAATACTTTTACCATTTTTTTTTTTGCTGAATTATTAACACTTTTACCATTGTTCATTGAGATAAAGGTCTGTACATTGACACAATGGTTCTAGTAATGATATATGAGCAACCATAAAAAAGTAGAAAAGAAACAAAGCTCACTCTTTTTAAGTCTTACTTGTTTGATTATCAAAAAAAAGTCTTACTTATTTGTTCTCATACTTATGAACGATTACCCGTAGCTGCTCCAAGAATTATTTTTAGAATGATCACTAAAAAACTTAAATTATACAAAATTTAATAAAGAAATAACTTGAATCTATTAATATCACCAAAAAAAAAAAGCAAAAATACATGAAGTGTTACCATTTTTTTCTACTAACAATGATGTAGGACACAATTTCCTATTTAATTAGTGTAATTTATTAATTTTGGTATTTAATTTGTAATTTTCGTTGTTTTAGGTTTGGGGTTATTATTTCCTTGTTTTTAGGTTCTTTTTAGGTCAAATTTGGTTCCTATTATGGTTAGGTATTAATTAAAAATTATTTTAGAATATATTTTATTGTCAGTTAAATTTTACGGAGCCCTTAAATAAGCTCTTAAGTCTGTACACGTTTTTAAAAAATTATTCAATCAATGAAATTTAAACCTTTTTCTTTCTATTTTTTAGTGGATTCCAGACCCTTTCTCCTTGTGGATTCAAGGAACCTTCGTGGATTTGAGATTCTTTATAGAAGCAAACATATTTTATTTCTTGTTTTCTAGAGGTAGACTTGTTTTGCTTCTTGGAGCTTCCACATCCCGCATCAAACAAAATAGAAAAAAAAAATGATTGATAAGAGATAAAGTGAGAATTGAGAATACTAAGATAAGGTTAATTGTAAAGTTTTGATTTACATCTATGTTTTATGTTGACTTTAATTCCGTGTCAACTTTGATTCTAATTCTACTCAATCATTTCCCTGTATGTTTGTGGGATTTAATGTAAGAGCTATGTGTGAGAGTTTGGTGAAGAGTTTGTGAAGATGTGGATTTCGCCTTGCTCGCAATTGCTGACATGCAAACAATCCACGTGAGAAGCACATGTTGGAATTTGAAGAGTTCTTGATAGACTGGATTTCACGATTCATTCATGACTTGGGCTAAGTCGCGAGGGACCATCAAAACTCTTTGACTAATTATTTTTTAGTGTGCCTTTTCCCATTCTTTACCAACACTATATAAACTTTCATTACCCACGAAATGTAAGTAGAAGAAGGAGTACTGAGAAGAAACTTTTGAGAGAAAAAATCCTAGCCAAACACTTAAGAGTTAGAAATTGTTTACTCACAATCCTCTATATCATTTCTCTAGAATTTCCATTTACTCTCACATCTCCATCTACACGTCCTTGAGAGGTTCTTAGCCCAAACACTTACATCACCCATTCTAAGAGTTGAGAGAAGTTTTGGTGCTTATGGGAAGCATTGGAAGAAGTCATTGAGCGGCAGATGCAATCGGGCAGAATTGTGGGATCTTGATAACTAGTGAAGACAAGGCTCCAAGAAGTCCGTAGGTAGCAAGAGCTTGGAGGGTTCAAGTACATTGGGTAGATTAGGCTTGGAGGGTTTTTTTGATATTCATGTACTCCAACTTATTCAATAGTGGGTTGATTTCGGCTTGGAGGGCCGCAGCGAAGTTTTTTGCCAAGTACTTTGATTTTTTCTTCGATAACACGTCTCGGTGTTATCTTATATTTGCATCTCTCTTCTCTACTTTTTAAGCTTTAGATTTTATCACTTATTGTACTTGCTTATGGCTTAGAGTAGTGTTCCGGTTTATTGCGTTTCATTTACTCTTGTTCCACACTTTGATAAGTTAGAATAAAAGCAATTAAGCCGTAATTTAAAATTGGAGGTCTAAACAAACATTAGTGTTTTCACACTAATTGAGCTTTCAGTAATAAAGTAAGAGAATTGAAGTGATAATAGAGAATAGAAAAAAAAAAAATAGAAAAAAAAAAGGATGATGTTAGCTACAATTGTGAACTGAGTAGATAAGAAAAGCAAAAATATTGCCACTGGAAAGCCAAAAAGAGTATAATTACCGGCACTATTAAAGAGAACTCATAACTACAATATTTTTCTTGAGGGCCTATAATTATTTTTCGAGTAATGCTACATCTACAACATTTTTAAAACAAATCTTATACAACAATTTGCTATTAGTGGTTTAAAAACTGATGTCAATATTTCACCCAAATTAGAATTAGTAACCAATTTCCCCTTATTACATAATATTTGTTATGAAATTATTGTCAAAATTTTGTGAAGGTAGCATTATTCTTATTTTTATTGAGTCAATATTTTTGTTAGGATGGTCAAAATAGTTTAGTTTAGTTTAGTTTGTGTGCGTGTGTGTGTGTATATATATATATTGCAAGTATGTATATACATTTTTTGGCAAGTCAGGGTAGTCCCATAACCACTCCAAAGATCAAGGAAGTCAATACCGTACTGGAAGCTGTACCAGTTTGGCCACCGGTACGACATATTTCGGATACCGGTGTACCATTTTGGGTTTACCAATATATACACACACACACACACACACACAAATCTCTATTTACACACACATACACACACAGACTCTCCAACTTTTAGTTTCATAAATACCTTCCATTTCAACTATTGTGTATTGATTGATACAGCAACCTAAAGATCAACTGGAGATTAGAATTGATGCAGGTAAAACAATTAAAAAAGAAGAAAATGAGACTCTTAATTCAAACACCAAATCCAAATTAAGTAAAAGAATTGGAGAGATCAAAGGTTAGGTGAAATAATGAAATTATCTACAAAATACTTTCATTATTGATTACTTTAGAGACAAAAACTACCACAATTACCACAAAAAAAAAAGCATTTTGTGTTTCGGTCCGGTACGGCTGGTATGGCAGGAATTTTCCGGTATGCCCGGAATTTGCCGGTACAGCCGGTATTTTTTTCGGTACAAAATAGAAGTATACCGGTACCGGTGCACTAGCCGGTACGGTATGTACTGGCCGGTATGGTATCGACCACCCTGCTAAAGATACATGTAGAGCCACCCCTGATGATTACCTAATTGGTTTACTTGTGAACTATCAATTGTGCCTTTTGAACTATTATCTGATAGCAATGTTTGCTTAAGCAGTGATCAATAGCAATGCAACTAATTAAATGAATCACCTAACTACACGTATTACCATTCACTACAAGAGAAAAGCTATTTTACAACAAATTTAATGCAACAAAAAGAGATTATAGTAACAATAAACATAAATATATGCTTATTTTACTATTTGTTGTAATAAAGACTTAAAAATACTAATATATTGCAACAAATTTGTATTTGTTGGAATAACTTACAAAAACTTTGTTGCAATAGACTAATCCTCCTGCCTTTTTATTTCCACCAATTTTTCATTACCCATTATTAAAAAAATTCCTATTCTTCTTTGATATTCTCTCAATCCAATATTTTTCACAAAATCGAAATCTGAGTTTGCCATGGAAGAAGAAGAAGAAATCAAGGCAAGAAAACAAAGGCAAAGTAATGGAGGCACTAAGACTGTGGAGCCTAACGACGTCGCAACCATTAAGGCACCTCTTTCACCTAGCAACCACCACCTCCTCCATCAGGCTAATTCTTAGGTGCTCCTCCACCGTTACCACCACCACCAAAGGCTGTAACCGTTGATCTTTATCTTCTTCTTCGTCTTCTTCCTCTTCCACTTCAGACAGAGATGCCATTCGCACCATTCACTCGGAGAAGGTAATCAAATCAATTTCCATCTCTCCATTTCACAAATTCCTTTTCTTCTTCCTCTTCCATTGATTGATTTTGATTTTCGGTTACCTAATTGTCAATTCAATGGCACACACACTCACTCACTAATTGCAATTTATTTTGTAATTTAGGGTTTCAAATCATCAATTATTTGATTAATTTAGGGTTTATTTAGGTTGCGTGAAGTGGGCAACGAAAATTTTTCATTGCAATAGAGGTTTATTGCAACAATTTGAAGTCCCTTGTAGTAATTGTATCAATTACAAAGTACAATTTAATGAGTATAGCCATGAATCCATGACACAATTATATATATATATATATATATATATATATAGAGAGAGAGAGAGAGAGAGAGAGAGAGAGAGAGAGAGAGGGGGGGGGGAGGTTATTTTATTAAAAAATATTAAAGTGACGATAAGGATACTATAAATTTTATTACATAAACCTTAAAAATTGTAGTGCCACTAATAAATATGTCAACATTTATTAATGGGACAATATCCTTTTACACTTTGTTTACAATTACAACCATTATTTTTTATAATGTCCATAATTAATGTGGGAATGTCCACATTTTAACATATGAAAAGAGATGTCAAAATAGTATTAGAAATTGGATAATAATTGTTGTAATGTTGCATTTAGTTAGTTACAATTTCGATCATGTTAATCACATTTAACACAAGTTGAAATTATTAATGCACATGAGAAATAATAGAACCATTTTTTTTTTAGAATACTAAGTATTTTTAACACACAGACACGGGGAGAGGGGAGAAGGCCATGTGAGTCAATAAAATAGTTTTATGATTCTATAAAGACTTATTTGTAATCACATTTTCATTCATTGAGAATAAACCAATTGATTGCTTAGTGGTGGGTTTCAATTAGCTCAACTGATAAAGTCTTTAATAGTTAAATAAGAGATCTAAGATTTAATCATTGCCTACAACAAAAACTGATTGGTATTTTGGTTTGATAATAAAGAGCAAAAATCACATAAGCGGACGCCATAGGTTATAATTCTATCAAAAAAGAAAAAATTTGATTGCTTAGTGCATTTCCCTACATAGTAAAAGATCAAATAAACTTGAATAGAAAGAAAGATGACAGAGCAAGTGGTAAACATATTACATGCTCTTAACACTGCATGAAATGCGGTGAACTGTACCCATACAATAGTATCCATGCATCCCATCATCACCTTCCTTACACCATGCTGAGGCATCACATCTTGTGGCTGTCTTGGTTCAATCTTGAAAGGAATTGAACATGCTCCAGTAACCTGAAAATAGACAATACAACAACCCATGAATATTTAAATACAGAAATACAGTACAGAGGCTTAAATTTTTTAAGCTCCCTAGTCCAGAAGAATTAAGAGAGATTTACCTGACTTTTGGCTGTCTAGGAAAATTTAGTATCAAACTGATTAGCAATGAGCATCATGCCATCGATGTCAAGAACCATCACAACAGTCTCAACACCATTTTTCAACAACACCCCTATCTGTCTCAAAATGGTAACCACACTAGTGCATTTTCCACGGTCGTAGCATTATAAACAATTAATAACATCACATTAATAAGGATCAAATATATAAATATATATACACACATTAAAACCACATCTACTTTTGATTTTGTTTAAAATTAATCTATATAACATATCTTCTCAACCAGATGCACATCATTCTGAACAAGGTCCTCTTTGCAAATCCTTCTAAATTTTGGACTGATACCCCCACAATACTCGCACAACAGCTAGATTACATTCAAACAATAAATAAGAACATATGTTGAGAAGACTCCAAAATCTTAAACAATTGTAGATAAGGGGTTGCAATTCGGTAGAAGAGGTATTTGACATTAGATGGGTAAATGTTGATGAAATATGTGATACAGTATCCACTCAGTTGAGAGTCCTGAGGTTATTCAATCTTCCGAAGCTTAAGCATGTATGGAGTTTGGAACCTCAACCAATTTTGACATTTCAATATTTGCGTGAAGTTGTAGTTTCTAACTGTAAAAGTCAACCAAACTATTGATTTAGGGTTTATTTAGTGGGCAACGAAATTTTTTCGTTGCAGTAGAGGTTTATTGCAACAATTTGAAGTCTATTGCAACAAAAAATTCCATTGCAATAGAGTTTTTTTTTCTTTTTTCTTGTAGTAATTGTATCAATTATAAAGTACAATTTAATGAGTATAGCCATGAGTCCATGACACAATAATATATATATAGAGAGAGAGAGTTTATTTTATTAAAAATTATTAAAGTAATGACAAGGATACTATAAATTTTATTACATAAACCTTAAAAATTGTAGTAACACTAATAAATATGTTAACATTTATTAATGGGACAATATCCTTTTACACCTTGTTTACAATTGCAACCATTATTTTTTATCATGTCCATAATTAATGTGAGAATGTCCATATTTTAACATATGAAAATAGATGTTAAAAAAGTATCAGAAATCAAATAATAATTGTCGTCATGTTGCATTTAGTTAGTTCGTTGGTTAGTTAGTTACAATTTCGATCATGTTAATCACATTTAACACAAGTTGGAATTATTAATGCACATGAGAAATAATAGAACCATTTTTTTTAGAATACTAAGTATTTTTAATACATAGACACACACACACATGGGGAGAGAGGAGAAGGCCATGTGAGTTAATAGAATAGTTTTATGATTCTATAAAGACTTACTTGTAATCGCATTTTCATTCATTGAAAAATAAACCAATTGATTGCTTAGTTGTGGGTTTCAATTAGCTCAATTGGAAAAGTCTCTAAAGGTTGAATAAGAGATCTGAGATTCAATCCCCGCCTACAACAAAAACTGATTGATGTCTTAGTTTAATGATAAAGAGCAAAAATCACATAAGCGGACGCCATAGGTTCCCTATCACCATTTGAAATTATATCAAAAAAGAAAAAAAATTGATTACTTAGTGCATTTTCCCTCACTCTCTCAATATTTCTCTATAGAATGTGACTACCTCTAATTAAGTCAATTTCCCTATAATTCCTACCCATCACCATTTCCTTACAGTAAGAGTATAAAAACTTGTTATTTATATATTGTTGAAGTAGTGCGCACTAATCACATTCACTATCACATAAATTTATAGCATTTTTTTAGCGAAATTCGTAGTATCTTTAGTTCATAATAGTAAGAGTATAAAAACTTGTTATTTATATGTTGTTGAAGTAGTGCACACTAATCACCTTCACTGTCACATAAAATCTTAGCCTTGTTTTTTAGTGAAATTTGTAGTATCTTTAATTCCTAATAGTAAGAGTATAATAACTTGTTATTTATATATTGTTTAAGTAGTTCACACTAATCACATTCACTGTCACATAATTTAGAGCCTTTTTTTTTTTGGTGAAATTTGAAGTATCTTTAGTTCCTGACAGTAAGAGTGTAAAAACTTGTTTTTTTATATATTGTTGAAGTAGTGCACACTAATCACATTCACTATCACATAAATATATAAACCTTTTTTTAGTGAAATTTGTAATATCTTTAGCATTTTCTAAGTTTTCAAAGCAAGTATCTCTTGGATTACAATAGCAATTAAGAATAACATCAGGACATTCCTAAAGAGATTTCTTATTACAATATTCCATATAATGCGGTAAAATTTGTAGTATTAATACTATCTAGTCTATAATGTTGAAAAAGAGATGCTAATATAAGGTATTGTAGATAAATGCATTAATAAGAATTATGTATGTAGGTTTGAAAATAAAGGATTGTTGGTAAACTAAATATGACATTTATTACATGGTAACTGTAGCATAGATGGCAACAAGGCAATAAAATTTATTACTAAATATTAAATTCAACAAACATGAGAACTACATGGCTGAAAATCTTAAATTTGGTCTAAGTTGAATTTTTAGCTCTCAAATTTAAAATTTGAAATTAAACCAAATTTGCGAACATTTATTCATTATTATTATCAAACACTAAATTGAGAAATTGGCTTTGTAAACCAATCAACTAGCTTAGACTGCTTTGCTTTGTTCAGTATCTGATCGAAATTTAGAACTCAGCCTCCCAGTTTGCTGCAATTCCAAAAATTCTCTATACGTCATTTCAACATATGCAGGTTGATCACTTTCATTGCCAACTAACTCTGGTGCTGGCCTCATTACTGTGTCTAGTGCTGGTCCATGTGCCAGTGCTATGGACATCCTTGTAGCTTTGTTATTCACAAGTGCCCGGTGTGCAATACTCTTGTACTTGCCATTGCTCAAAATCTTGTAGGAAACATTATATTCAGAAAACTTTGATTAATACAAAAAAAAAAAAAATGTTCATTTAGTTAAATATACATATGTCAAGAACATGATAAGTGAAAAGCATAAAACCAATGATATTTTAATAAAAATCTATATAATTACACACACATATAAAGAAATAAAAATGATCAACCCTCATTTGTGTATTCGCTTCACTGTTACGATTATTTACCTATTTTTAATTTATTTATAGTGTTAGTTCTTCATTTTGGCCATTTAGGCAACTATGTAATTCCCCAAATCAAAGATATTTTCATAATTTTTGTTTATTGAGAAAGGTCAACCCTAATATGTATGTTTGGTACTTGCCCCATTCCCACCACCAACGGCCTTTTTTTCTTCATTTTGGCCATTTAAGCTACTAAACACGGTTAATTCTTCCTTTCGGGTATTTAGACAATTGCTTTATGTCCCAAATGGAAGAAAACCATATAATTTTAATTTTGTGTGTTCTTAGTCCTCACAAAAAAAAAAAAAAAACTCTCTTTCTCCCTCTCACGCACACACACAGCAACATTTGTTAACAAGTCAACATCAAAGCACTATTTTTCTCTCTTGCCTTTAAACTTATTCACACATGTCACGTGTCACATTTATCTTAAATAAGTGTTGGGTAATTTCCAATTTCCATTACAAAATTCGGCGTAAGTTTGATCATGTAATCCTTCAAATTTAAAGGGTTTTTATTTCATCTTTGAAATTATACAAAGTGAACAATTTTGTCTCTCTCTTCTTCTTCTTCTTCTTCTTCTTCTTCTTTTTTTTTTTTTTTTTTTTCTACTTACGCGGCTAGTGGAATGTTGAAGTAACTCATATTTATGAGACTAAAATCTAACCAACCACATATTTACGAGTGCTCAAATTTAAGTAACAAAATTGAACCAACCTCATAAACGGAAGATTAAAATTACTCATCCCACCCCTCTGTTTTAAAAAATTCAAGGATAAAATATATGCGTGTGTGTGTGAATGACAATTAATGTGTTATCACCTTAGACCTAATATTGTATCAGACCGATCTTACTAGTTAACTTTAGCTGGCATAGTTGCTTAATAAAAAAAAGTAATTGAGAAAGATAATGAGAAGATGAATAACACATGGGGCCAAGTAAAAATGGAGTTCAAGAAGCATGACAAAATGTACCTCCAAGTGATCAGCAACTTGAACAAAGAGTACATTGGCAGGGATATTGACATTAAACCATTTTTCTTTATGCTTTACTTGAAGGCCAGAGACCCCATTATTTACCAAAGTGGTTAACAGACCATGGTCATAGTGAGCGGGGATGCCAATTGCTTTTTCTGGCTCTGGACAAGCTGGATAATAGTTAGCAGCGAGCAATTGTAAACCCAACTCGAAATTGGCTGCCTTGTTTATGTAACTCTCTTCTAACCCCAAGCTCTTTGAAATAGCTTTCAGTAATACTGTTACTACTTCCCGGTTTCTTTTGCTGAACTCCAATGCAATCTCACTGTGTCAACAAAAACATATATAAACCATTCATTATGAATTGCGTGGGCCATGACCTGATTCTTAATATTGACATTTTAATTGAAAAATAAATATATCATAATTAAAAGAAGAAAAATTCTTAGTTTAAGTAGATTGAACAAATTGCATGTATTGATGTATACAAACTCATAACTAGAATTCACCCTTGAAAACTCTTGCAACGAGAGAGTGCTCAAAAACTTATATACATATGTTCAAATTTACACTTAAGCAATGTGGAACACTCCAACCTATATATTCATCATGTGAGTTGAGTCTGATACTAAATATTACAAACTCACGGATGAAACTTACTTTTAAAAACCTACTTGCAATGAAAATGTGGTCAAAAGTTTATATATATATATATATATAAGCTAACACTTAAACAACTTGGAACATTAGAATCGTAACACATCCTTAATACTTTAGAACTTGATTTTTTATTCATAATATGTGATATGTGGTATGATTTAGGAGGTTAAATCTGAAATGAAAAGAAACGTACCTGAACCCGGCTGGTTTGTTGGGTGTATGAAATTCAGGATGGGTGAAGCACTTGAGAAAATCTCTCCAATAGTTTGCTTTATCCATTGAAGGATTAAAGCCGGTACCACACCTGATTGGATCCATGACATGGTTTCCTTGATACTCTTTCTTCTCCTCCTCTGGCAAGTCGAAAAATTCTTGAAACGAAGCTATCATTGCCTTCGTCAGACTCTCCGTCACATCATGATTAATCACCTAATAAGACCCTCATCAAATCTCAGTAACATGCAAAAACTATAGACACCTAAAAATGAAAGCTCAAAACAGATAAGATAAACTGTACCATGAAGCAGCCCCAGTCTGAGCAGGCTTTGCTGAGTTGATGGATGATTTGGGACTGTTGCTCAGGAGTACCAGAAACAAGAAGAGAGATGTCGATAATGGGGACTGTATCTTCTGCATCACCGGCTATTGGTTCATCACGGAGATAAGGGGTGAAGTTGTAAAACGAAGGGATGGAGGAGGAGCCAGTTGATTCAACTAGTGCTTTCACGGTTGTAATCTTTGGTGGATGAACAGGTGATGCCTTCATGGACATTGCTGAAGCCATTGAGGAGAAACAAGAACACTAGAAACAGAGACAGAGAGAGATAACCGAGTAAATGTGACAATATTGTTGTGTTACCTACAAGCTATAATCACGTTTATATATACTAGGAAAAAATACACCTCGTTTTGAACGTTTCTCCCCATATTTGGTGGGACTTAAATTATTTTATAACTGTAAACCATTTTATGACAATTTTATAAATTATTATTGTGACATTTTTTTTAGTGATTCTCATTTAAATTTATCATTAATATTATTTTTTATTTATTAATAATTAGGCACCAGCGGTTCGTAAATTTGTATCTAAAAAAAAAATTATCTGTAGCATAGTAGCATTATTTTACTGCATTATTATCATATACCAATAAGATTGCCGAGCGGCAGTTGAAAATATAATAAGAAAAAGCCTAGAAGGGACGGTATTACAAGTTCCAACATTTTGCATTTTTCTGTTCACACCTCACATGTCACACTGTACTTCTAAATTTGTATAGGTTAAAAATAAAAAAAAAGTTTGAATGAACAACTTTTTTGACTTTTTCTTTACGATTTTTTTTTTTCTGTTTTATGTTATTTTTTCAGTTTTATAAATACTTTTATATATTTTTTTCTTCTATTTATCTTTATTTTTTATTATTACATAGAATCATAGATCCTCAACAAAAACTGCAAGGGCTTATTAACAATTCCCAAAAACAAAACAAAAAAAAGGTGAAAAAAATGGGTAATAACTCTTACAGTACAAAGTACAAACAGTCATACACTTACGCTTTCGTGAATAGTAAAGCTGCTGATTGCTTTCCCTTGTCAATCTCACAGTCGCACCTTTCTTCACAAAAAATTGAGAAATCTCACTGTGCTGTTGCTCTGAATTCGTTTCTCTTTCTTCTTCTTTTCTTCAATACAAGAAAGAGATAAAATGAATCAAGGCAGTGGCGGGTTGTTCGTGGAGTCATTCGGCCATGGCAGGGGGCTTTAATAAGCGGTGAAGAAGGAAGTGAAAAATAGATAGAGATCCTGATGGGAATTTCTTTTTTTGCTGAAAAGATCCTATTAAGAAATGGGAATCGGAAAGAGAGAAAAAGGACAAAATGATAAAGCTTGAAGCCTAATTGGCTGGTGAAAATATGGGAGGGTGGATTTTTCTGCATAAGATTTGTTAATTTAATATTGAATAATATTAGTTATAAATTATTTTTAAATTTTAACAAAAATATTTGATGTAGTGTGAGGTAAAAAGGATTTTGTTAATGCGTGCCAAAAGCAAAAAAAATTTGAGGAATTAAAAAAGTATTGACAATTTTTTTAATTTTTGAAAAAATTTTACCATAAATATATGGCTTAATCGGACCCAAGTGAAAATATGATATTAGTAGAGTGAGAGTTATAAATAGTACAAAAAAGTGTAGTGCATGAGACATAAAAATAGTAGCAAAAATAAAATAAATAATAAAATAAATTAGTAAAATTAATCATGTCAAACGGACACTTAGTGTTTAACTAATTCTTCTAAAAGTGGCTTTTGAACTGTAAAGTACCCCAAAAAAAAAAAAAACCCAACAATTTTTTTTTTCAATTTCACTTTTTCTTTTTTATTCTTATCAATCTTTATATTTTATTGATATCCTATTTTCTTCTCCATTTTTTTTTAAATTCTTCTCCACATATTGTCCAATCCTTTTCTAGGATCGTCATTTCTTCTCAATTCTCACCTCTCTATCACAGTACCACCACACCTTCTCCATGGTTGACCTATCGTATCTTTATATTGGAATTGAAAATTGCACATTTGTTTTTGAATTTTGCAATCTATTCGGTTGGTTAGAATTTGAAGAAAAAAAAAAAGGGGTGAGCTACGTTTATGGCTCCAAATTTATTTAGGATGCGTCTGAATAGAACTTATTGCTGAAAACTGAAAATTAAAAACTGAAAACACTGTAACAAAATAATTTTTAAATATGTGAATAGTATTGTGAAACTTATTTTTAATAAAAAATGAAGTTTGTGGATCTGTGAACAGTGCACAAATACACTGTTCACAAAAAAAATGCTAAAAAGTCAAAAAAATACGATTACTGTTCATAAATAGTAGCAGTTTGTTTTCCTAAAACGCGTGCTCCAAAAAAAAAAAAAAAAAAAAAAAGTGAAACGCAACATGGATCCAACGGTAGTTCACTTCAATTTTTTTCAAACCCGGCCCCACATCCGCTAAATTTAAGGTCCAAATTTTCTACTTTTCACCTAAAAGCAAAAGGTATTTTTATAAATAAAAAACTCACGTGATATCTACCTTCTAGAAATCTATGCCACTTTAATAGCTCTAACGTCCGTCGTGGTATCTAACTCTTCCAGAATTCATCCATTAAAAAAAGAAAAAGACTCCTTCTAGAATTCATTCATCCATTAAAAAAAGAAAAACACTCCTTCTAGAATTCTAATTAGCCAAAGCAATAAATAAAAAATAAAAATAAAAATAAAACACCTCTTCTAGAATTATATGGCACTTTATATCTCTACCCTCCTCTGTGATACCTAACTCTACCGTTCTATGCCACTTTATAGCTCTACTTTCTTTATAAAAACAGTTATATAGGTGGTGTGATATGTATATTAGAGCATTCACAGCAGTGGTGGCATATTGCTATATTGCTATATTTTAGCTTCTCAACCATTAAAATGTGTGCTCCAGCAATGGAGCTATAGCAAAATTTTTTTTGTTTCCAGCTACAGTACACATCTAAAGATAGATGTGTACTGTAGCTCAAAGGTAAAAAAAAAAAAATTATTTTAATAAATTTCTCTCTCTTCAATCCTTTAAAAAATATTTTTTCTTCCTTTCTTTTTCGTTCTCTCTGGCTTCTCTTCTTTCATCATTTTTCCTTCTCTCCCTCGTATTTTTTTTTTCTGGTTTATTTTTCCTTCTCTCTCTCTGGTTTTTTTTTTTTTTCTCTCCCTCGTATACTCTCTGCTTCGCCGCCGATAAGTTCTGAACCGTCGAGCTTCGCCGGCGATAAGGTCTGGATCGTCGAGCCTCGCCGCCGATAACTTCTGGATCGTCGAGCTTCGCCGCCGATAACTTCTGGATCGTCGAGCCTCGCCGCCAATAACTTCTGGATCGTCGAGCTTCGCCGCCGATAACTTCTGGATCGTCGATCTTCATCGCCGACCCATCTCTCCCAGTCCTCCATTTCACCGCCGATCCTCATTCTCATCGCCCACGTCACTGTCTCATGCCGCCGACCCATCTCGCCCAGTCCTCCATCTCACCGTCGATCTCCATCGGCACCGCCTTCATCGGATTCAAGAACGCCGCGGATTTCGTGGCGTGGCTATGGCTGGATTTGTGATTTGTGTGGGTTTGTTGGTGTGATTTGTGATTTGTGCTGATGGTTTTTTTCTGTGATCTTGGTTGGTTGGCAGTGGTGGTGGATCGGATTGTGGAGTTTTTTTGTTTTGTGTTTGTATTATTTTATTGTAATAGAAATATTATTTTATTGTAATGTTTATATTATTTTATTGTGTTGAAAGCTAAAATAGATGCACTGCTGCAGCATGTTTTGTAAAGTGTATAGGTAAAATAGATAAAGTAACTTTTTGTATAGCTAAATTGCTAAAATTTTAGATCCACTGCTGTGGATGCTCTATCGCTAAAGTTTTGCTATATACAAAAACTTACCTATTAATTTGTGAGGTAAACTAAAATAATTTTATAAAATTTTAAATTGATTAAGAAATTATACTATTACATGATTTGTTCTTATATAACTTTAATTTGTGTTATAATTTGATAAAAAAGTCATTACTTAAACGTGCAATGGCTTACCAAAAATTTGTTAGATAATTTCAAATACTGCAAAAAAAAAACTTTAAAATTCAAATATTAAAACTTTTGAAAGATTAAAAAATATTAAAGAATCAAAGGATTCATAGCTTAGAAATGATTGAAACAAAACAAAATATATATGACTAAAAAATAGAAAAATATAAGAAAAATATTGGGTTATATTCAAAAGAATAATCTATGATTATAAGTTTGCACCCTATCATAAAATATCATGTTAGTGAAGTAGAGAGATAATAATAATAATAATAATAACTAGTCGCTAACCCATGCTATATACAAGAACCTACTTATTTGTAAAGTAGACTAAAATAATTTTATAAAATCTTAAATTAATTAAGAAACTACACCATTGCATGATTTGGTCTTGTATGAGTTCAATTTATGTTACAATTTAATGAAGAAATCATTACTTGATATGAAATGGTTTACAAAAAATTTGTGAGATAGTTTATTAGATTATTCACTATTTAGAAATTATTGAAAAAAATATATATATATATATATATATGACTAAACAATAGAGAAATATAAAAGAAATGTGGATTGCATTCAAAAGAATAATTTCAATTATTGCAAGCCTTTTATCTTGCAAAAAACGGCCAAAGAAAAATAATTTTCTTCAAAAAAAAAAAAGATAATGAAGAGTTTGAGTTTAAGTTTGACTTGTTAGGGAGATAAAGTTTTACTCCTTGTTAAATTTAGACTAAGCAAAAGTAATTTTATTTAAATAAAATGATAATTTTAAAAAAATGATAACGATGAGTTTGAGTTTAAGTTGGACTTGTTAGAGAGATAGAGTTTTACTTATTGTTAAGTTTGGACTAAACAAAAATAATTTTATTTAAATAAAATCATAATTTTAATTAAATATTATGCTGACATAGAAAATTGCGAGTGCTTCAAAAGCTTCAGTTTTATTATAATAATAATAATAATAATAATAATAATAATAATAATAATAATAATAATAATAATCATAATAATAATCATAATAATAATCATAATAATAATAATAATAATAATAATATCAACGTTTGAGTTTAAATTTAAGTTGTACTTGTTAGAGAGATAGATTTTCACTTCTTATTAAGTTTGAATTAAACAAAAATAATTTTGTTTAAAAAAAATGATGAGTTTGAATTTAAGTTGGACTTGTTAGAGAAATAGAATTTCATTCCTTTTTAAGTTTGGACTAAAAAAAATAATTTTATTTAAATAAAATGATAATTTTATTTAAATATTGTGCTGACGGAAAAAATTGTGAGCGCTTCAAAGGCTTTGGTTATATATATATATATATATATATATATAGAGAGAGAGAGAGAGAGAGAGAGAGAGAGAGAGAGAGATTGTAGACTTAATTATTTTTTAAACTGAAATCAGAAGTTTAATACATGTTTTTAAAACTTGAATTATCTTCAACTTATTAATTTTATTCAAAAAATATGTGTATAATAGTGTATATTTATTAGAGTGTGTGTGACAAACACTACTTTTCAAAATAAATAAATAAATATATATATATATATATATTTTTTTTTTCCTTTTCTTAGCACTCATTCGCTTTGACAATCCATTCAATATTACAAAATTCTTCTTTCTTTTTCTTCTTTGTTTCGGTTCTATTTCAGTTTTAATTTCTATTTATTAATCTTATGATTTATGAATTTATTTATTTTAACTATAGTTGTCTAATCTAGTTGAATTTAAATTCTGTTTATTTTATGATTTTTTATAGTGATTTTATTATATTTAATTTCTATGAATATTATCTATTGTAATTGTAAATATAGTCTAGTTATGTTATACACTAATATTTAATTTCTATGAATCTTATGGATTTATAATTTTTCATAAGAATTAAAGACACACACACTTGACAATAAAAATGATTTTAAGATGCTTAATCGGGTGTTTAGCTTGTTAGTATTTTTAAGTGTGGTTAAAAATCACATTAAAAAAATAACAACAATCTTGCATATTATATATGAGTTATGACTTACTTTGGATTTAAGATTTTTTATTTTAAAACTAATGCACAAAGACATGTGATATGCATGTATATAGGTATATCATGGTTTGAGTTTTTCTTGAATTACAAATCAATATGATAGTTTTACTTCAGCCCTACAAACAAAACTTCCAGACTGCACCCTGACTACCACCCATTGCTAGGGCTAAGCATAGACTTGACTCAACTAAAGGGTTTTGGGTAGGTTGGATTGAAACACGAGTTGGGTTTGGATCAACCATTCGGATTTTTTTGGGTTTCGAGTCCAACCCGACCTACTCATTATTTAAAAAAAAAAATAGCAAGGATCTTTTAAGCAAATCTAAAAGCATGAATATTGAGTAATACATTTTTGGCTTAGAGTTAATTAGGGGAGGGAGAGAGAGAGAGAGTTGTTAAGGAAAAAAAGCACAAAGTGGAACAAAGGGTCCTTGTTCTTCTCCTTCTTCCTTCTCCAATTCCTATGTTTTACTTTGCTTTCTCATGAAAGTTTGATTTTTTTTTTTTTTTTGGAGATAAACCTGAAAGTTTGATTGAGTAAAGCAAATGGATCCTGAGAATGAGTGGGAGATGAAGATGTAGAATCATGGTATGTAAATGTCAGAAAATAATATTAATTATGACTATAAAACTCTTAAAATTCATAAATGAGCAACTAAAAAGAGAGTAATTTGATATAGAAATAAGTGAAATTTGAAAAGTCATTAATTGGTTTATAGTAGCATAAATTCCTAAACAGAAAATCAAAAAGAGAGCAATTTGATATAAAAATAAATTAAAATAATATCTATATTTGAGCTATTCCTTATAGGTCTACTCTTCTTCAAGCAATTAAAATATTAAACAATTTTTTAAAATGGAAAGAAATTAATGTATTTAAGGATATATGATATTTGTATAAACATAAAACATAGTAATCAGCTAAAGAGTGGTAAAAATGGTAAGAGTAAGTTAATGAGTAATATTGCTCATTTATGGACATATATTTAAGGTTATCTATATTATTTATAAGAGGATTCTCCTCTTTAGACTTAATTTTTCTATGATATTCTAAGGTTGATGAGAATTACAGTATTTATACAACAAAAGAGAAATAACAGTAGCAGCTACTACTACTACTACTACTACTACTACTACTACTAGTGTGCAGTAGTTAGTGCTTTACTGAATGAGAGGCAGGAAAATGGAGTGAGAGCTCACGCCATTGCTGGTTGAGTTGTTTAGTTTACACCTACATTTTTACAACTGATTGAGTGATTGATTGATGGCAAATACCCGGTTGGGTGGGTTATCAATCGGATACTAGGATTTTTACCGGTTTATTTCTCATTTGAAAATTTAGGGTAAAATGTTAATTTGATCTTTTTAATTTTATTCATAAATTAAAAAGTGTTTTTCAATAGTTTAGAGATAAAAAAATCTTTTTAAAATTTTAAGAATAAAAAGTGAAACATTTTTAATAGTTTAAATACCAAAAAAAAAAAAAAAACTTTTTAATATTTTAGAGACGAAAATTTTTTTTTTTTAAATTTCAGGATAAAAAAAAAAAAAAAAAACTTTTTGTAAGGACACAATTTAGCACCTAAGCCCAAAAGGTAAAAGGATTTTGGCCCAAAGAGTCCAACACAATGAATTTGTAGAGAGTAGGCTAGAAAACTAGGCTCTAATGAGTTGGACAACAATTATAATGGGTCAATATGACAAGAAAACAAGAATAAACTTGTTTTACCCAAAAAATTCGTCCTCGGCACAGTCAGAGAAAATTGGTTCTTGTATATATTTGTTTAGAATTTGGTTATAAGTCCAGTTCTTGTTGCTACAATATTTTCTCTCCCAATTCTTTTTTTTGATCTTCCCAACATAATGGTGTCCTTCCGTATATTCATTTTTTTTTCTTCATCTCCACCTTCCACGTGTAGGTCAAGTCGTTGGCTTTGATCATTATCCCATTAGCACCTTCTTGAAGTTCCTAGATGTGGTTGTAAGGCTGAATATTATTGTTCAAATATCACCTCCACATTAATGCAGCTAGAGAGTTAGTTGCAGAACATTCAATGCGGTGATAACTGCTTTGTCTTAGATATTTCTTGACTTCCCTTTGTCTTATGCTTTCCTGACGTCTATCCTTATTAACAAAAGCCTCCGAAGTGTTGCTCTTGATGGTAGACCACACTCTCTAACCTTTGATTTGATTAGCTGAGGTGTCGTTCATCCTCGGACTTTCTTCCTAAACCCTCGTGACCATACCCCTCTCTTCATACACTAACATGGACCTCCACAACGACGTTTATTCGTCTTCGGAATATTAGGCAACCTCGGATGAGGCCCACGGCCCAATGCATACTATTGGGCCTGTCACCCCCACACTTTTGTTGAAATAATATTTTTGCCAAAAATTTATTATGTATTTCTTCATATTTATCATCTATGTAAATTTCTAAAACATGTGTATATTTTTGTTTTTATTCTTAGAAAAAATACATATAATTATAAAAAGATATTCTAGTATAAAAAGTGGTGAAAATGAAAGAATTTAAATGTGACCTAGGAGTTTGAAATTTATTATTTTCTTTATTTCAATTTATTGTAATTGATTTGTAATAGTATTTTAGACTAGACACTAAAGGTAATAACAAAAAAAAAAAAAAAAAAAAAAAAATACTGAAAATAGCATATGCACGTATTGTTTTAATTGAACAACACAAAACTTTTTAGTACTTCAGATAAAATTAGGAGAAGAAGAGTGAGAAGTCATACATTCAATGATTGTCAGAATAAAAATAAGGAGGAATTACACTTTTGCATTCTAAATTATACTCATTTTACACTTTTGCTTTTTGAACTATTAAAACACATGATCAACCTTTCAAATTGAAAACTTTATAATACTTAATCTCATATCGCTTGTTTTGCTATTAAGTTTGATGGAAAATGCAATCTGTATAGTAAGTTAGATTAAAAAAAAAAAAAAAGGCAACAGGGGTACTTCAATGCCCCCAAATTATTTTTTAAAACCTTCTAACAGTACTTCACTTCAATTTTTTTAAAACCGGGTCCCACATCCGCTAAATTTGCCGTCCAAATTCTTCTTTTCACCTAAAGCAAAAGATATTTTTATAAAGAAATAAAAAACTCACGTGATATCTACCTTCTAGAATTCTATGCCACTTTGGTAGCTCTAACCTCCGTCGTGGGTATCTAACTCTTCTAGAATTCATCCGTTAAAAAAAGAAAAACACTCCTTCTAGAATTCTAATTAGGCGAAAAAATAAATAAAAATAAAATAAAGCAAAGAAAAACACCTCTTCTAGAATTCTATGCCACTTTATCGTTCTACCCTCCAATGTGCTATCTAATTCTACGGTCCTATGCGACTTTTAGCTCTACTTTCTTTATAAAAACAGTTATAAAGGTCTTGCCATATGTATATTATTGGTCGCTAATTCATACTATGTACAAAAATTTATTTATTTGTGAAGTAAATTAAAATAATTTTATAAAATTTTAAATTAATTAAGAAACTGCACTATTACATAATTTGCTTTTGTATGATTTCAATTTGTGTTACAATTTGATGAAAAAATCATTACTTAAACATGCAATGATTTACAAAAATTTGTCAGACAATTACTGTAAAAAATAACTTTAAAATTCAAATATTAAAACTTCTAAAAGATTAAAAAATATTAAAGAATCAAATGATTCACAGTTTAGAAAATATTGAAATAAAACAAAATATATAACTAAAAATAGAAAAATATAAGAAAAAATTGCTTTTGTATGATTTCAATTTGTGTTACAATTTGATGAAAAAATCATTACTTAAACATGCAATGATTTACAAAAATTTGTCAGACAATTACTGTAAAAAATAACTTTAAAATTCAAATATTAAAACTTCTAAAAGATTAAAAAATATTAAAGAATCAAATGATTCACAGTTTAGAAAATATTGAAATAAAACAAAATATATAACTAAAAATAGAAAAATATAAGAAAAAAATTGGATTATATTCAAAAGAATAATTCATGACTATAAGTTTGCACTCTATCATAAAATATCACGTTAGTGAAGAAGAGATATAATAATAATAATAATAATAATAATAATAATAATAATAATAATAATAATAATAATAATAATAATAATATCAACGTTTGAGTTTAAGTTTAAGTTTAAGTTGGACTTGTTATAGAGATAGAGTTTCACTTCTTATTAAGTTTGAATTAAACAAAAATAATTTTGTTTGAAAAAAATGATGAGTTTAAGTTTAAGTTGGACTTGTTGGAGAGATAGAGTTTCATTCCTTGTTAAGTTTAGACTAAACAAAAATAGTTTTATTTAAATAAAATGATAATTTTATTTAAATATTGTGCTGACGTGAAAAATTGTGAAAGCTTAAAAGGTTTTGATTATATAGATATATAGATTACAGACTTAATTATTTTTTAAATTGAAATCGGAAGTTTAATACATGTTTTCAAAACTTGAATTATCTTCAACTTATTATTTTAATTCAAAAAATATATGTGTAATAGTGTATATTTATTAGAGTGTGTGTGACAAACACTACTTTTTTAAATAAAAAAAAATTCTTTCTTAGCACTCATTCGCTTTCACAATCCATTCAATATTACAAACTTTTTCTTCTTTGTTTTCCGGTTCTATTTCAATTTTAATTTCTATTTATTTATCTTATGATTTATGAATTTATTTATTTTTACTATAATTGTCTAATCTAGTTGAATTTAAAATTTATTTATTTTATGATTTTTTATAGTGATTTTATCATATTTAATTTCTATGAATGTTATTTATTGTAATTGTAAATATAGTCTAGTTATGTTACATATACTAATATTTAATTTCTATGAATGTTATGGATTTATAATTTTTCATAAGAATTAAAGAAATACTTGATAAAACAAATGATTTTAAGATGCTCAATAGGGTGTTTAGTTTGTTAGTATTTTTAAGTGTGGTTAAAAATTACATTAAAAAAATAACAACAATCTTGCATATTATATATTAGTTATGACTTACTATGGATTTAAGATTTTTTATTTTAAAACTAATGCACAAAGACATGTAATATGTATGTATATAGGTATATCATGGTTTGAGTTTTTCTTGAATTACAAATCAATATGATAATTTTACTTCAGCCCCATAAACAAAACTTTCGAGCTACACTCTGATTGCTACCCATTGTTAGGGCTAAGCACAAACTCAACTCGACTAAAGGGTTTTAGGTAGGTTGGATTGAAATACGAGTTGGGTTTGGGTCAACCATTCGGGTTTTTTTGGGTTTCAAGTCCAACCCGACCTACTCGTTATTAAAAAAAAAGTAGCAAGGATCTTTTAAGCAAATCTAAAAGCTTGAATATTGAGTAATATGTTTGTGGGTTAGAGTTTTTTTTTTATATTTTTTTTAGAGAGTTTCAACCTATGATGTCCGCTCCTGATAATAGCTCTTTATCATCTGACCAAGACATCAATCAGTTTTTGGTGTAGGTGGGGATTGAACTCCAAATCTCTTATATAACCATTAGAGACTTTACCAGTTGAGCTAACTGGCGTAGGTGAGTTAGAGTTAATTAGGGGAGGGAGAGAGATAGAGAGTTGTTAAGGAAAAAAAGCACAAAGTGGAACAAAGGGTCCTTGTTCTTCTCCTTCTTCCTTCTTCAATTCATTTGTTTTACTTTGCTTTCTCATGAAAGTTTGATTTTTTGATTTTTATTATTTATGATTTATTATTTTTTGTGGAGATAAACCTGAAAGTTTGATTGAGTAAAGCAAATAGATCCCAAGAATGAGTAGGAGATGAAGAGGTAGAATCATGGTATGTAAATGTCAGAAAATAATATTAATTAAGACTATAAAACTCTTAAAATTCATAAATGAGCAACTAGAAAGAGAGTAATTTGATATAGAAATAAGTGAAATTTGAAAAGCCATTAATTGGTTTATAGTAGCATAAATTCCTAAACGGAAAATCAAAAAGAGAGCAATTTGATATAAAAATAAATTAAAATAATATCTATATTTGAGCTATTCCTTATCAGGTCTACTCTTCTTCAAGCAATTAAAATATTATATAGTTGTTTTAAAATGGAAAGAAATTAATGTATTTAAAGATATATGATATTTGTATAAACATAAAACATAGTAATCAGTTAAAGAGTGATAAAAATGGCAAGAGTAAGTTAATGAGTAATATTGCTCATTTATGGACATATATTTAAGTTTATCTATACTATTTATAAGAGAATTCTCCTTTTTAGATTGGACTTTTCTGCGATATTCTAAGGTTTATGAGAACTACAGTATTTATACCAAAAAGAGAAATAACAGTAGAAGATACTACTACTACTACTACTATGTGGCGTTTGGTACGGGAGAATCCACATTACTTCTGGCATCCAGATTCCTAGAAATGTGATTCCTAAGAATATATTTATTCCTATGTTTGGTTTCATTGGAAGATTCCCAGGAATGTGAAATGATAATGTTTTGTGTATTCTCAGGAATCTTAAATAAATTATTTATTTTTCCCATTTTTTCCTTAGATTTGAATGTGAACTACCAAGTCCTTTAAAAAAAACTTCCTTTAAATAAATAATGAAAAATATATATAAACTATTAATTAGTCCTTTAAAAAAAATATCTTCCTCTAAATAGATAGATAAAAAAATATATTTTAGAATTAATGTGAAATTAATGTTTTTAATCAATGATATTAAAATTTGCTCGATCGACAGGTAAACAAGGGTGTCACCTAATTTGAATTAATTAATAGTACCTCTTTGTTTCAGATTTAATTATATATATATATATATATATATATATATATATATATATATATATATATATATATATATATATATATATATGCGTATGGAAAATGATGATATGTACACAGTACACATCAGTCATAGTCCTAACATAGATGCTCTTCCAACTTACATAAGTTTGTAAAAAAAAAAAAAAGGTTAATCCTTGTAGATTAATTAGTACATTATGATGTTTTCTACAAAAAAGTACAAGGTTTAAATCTTTTATTCTTAACTATTGAAATTTTCAAAATAAAAAATTGTTGTCTTTGCTTAATTGATAGCTTATTATAATCAGATCGTAGCTTACTTTTTTTTTTTAATGTCTAAACAATTGTATGGCACAAAATGAAAAATTAATTAACTTCAAACTTTTTAAGATCGCATCTTATGATATATACATATGTGTTGAAGCATCAAAGTTTGGTATATGTTGTGGGTTTTATATTATAAGTTTTAATTAGGTTTTTTTCCCCTACTATTTATTCACAGAAAAAGAAATAGAGGGGAAAAATGAATTGAAAGCATGACTTCCCTTCATTCTTGGATGATTTCCTTGGCAATCGATTTTGGGACATTTTTTTTTCAAAGTCACTATCTTCACTTCCTAAGACAAGTCGCAAAGCATTGATATAAGCCATACAATAGCTTCATTTTCAATTTTGTCTTTTTTTTTCCAGCCTCCATTGAAGGACAAAGAAATTGATAAAGATGTTCATATCAAACCTTAGAAACTTCATCATATTATACTTTAATTTATATATAGCTATAAATTAATCTTGACATTATTTTCCAGCTGTGCTATGTATGACACTTGTGAATATTTAGACCTCAAATACAAATTTTCCAAAGCTAACTCAAATACCAAGTCCTTTAAAAAAAATCTTCCTTTAAAATGATAAGAACAATACAAAAATAACTATTTAAATCCTCAAATGCTTTATTCTTAATAATAATATTTAAAAGCTTAATCCATAACAAAACAACCTAACAATGTTTAGGTCTATAAGACCATAGAAGTAGCAATAAAGTAAAAGTAGTTCATCAACAATGAAAAAAAATGCCTATTACATATATAATGTATTCACCCCTGCATCTGTGAGCACTTGAATAACATAGTCATACCTAACATCCCCAAGCAATGAGTAAAAAAAATCACATTTACGTGTATCAGTTGTAAGCAATTCTCTAGCTTTGATTTTTTCTGATATAGAAAGTCCTTCGATTTTCAATAGCTCATTGAATACTTTCATTCTTCTCTCAGCTTCCTCTGACTCAATCTTGAAGCAAGATGCAATGGTGGCCATATGCCCATTAGTTTCTTCATACTTCTTCCCAAAGTCTTTCATTGTCTCCATTAAGGTCTCAATTAGTTCATCATTGGATCTTGGCCTCCTCTTATTTAGATTCTTTGAGCTAGAACCTTGATTGGGTATTTGTGTTTGGGAACCAGAATCATTTCCATTGATCTCTCCTATACCAACATTTTTTTTCTATCTCAGCTTCATTTGTAGGAGATTGGTTTTCTTGACCTCTAGCTAGCTCCTCTGTTGCATCTATAGCATGTTGAGCTCTATCCCCACTGGCCCCATCTTTACCAAACACAAGTGCTAAGTCATCAAAATGAGGGAAGCGCTTATTTCGCAATCCCTTAGCATTCGGATGACCCTGATAGGAAACAAAATATAAAAATTCAATAATAAAATAAAAATTGGTCTTTAAAACATGAATGACAAAAAAAAAAAAAAAATTACCTTGACCCAATCTTCAAAAATTTGTTTCTCAACCACAACCATTTTCTCATTATCATTTCAACCAAAACCACTGGCATTTGGACCAAGCATGTCAGCTATTGCCCGATATTGTTTTCTTAAAGTTTTGTATCTAGATTCTATATGTGGACTTGCCTTTATACCACATCCTGGCAGTTTTTTCTCCAGCAATTCCTCTAATTTAGCTGTAAAACTAGCCTTAAAACCATTTTTTGCTTTCCATTTAACATCACCAGCCAGTTCCAATAAATACTCAACCAACTTATCATCTTCTTCAGCTGTCCATTGGCATTTAGTTCCTCTCTTTCCTTCATTGACAGGTTCACTATATGTATTTTCCATGTCTATGCAAAAGTTGAACATTATACATAATTATCCAAATACAAATGTAAGTACTGCATTCATGATGGTAATTAAGGTCAACAAACTGTGTAAAGGAACAAAAAACATGACAAAAAAAATACCACCAACTGAAATTATATTATAAAAAAAATTCTTGGAATTTTTAAATAAATAACAAAAACCATATTCCAAATTGAACATAAATTGTAAATGAGAAAATTACAAACTACGTAACTGTAATGTCAAATTGAGGAGCACCTAACTATATAATAGAATGAAAAATACCAAGTAAACATCATCTCCAATTCAAGGCCTAGAGGCCCTCCATTGTTCATACATTTCTTCAGCCAACTTATCTCTCCAATCACTCCATGCATCAGATGTCTCCACTTACCTTATATGCTCACCATCCAACTCTTGAGCACTTAAGTTGTCAAACAAGGGAGAGTTCTCTTCAGGGTCAAGTGACATCTCTCTTCTTATATAGTTGTGGAGTAGTGCACAAGCTGAAATGATCCAACATTGGGTCTTGATTGGATAAAATGATCTACTCCTAAGTATTGCCCATCTTCCTTTTAGTAGGCCAAAGGCTCTCTCAATGATATTCCTAGCAGAAGAGTGTTTCATACTAAAAAACTCTTTAGGAGAAGTAGGTTGGTGGCCCTACCTTCAATCATTCAGGTGATATCTTTGTGCTCTATAAGGTGCAAGAAATCCCTCACCATTGGTGTAACTAGCATCACACAAGTAGTAGTAACCTAACACCATTTTTAAATTATAAGAATTTAAATAGACGTGTCCAAAAAAAATTGATTAATAAGTATTTATTTACCTTGAGGGACTTTCAATCCATTTCTCTTAGAAATTGCATCCCTCAAAACTCTAGAATTTGCAGCTGAACCCTCCCAACTAGGCAATAGATAGATAATTGCATATCATGTGAACACACTCCCAGCGCATTGATGGCTATTTCATTTTTCTTGGTTCGATATCTAGGCCTGTCTTCAATTGACACATTGACTGGAATATAGGTTCTATCTAGTGCACCTAGACAATTCTATTATAGGACTTATTCATTAAATTTAAATCAATAATAAGAAATACATAGAAACACTCTAATCTAAATAGTAATGTACTTTAAACCATTTCCATCTTTCATCAGTACAGTTCTCAAGTATAGGCTCCGGTTTCTTAAAAAGGATGCTATGAAGATGAAGGACAACATGCAATACAGCATTGAAGTTTCTACTTATACTCTCACCCAACCGAGCTAATTGTCGTGCTACAACTCTATTTTTTGCATGATGTGCAAGTACATGTAGAAAACACGCTACCATCTCATCCATTTCCATATTCTTAGATGGCCTCAAACCCCCATGTATGTGGAGCATGTCACAAAGTTTTCTAAATGCTCTCCTGTCCATTCGTACATTGTTTATGGATGCTATATCATCCATCCAAACCATTTGATTCATATTCACAACTCTCACATTTGCTCTCTCTAAAATTTGGTCACCCCAACCTCCAATTCTTCCAACTCTCCTATTCCTAGAAAGAATCACTATTGCACACATGTGCACTAACATAATCCACATTTGACGTAGTAAATCTAATTGATGTAGCAACACAATTAAAATTTTCTTTTTATGATTCCTTGGTGGTCGAGCCATCACTGCAATCATACACAAGAAATAAAAACTTGACATTTAAGAAAATTACAAATTATGAAAACAACTGCTACTAGACTAGCTACTAGTGTGACATATAGCTATGTAACTAATATAATGGAAGAAAACTACTTGGGATACTTACTAATAAATTCTTATTAGCTAAAAAAATCTGTTGTTTTTAATTTTAGACTAGCTATTGCCCGTAAATGACCAGTGCAAAAAGAGTAAAACGAGTTTCCTCCATTATATATTCTCACAATAATATCAAACCAATGAATCAAGGCTGGAAAAAAAATAGCATATACTGTGTTTAGGATTGGTTGGTTACACACCCTGTGTATTCCAAATAGTCCTTATGCAGGAAAACCATTATGCAGGAAGATCATTATGTAGACAAATCATTATGCAGGCAGATATGTAGCTACCGTGAAACCCCCACAAAATATATAAGTCATCACTATGTTCTAGTAGGATTTAAAATCTCCATACACACCAATCAGACATTTCACAACACTTAAACCAAAGCATCATAAAACATCTGAACAATTAATTACAATTTTGATTTAAATGATCATTTAATAAGAAATACATGAAAAAATCTTACCCAATGCAAAGACCACTCACACACTGGTACTCACACTACACTGCCAAAATGCATGATTTTACCAATTGTATCATTCTCCAATCACAAACGAAACTTCAAGAAATTTAGGATCTTTTCAATACAGATCCAAATGCAAACACACCCACATTAGTAAAGAAAGCAAAGTAAGACCCATATGCAAACACACACAAACCCAAATGCAAAATCAACAAATCGGCGAAGGATGATGGATGAATGGAGCTTAGCTTCGAAAATGGGTGAGGAGGATGATGAATCAGGTCGCCAATGGTGCGTGGGTCGGCGATGATATGTGAGCTTGGGTGTAATGGTGTGTGAGCAGCGGCGATGGTGTGTGAGCTTCGGTGGCAGCGATGAGGAGGATGATGAATCGGTGAGGATGATGGATGAGGAGGATGATGGGTGAGGATGATGGATGACGGTGAGAGTCTGAGGATGAGAGAGAGGTGAGATTGTGAGAGCTTTGAGAAGGAGAGAAAAAGAAACGTCTGGAGGTTGTGTAAAAAAGAAATAGAAAAAGAAAGAAAGAAATATTATGTTGAGTGGGATTAAAAAAAAAGAAAAAAGGTAATAAAATACCACCAGCTTTGAGCTACGCTGTACACAACCATTACTGCAACAAGAGTCTAAAATTTTTTAACTTTGGCACCATCATTGCATACAAATACCATAGGTTGTTAAAAATTTATGCATTCTGTATTATTGTAAAATAAAAATCAAAAGCACTAGAAAGGATACAAATTATTGACATGTACTGTAACATATGAATCTAGAAACAAAGCTATAAATCCAAAAAAAAAAAAAAAAGACTACATGAAGCTACTAATTAGATCTATATTTCTAGAAACTAAACAAAACTAAGATCTGAGATACGGATAGATACATTAACAAATTCTCATGAAAATAAATTCATTAAAGTTTTGTTGAACAATACACACAACAGTAAATGTGATTTCTCAAAAAAAAAAAAAAAAAAAAAAAGTAAAACTGAATACCTGGCAATAATGGAGAGTCTCCTTCAAACTTTTTTTTTTTCACACATAAAATCTAAATAGAACTTTGTTAAAAAATATATTAACAGGGTTGTTTATCCTTATGTTGTTTTGGCGGGAAAAGATAAAGACAAGAGAGAAGATATTGATAATTTGTTTTTATAATTTATCTTAATTGCTTAAATGATAAGGAAAAAGGGTTAAAATTGTCAATTTATAAAAAATACAATTTCTTTTAAGCTTGGGAATCTGGATTCCCACTTGTTTTAAGGGGAATCCACATTCCCACTGAGAGGGGTTTAAGGGGGGAATCCAGATTCCCTTGGCATTTGATTCCCAAACGTAATTTACAACCAAACATAGGAATCTTTAAACATTCCTGAGAATCCTAAAACATTCTCCCATACCAAACGCCACACTAGTGTGTAGTAGTGTATGCTTTATTGAATGAGAGGCAGGAAAATGGAGCGAGAGTGACATGCGCTGGCTGAGTTGTTTGGTTTACACCTGCATTATTGCATCTGAGTGAGTGAGTGATTGATGGCAAATACCCGGTTGGGTGGGTTATGGATCGGATACTAGGATTTTTACCGGTTTATTTCTCATTTGAAAATTTAAGGTAAAATGTTATTTTGATTTTAAAATTTATTTTATTCATAAATTAAAAAGTGTTTTTCAATAGTTTAGAGATAAAAATAAGAATAAAAAATCTTTTTTAAATTTTAAGAATAAAAAGTGAAACATTTTCAATAGTTTAAATACAAAAAAAAAAAAAATTCAATATTTTAGAGACGAAAAACAAAATTTTAAAATTTAAGGATAAAAAAAATACTTTTGTTGAAATAATATTTTTGCCAAAAATTTATTATGTATTTCTTCATATTTATCATCTATGTAAATGTCTAAAACATGTGCATATTTTTATTTTTATTTTTAGAAAAAATACATATAATTATAAAAAGTTATTCTAGTATAAAAAGTGGTGAAAATGAAAGCATTTAAATGTGACCTAGGAGTTTGAAATTTATTATTTTATTTATTTAAACTTATTGTAATGAATTTGCAATAGTATTTTAGACTAGACACTAAAGGTAATAACAAAAAAAAAAAAAAAAAAAAAATACATACTGAAAATAGCATATGCACATATTGTTTTAATTGAACAACACAAAACTTTTTAGTACTTCAGATAAAATTATGAGAGGAAGAGTGAGAAGTCATACATTCAATGATTGTCAGAATAAAAATAAGGAGAAATTACACTTTTGCATTCTAAATTATACTCATTTTACACTTTTGCTCCTTGAACTATTAAAACACATGATCAACCCCTCAAATTGAAAAATTTATAATCCTTAATCTCCTATCGCTTGTTTTGCTATTAAGTTTGATGGAAAATGCAAGCACATGCACCACACGTGAGCTGGACTCTACACTTGAAGTTAAAAGACAAAAATACCCCTCTGTCATCACTATTTGTCTTAGGAAAATCTAATGGCTAAAATCCTAGTATAAAAAAACTTAGAACAAAACACATTATAACAAAAACAAAATCACATATACATTACAAAAATGAGTAAACGTTGTCTAAAATCATCCAAAATTACATTGTTAATCACTGTCTAAAGGAAAAAGAAACTAAATTTAAAGGAAAGAAATCAACAACTTCTTAGAATTACATTAACCAAACATCCTATCTACAAGCATTACTTAGCTAGCAAAACCAAATTTAAAACAAAATGAAACCAACAAATTCTCTAACAAAGACTAGTTTTTTTCCCTCACCATCATAACAGCCTTTGAAATACCCAAAATCCCTCTAGATTCACAGCAAACCCTAGAAACCTAGATTTGAAATCCGTTCCTTAAAGTGAAGAGGACCAATTCCTTAAAGTTGATTTAAATATGATGATGACCAGTGAAAAGAGTCACTGTGGAAGCCATCCTTGAATAATTAGTAAGGCCCACTATTATTAAGGGATAAAGCATTGCTCTTGAATAATTACTCTTAAAATAGAAATCATATATGTACAAAATTAAACAATTATTAGAAACTAATTTAAATCCTAATTGTTATTTGAAATTAATGTATTATATATATATATATATATTAATTTTTTAAATATAGGTGAAACCTCCTCCTTTTCCCTCAAAATTCCTTCAATTTCGAGAATTAAAAATGGTCTATAAACAAAAAAAAAAAAAGAAAAAAAAAGGTTCTTGACTCTAGAGTCGGCTAGATACGATGAGACATGGCTAAATGATGTGATGTTGACGGTCGAGATTGCAGTATAAGACCAATCAAACTGATCATACAAAGTCTCTATAAAACCAACATTTCTCGCTCCCACAAACAAACCTAACTACCTTCCTCAGTTCCCAAGAGATTGAACTCCAAACTCCCCCAAGAAACTCCATCCAAGCAAGAAAGAAACAAAGAAAAAAAAAATGTTCTAAACCTGCAGTCTTATCATATCAACCTATGCCATTTTTCTAGCTCTAAACTCCAATTTCAACATTTTTAGCTCTTAACAGGTACATACATTATAACAATCTTGCTCCATGATTTGCTGCCAATGGCGATTAATCCATATTTTGTAAATTGTAGGCCTTGGAACCTAATCTCTCAGATGTCTTTTTTAGACCCAGGAAAATTCTTGCGGGAGTATGAGCAAATGAAGAGGGGCTTTAACATATATGTATACCTGGATGTTGGCCCCAATGAGGACTTCTTCTTCAAGAATCTTAACGAGAGTCAGTTCCTCACTAATGATCCTAATCAAGGTTTATCCCCATATCCACCCATCTAATGCAATTCAAGGTATAATGAATTAATTTTTAATCTTATGGAGGTTTAGTTGTATGTATGTATGCATGTATGTATATTCTTGCAAAGCAATACCAACACATTGTTCTTGCTTTGGACAAATATTCTTTGATTGATTCTTGATTTAATCTGATAACAGAGTAATTTTGATGAGCTAATAAGCACAACCATGAAGAGGATGTCCTAAAAAAAATCTGTGTGTGTTCATGAGGCTTACATATAAGTGTTATTTCATCATCTATCAGAAAAAATCCAAACAGTTACAAAGTATTAGTGACTGTTTGATTAATCAAATTCACGTCAATGAATTAATTTTTTTTATCCTATGGAGGTTTAGTTGTATCTTGTATGCATGTATGTATGTTTATGTTTGTATTTATATTCTTCCAAATAATACCAAATTGTTGTTCTTGTTTTAATAAATATTCTTTTAATTGATTCCTCATATAATCTGATAATAGAGCGATTTGTGTGAGTGTGTGTGTACGAGGCTTACAGCTTGTGTGATGTGAAGGTTAAGCATCTCATAGATTGAATGACATTGTTCTAGTTCTTTAATTTGATGATTTCAAAATTTCGGGTGTATGAGACTCTTAACTCATGCAATTCCCAATTTGCAATTTTCAGGTCTCTATCTGACATGTCTTTGTGGCATCTAGGGAGCAAGCTATAATGAAAATATGATGAGAGTCAAGAAGTATGCTCGGATCTTAATCTCAAAATACCCTTATAGGAATCATAACCAAGGTGTTGCTCACTTTTTTGTGAATTGCCATCATGGTTTGATTTGGACCAAAGGATTGACATTACTTGGAAATGCAATTCAAGTTGTGTGTAAATCTTGGGATAGTTTAAAATTTAATTCAAAAACGCATATTGTCATCCCAGCTCAAGAAGCTTAATCAGGGGTTGAGATAGAAACTAGGTAATTTCCATCTAGTGCTCTGACAAAGCTATTAGACTATATCTTTGACCAAATAATTTGCAACCATATTAGTTACTGGTCTAGACCTCATATCTTGAGGTTCAATATGCATGCTTTTAAGATAAGATTCTCCTTTTTTAGAGGTACTATCTTTGTACCTTTATAATCTTCCACACAACACAAAGACTTTCATATTTTATTGATGGAAACATTTTGGCCTCGTTAAATTTATTGTATATTGTAGAAAAATAAGACTTAACTTGTCAGATTATTTGGAGGATGGTGTAAAACTTAGTAGGAACTTTTGTTCACGCTCGACAACTAAATACTTTGCTGTCTATATAGCAGAATTGATCCTTGAAGAATGTGTTCTTGGTAATATCGTCTTCCCCTAGGTTTTCTATAAATTAGCCTTAATTTCTTTTTTTGTGCTAATTTCTTCATCAATCTTATTCACGTCCTTCTAGTTTCCTTCCATTGGAAACATTTTTTGAGAATGTAGAGATTCTTTGGCAAAGAAAGTTTAACCATAAAATAGAAACTTAAAGCAAAGTTTAAGATTAATCTCATCTAAGTTATAAAATGACATGAAAGTGTTGCCCATGAAGGTTGATTTGTGCAGCCTAGAGTAGAAATTGGCGTAAAACAGTTCCTTGGTTGAACAACCTTTTAGGATCAAACTATAACACCAACCTTTGTGTTGGACACACCTCCACACACAAAAGTTCAAGAACAACCACAAATATATCCTTTCCTTTCCACACAGAGAGTATTTGGTTCTAATGAGTTTATTTTAGTGAATGCATCCCTCTTGCTAGCTCAATATCTAACTAAGGAAAGTTAACTCAACAGATAAGCTTTAGGTTTATTTTCACATTTTAGTATTTCTTATATTTTTGAAGTGATCATAGATTGAATTTAAGACATGTATTATGATTTTGATTTTCCTTCTTTAAGGGCCATTTTGTTTTACTTTCTTTATCTTGCTGCTAAGATTGGATTTACTTTATTATTTCCAAGATGATTTAATCATCTTCTAATTGCTTTTTGAGTAGTTTATGTGTCCCTTTGCAGTTGTCTCGTTAAGCAACCTTGATTTGCCATTCAAAAATATTCTTGATTGTCGAAATTTTCTGTTATGGCCACCGAGGCAGAACTGCACATTGCTAAGAACATTATAGGGGAAAAATTCATTAACTTGCATTACAACTTACTAATAAGAGAGTGGCTTAAACTCACATACACACAATTTCCATCATTTATATTATGAAAATTCCGTATGTTTCTCTCATTATACATAATGAATTATCTAATTGGCTTAACTTTTTGTGTCTGCCCAATTGGGTTTTAGTTTGTGGCTTGAGATGGGACCAAAGGGAACAAATAAGACTCTAGCTCCAATGGACCTTGAGCTTTTCTGTCAACTTTTGACAAGTCCAAAGTTATCATTAATTATATTTAATACTACTATATTAATATAATTGCACTCTAGGCCTTATTAATAAATTATATCTCAAGACTCTAATGATATCATTTGACCCCTTCATGAAATATCCATAGTGAACAGAGTCATGATAAACTGTCACTTTGTAAACAACTACTTTATCCTTGAGTACTTAGTTTAACCTTTTAGTTATTCACATTTATTGAAATCCAATTTCAATAAATATAAATTCTAGTAACTCCTTACTAAAGTGGGCGCCCTTAATAACCAGTTCTCATTAAACTTATCTTAAGGGGATATTTTGTATCTTTATAAAAAGAGATTTTGGATTTCATCTTGAGAATATGTGTTCCCTCAACACTACGTGTGGTTACCCAACATAATGAGGTTTTGACCGTAAATATTAGATCTCACTCTTGATATATCAAAGTAACCTATATTTCATAATCGAGTTCACTATTCTCTCAGAATTGAGAGTCTATGAAATTAGAAGTTTTGAAATTAATTATTCACGCGACAGTTGTTGATTGAATAATTAATCTCACATCGGTTCAGTTTCAATATGTATTAACTCTTAAGACACATCAATACATCAACTAGAAGTCTCCATTTCTATGATCAAGACAAATCATCTTAGTTGATGTGTTATAGTCTTTGCAGATGAAAAGCTCAATTTAATAACCGATTATGAATTACATTTTGAGTTTACAAGAAATTTCTGATTTACATCTTCTGTGACTAAATTACATGTAATGCATCTCATGGACTATGATAATGTCTCATTAGTTTATTTATAAATAATCTCATATTATTAAACAATTTAATTATTTATGACATGCCAATAAATTGGATTTTAGGGCATAAACTCAAACAATTATGACATTATCTATTTCTTAGTTCTCTGAAGAACAATTAAATATTTAAATTACTATTCCTAGCACTGATTTAATTTCTAGAATGCATTTTAGCTAAAATAATCTTATATTTTTCCTTTTTCATACAACCTGGTAACTTAAGTTTACCAATTTATTTGATTTGCTCTTAAAAAGAAGAGGTTACTAGATCAATTACACTATGATAATTGATTTAAAGTATGTTGTGTGATGGTTACTTCACAAATACAAGTTATTGTGGAGTAGGGGGCAAGGGTTGAAGTTTAAGTCTAGATGAGCGAGTTTCACACACATACATCTAGATTAGGTTCAAATAGGATTTCTATTTTAGATATACATACATATATATATATATATATATATATATATATATTTAAAAAAAAGAAAAAAGAAGAAGAGTGTTAAGGACATATTTTATGTAATTGGCTAATCCTTTGACAAAACGCACTTTACTTGTATTTGGGTAGATCTAGGATGTGTTTAATACTTCAAAGAACATGTTGTTCAAGTTTAGTATTAAAGCCATGAAGATTGGACCAAGAAACAAGTGAAGAAAATGTGTTTACTAAAGCTGGACAGATAGCTGAACACCTGTGGACACCTGCGGACAGCTTCTCGATAGATAGCTATTTATCGAGATTTAATGAATGAAACTCGACAGCTTCTCGATCGATCGAGGATCTATCGAGGTTACGGGAATTTAGATTTTCAAATCTAATTTTCGGCCCATGCTTTTGTATTTGTGTAGGGTTTCTTTTCTCACAACTCTAGACATATATAAGGCTTATTTTAGAGGCCGTAACATAAGAGAATATAAGGGAGAACATATGCAAAAAGTGACCGAAGCCTTATTCTCTATAAAAGAAGCTACTGCGTTTTTGCGCCTTAGGGTTTTGTAATCAAGTGCTTCTTGATCTTCATTGTTAATGAAGTGAAGAACTTTGCAGCCAACATTCTTTTTCCTCAAGTTGGTGAGTGAATTCGTGTAAAGGAGTGAATCACGTACTGGGATCCGTATATCAAAGGGTGACATTCATATATTGAAGAGTTCAGAGTTTCTGAAGCGGTAGAAGGTTTCTGCTGTGAGTTCATCTACGAGGAGTCTAGGGACAAAAGTTTTGTACTAGATCTGAAACTTCTCTTTACTATAGTAGATTACTTTTTGGGAAGATTTCCCCTCAAGTTTTTTACTGTGAAACTGGTTGGTTTCATTGGTTTTTCTAGGTCATCATATTTGGTCTTATTTATTTTTCCGCTACATTATTTTTGACATGATATTGATGTTTGTTTATTTTTAATAAGTTTATTCATAATAAACCTAATTAACAACTTGGATCTAAAACTTGTTAATTTTATCAACTGGGTTCTAAATTTCCCAACAAAAGAGAAGGAAAGAGTAATGTGAGTTTCAAGTGTTCATCTCTTGAGGAAGTTTGATCTGGAAAATGCTTCACAACAACGTGGGAAATGCTATATTTTCCTAAAAAATGTTTAAGACCTACGGTTACAAATTGCTTATCTTCTATATAAATATTTTTTTTTTACCTCCAATCAAATTCGATGCTTTTCATATGGCCATGTACGAGCTATATATGGCTGCGCAAGGACGTCTAAATTATTGGAAACTGTTCGAAATTTTGTGAACATATAAGCATCAAGTAAAAAGATTAATAAAAGTTAACTAAATTGTGTGAAGCAAAATTATATTTGATACCTTTATTTTTTATTTTTTAAATCTGACATGAGTAGTCATAACATAACTTCACTTGACTGCATGTTTCTCACCACTCTGATTCCTCTCACACACATAAAAGTTATTAATACTTTTACCATTTTTCTTTTTTGCTGAATTATTAATACTTTTACCATTGTTCATTGAGATAAAGGTCTGTACATTGACACAATGTTTCTAGTAATGATATATGTGCAACCATAAAAAAGTAGAAAAGAAACGATACTCACTCTTTTTAAGTCTTACTTGTTTGATAATAAAAAAAAGTCTTGTTTGTTTCTATACTTATGAATGATTACCTGTGGTGGCTCCATGAATTATTTTTAAGATGGTCACTAAAAACTTAAATTATACAAAATTTAATAATGAAATAACTTGAATATATCGATATCACCAAAAAAAGGCAAAAATACACAAAGTGTTACCATTTTTTTTTCTACTAACAAAGAGGGGGAAAAAAAAGGATTGATAAGAGATAAAATGAGAATTGAGAATGCTGAGATAAGAGTAATAAAGTAAGAAAATTGTAATGATAATAGAGAATAGAAAGAAAAACGAATGATGTTTGCTACAACTGTGAGCTGAGTCGCTAAGAAAATAAAAATTATTGCCACTGGCATTGAAAAGCCGAGAAAAGTATAATTATCGGCACTATCAGGGAGATCTCATAACTATAATATTTTTCTTGAGAGGCCATAATTATTTTTGAAGTAATACTACATCTACAATATTTTTAAAACAAATCTTATACAACAATTTATTATTAGTGGTATAAAAAGTGATGTCAATATTGGACCCAAATTATAATTAGTAACCAATTTTCACTTATTACATAAGATTTGTTATGAAATTATTGTAAAATTTTTGTGAAGGTAGCATTATTCTTATTTTTATTGAATCGAAATTCTTATCATTCTCAAATCAGGGTGATCAATATTTTTATTAGGATGGTCAAAATAGTTTTGTTTAGTGCATATATATATATATATATATATATATATATATATATATATATATATATATATATATATATATATATACATTTTTTGGCATGTCGGGGTGGTCCTATGACCACTCTGAGATACATGTAGAACCACCCCTGACAACTACCTTATTGATTTACTTGTGAACTATGGATTTTGTCTTTTTGAACTATTATCCGATAGCAATGTTTGCTTAAGCAGTGATCAATAGCAATGCAACTATATGAATCACCTAACCGCATGTACTACCATTGTATCAATTACAAAGTACAATATAATGAGTATAGCTGTGGGTTCCAGTTAATTGGTAAAGTCTCTGATAATTGAATAAGAGATCTGGGGTTCAATCTCTGCCTACACCAAAAACCAATTAGTGTCTTAGTCTAATGACAAAGAACGCTTATCAGGAGTGGATGCTATAAGTTGAAACTCTCTAAAAAATATAATGAGTATAGCTATTAGTCCATGACACAATTATATATATATATATATATATATATATATATATATATATAGAGAGAGAGAGAGAGAGAGAGAGAGAGAGAGAGGGTTATTTTATTAACAATTATTAAAGTGATGATAAGGATATTATAAATTTTATTACATAAACCTCAAAAATTGTAGTGCCACTAATAAATATGTTAACATTTATTAATGGGACAATATCCTTTTACACTTTGTTTACAATTACAACCATTTTTTTTTTATATCCATAATTAATGTAGGGATGTCCACATTTTAACATATGAAAATAAATGTTAAAAAAGTATTAGAAATTGGATAATAATTGTTGTAATGTTGCCTTTAGTTGCTTATTGGTTAGTTAGTTACAATTTCAATCATGTTAATCACATTTAACAAATGTTGAAATTATTAATGCACATGGGAATTAATAGAACCATTAGGTTAAGGTCATGTGGGTCAATAGAATAGTTTTATGATTCTATAAAGACTTACTTGTAATCGCATTTTCATCTATTGAAGAATAACCAATTGATTGTTTCTCTAATGGTTGAATAAGAGATTTGAGATTCAATCCCAGCCTACACCAAAAATCAATTTGTATCTTGATCTGATAATAAAGAACAAAAATCACATAAGCGGATACCATAGGTTGAAATTCTATTAAAAAAATGACTGCTTAGTGTATTTCTCTCTCTCTCTCTCTCTCTTAATATTTTTCTATAGAATGTGACTACCTCTTAATTATGACAATTTCCCTACAATTCCTACCCATTACCATTAGGAACCAGTCCTAACGATAAGGGTATAAAAACATGTTATTTATATATTGTTGAAGTAGTGCACACTAATCCCATTCACTTTCACATAAACTTATGGTCATTTTTTAGTGAAATTTGTAGTATCTTTAGTTCCTTATAGTAAGAGTATAAAAACTTGTTATTTATATATTGTTGAAGTAGTGCACACTAATCAAATTCACTATCACATAAATTTATAGACCTTTTTTTTAGTGAAATTTGTAATTATTTTAGCATTTTCTAAGTTTTCAAAGCAAGTATCTCTTGGGTTACAATAGCAAGAATAACATCAAGACATTCCTACAGAGATTTCTTAGTATTCGTTTGGATCCATGTTTGCGGATCCACGTTTGCGTTTCTTTCCTTTTTTTTTTTTTTTTAGCTGCATGTTTTGACTTTTCAGCAACTTTTTCATTAAAAATGGGTCCCACGATACTATTCATACATTTAAAAATTATTTTTCTACAGTGTTTTCAGTTTTCAATTTTTAGTTTCAACAAAATAAGTTCTATCCATGTAATGCAGTAAAATTTGTAGTATTAATACTCTCCGGTCTATAATGTTGAAAAAGAGATGCTAATATAAGGTATTGTAGATAAATATATTAATAAGAATTATGTACGTAGGTTTAAAAATAAAGGATTATGTGCTAAATATGACATTTATTACATAGTAACTGTAGCATAGATGGCAACAAGCCAATAAAATTTATTACTAACTATTAAATTCAACGAACATGAGAACTACATGGCTGAAAATCTTTAATTTGGTCTAAGTTGAATTTTCAGCTCTCAAATTTAAAATTTGAAATTAAACCAAATTTTCCAACATTTATTCATTATTATTATCAAATACTAAATTCAGAAATTGGCTTTGTAAGCCAATCAACTAGCTCAGACTGCTTTGCTTTGTTCAGTATCTGACCGGAATTTAGAACTCAGCCTCCCAGTTTGCTGCAATTCCAAAAATTTTCTATACGTCATTTCAACATATGCAGGTTGATCACCTTCATTGCCAACTAACTCTGGTGCTGGCCTCATTACTGTGTCCAGTGCTGGTCCATGTGCCAGAGCTATGGACATCCGTGTAGCTTTGTTATTCACAAGTGCCCGGTGTGCAATACTCTTGTATTTGCCATTGCTCAAAATCTTGTAGGAAACATTATATTCAGAAATTTTGATTAATACAAAAAAAAAAAAATGTTCATTTAGTTAAATATATATGTATATATATGTCAAGAATACGATAAGTGAAAAACATAAAAGCCAATGATATTTAAATAAAAATTTATATAATTACACCTACAAATAAAGAAAAAAGAAAACAATCAATCATTAACCCTTATTTGTGTATTCGCTTCATTGTTACGATCACTTATCCTTTTTATAATATTTTTAAATATTTATAGGGTTAGTTCTTCATTTTGGCCATTTAGGCAATTTTGTAATTCCTCACATCAAAATTTTTTTCATATTTTTTGTTTTATGAAAAAGGTCAACCCTAATATGTAAGTTGGTACTTACCCCATTCCCAACACCAACTACCTTTTTTTTTTCTTCATTTTGGCCATTAAGGCTAGTTAACAGTTCCTTTTGGGTATTTAGACAATTGCTTTGTGTCCCAAATGGAAGAAAAGCATATAATTTTAGTTCTATGTGTTCTTAGTTCTCATTAATTTTTTTTTTTCCAGAAAGTGGTTCAAATTTGGCTAAAAGTAAAAAAATACCTCTCTCTCTCTCTCTCCCTCTCAAAAAGCAACGCTTGTTAACAAGTCACCATCAAAGCACTATTATTCTCTCTTGCCTTCAAACTTATTCACACATGTCACTGGTCACGTTTAACATAAATAAGTTTTGGGTAATTTCTAATTTCCATATAAAATTTGGCATAAGATTGATCACGTAACCCTTCAAATTTAAAGGGTTTTATTTAGTCCTTATAATTATATAAAGTGCACAATTTTGTCTCTTCATTATTTTTCTCCTTACATTACTAACAGAGTGTTGAAGCAACCCATATTTATGAGACTAAAATCAAACCAACCACATATTTAAAAGTACGCAAATTTAAGTAACAAAATTGAACCAACTTCATCATAAACGAAGAACAAAATTACTCCCCCTGCGCCCTCTCTTTTAAAGAATTCAAGGATAAAAAAATATATTGAATTGAATGGCAAATGTTTTATCACCTTAAACCTAAAATTGTATCAAACCGATCTTACTAGTTAACTTTAGCTGGCATAGTTGCTTAACAAAAAAAAAGTAATTGGGGAGATGAATAACACATGATAACAAGTAAAAACGGAGTTCAAGAAGCATGACAGACTGTACCTCCAAGTGATCAGCAACTTGAACAAAGAGTACATTGGGAGGGATGTTGACATTAAACCATTTTTCATTGTGCTTTACTTGAAGGCCAGAGACGCCATTATTTACCAAAGTGGTTAACAGACCATGGTCATAGTGAGCAGGGATGCCAATTGCTTTCTCTGGCTCTGGACAAGCTGGATAATAGTTAGCAGCGAGCAGCTGTAAACCCAACTCGAAATTGGCAGCCTTTTCTACGTAGCTCTCTTCTAACCCCAAGCTCTTTGATATAGCTTTCAGTAATATTATTATTACTTCCCGGTTTCTTTTGCTGAACTCCCTTGCAATCTCACTGTGTCAACAAAAACATAAATAATCCGTTCATTATGAATTGCATTGGCCATGACCTGCTTTTTATTATTGAAATTTTAATTGATAAATAAATTCATCATAATTAAAAGAAGGAACTAGCAATGTAAGATTTAAATTGTAGATCGAACAAATTGCATTTAACGTTGTATACAATTTCATGGGTAGAACTCACCCTTAAAAACCCTTGAAATGAGAGTGTCCAAAAACTTATATACATATATTTAAGTTTACACTTAAACAATTTGAGACACTCCAGCAAGAGGTGACAAAATTTGACACAATCCACGAACCCAACATGACTTACTATTTTGTAAATAGATCATGAATTAAGACTAAATGGGTTCAGGTCAATACGGCTGATCCGTTTACTAAAAGAGGTGGTGTTTGTGTTTAACATGTGAACCTGTTTGACTTGATCAGCTTATAAAGGTAATTTTACAAGTTTACCCTTATAAACCTAGGTATATAAGCTTACCTATTCACTTATTCTCCTCTCTTACTACCAAATCTCAGTCACGCCTCTCTCACTCTCTGTCTCTTCGTTTTTATCATCAACCTTAACTCTTTAACTCTTCTTCTCCTCAAAACTCCAACTGCTCCTCTTTCATCTCTACATATTCTACACTATTTAAAATCAAAACCCTAGTCGTCCCCATGTCTCTTAACCCCCTACTCTTTCTTCCCCTCAAATCCCTAGCCACCTCCTCTATTGGCTTTTCTCCTCAAAATTGTAGCAACCCCTTTGATCTCTCTTTTCCTTCACGAGTTCACAACTTCACTAGTTCACCTCTTTCTTCAACTCTCAACTACCGAATCCACTAGCAATGTATAAGAACAATGTCTATTTCTCATACTCATTTACAGTTTTACACACATAGTATACACACTCACCACTTTTGCAAAAAAAAAAATTGTTTCTTTTCCAAGTTGAAAATCATGAATCATTCTAGTCCAAAAAGAAAAGAGTTTGTAACTAATAGAAATTTCACTAAATATATAGGGAAATCTTCTTCTTTTTTAAAATTATTATTATTATTATTATTTTATAGCACTGATAAAAACAACGTGGTAATTAAGATGATGAAGCATAGATAGATTCATTATCTCCGGTATCTAATGTCATTGAGATACAAACTAATAGATCCTGTACATTTATTCAAAAGATATATTTATAATTCACAATGACTCTAACAATACTAGCAGTAGCAGAGACAAATTGTAGATTTTATTTTATTGTGTTTTATTTTGTTATTTTTTCTCTTAGCACTGAAAAAGAAAATAATTGTAAATTTTGTTTATTGTGCTAATCATTATCATGTTGATTGTTTACTAATAATAGTATGTTTTTTTGTTTTAAATAATTGGGTCTTGCTCTATGATTTATTTTTCAGGTTTCTTTGTTTGTAACCTCAAAATAAAATAATTGTAGATCTGTTTGTTTATTGTGTTAATCACTATCATGTCGATTGTTTAGTACTAATAGTTGATTTTAAAATAATTGGGTCTTGCACTATGATTTATTTTCAAGTTTATTTGTTTCTATCATCTTAAAATAAAGTAATTGAAGATCCTTTTGTTTATTGTATTAATCAGTATCATGTTGATTATTTAATTAGTAATAATAGTAGTTTTTTTTAATGTTGATTTTAAAATAATTGGATCTTGCTCTATGATTCCTTTTCAAGTTTTTTTTTTTTCCTTTTTTGTTTTCTGGCATCTTAAAATAAAATAATTGAAATCTGTTTGTTTTTTGTGAACATCACTATACTGTTAACTATTTAGTACTAATAGTATATTTGTTTTTGTTTTTTTTTTTTTTTTGTTGATTTCAAAATTCTTTGTCATGCTTTATAACTTCTTTTCAAGTTCATTTGTTTCTGTCATCTTAGAATTACTAATTTCTCTTTAAATTTTTCTAGATGGAAAATGATGAGATGCATTCAGCTTATTGAATCTAAGTATGAAGGTGAAGACATTGACTTCGAAGATAAACTTGATGAACTAGCTGAACTTCCTCCTCCATAGAAGGCTAAGTCTAAGAGTAAGACAAATAACAAAGACAACAAAAGGAGGAAGACTTCAAGTATTTTGCATTTCTTTCTGATGCTTCCTACAAAAGATGGAGAAAAAGCCTACTTGCAAATGCAAGAAGTGTGGAAAGGAATATATTGCTGCTGGAGCATATGGTAGTGGAAATTTAAATCGTCATTTGAATGTATGTTGAAGATATAATGAGCAAGAATATCAATAAGGATGAGCACAAGGAAGACACCTAGAACCCTCAATCTCTTCTAATCCAGTTTCTTAATTTGGATGTCTTTTAGTTTTTGATATGACACTTGGATGGTTGGACTTAAATTTTGCCATCATGGCTATTTTGATATGCCATGTAATCATTTTGGTTTTTTAATCTTAAATTGTGATGTCTTTTAGTTTTTATATGGCACTTGAATGCCATGTAATAATTTTGGTTTTTTTTTTTTTCATTATGGAACTTTGACATATTATTGAATTTGATAGTACGGATTGGAACCTTTCGGACTAGTAATTTAATTTTGAAGGAATGAAAGAATTGCTTGCTTTTGTTATTATTACTAGATTTATGATTGAAAGTTCTAATTAAATGTTTATTACTTGATTTATGGTTGTATTATAATTTTAGATATATGAGAATTGAACAGGTTATTTGGGTTAGGTATGACCAATTAATTGAACAGGTTATTTGGGTTAGTTATGACCTATTAATTGAACAGGTTATTTGTGCCTACCCTAACATGACCTGCTTATTAAACAGGTTAAAATTGTCGTGTTGAGTTACCCATTTAATAAATAGGTCGTGTTACGGTTGAGGAATCCTGACTCATTTACTAAACGGGTCTGGTTCGTGTTAACCCATATAACATAATACTCATAACTCAACCCGTTACGAACCCGATACACAAACACAAATTTTCAGCCTTAACGCTAGCCTCTAGGTCAACCAGTTGACCTGGTGGTTGGCTTTAATACCAGATATTACAAACCAATGGATAGAACTTACCTTTGAAAACTGACTTACAAAGAAAGTGTGGCCAAAAGTTTATATACAAATATTTAAAATTACACTAAAGTAATATGAAACACTAGAATTATAACATATTCTTAATAATTTAGAACTTAATTTTTTTTATTCATAATATGTGATATGATTTAGGAGGTTAAATCTGAAATGAAAAGAAACGTACCTGAACCCCGCTGGTTTGTTGGGAGTATGAAATTCAGGATGGGCGAAGCACTTGAGAAAATCTCTCCAATAGTTTGCTTTATTCATTGAAGGATTAAAACCTGTACCACACCTGATTGGATCCATGACGTGGTTTCCTTGAAACTCTTTCTTCTCCTCCTCTGGCAAGTCGAAAAATTCTTGAAACGAAGCTATCATTGCCTTCGTCAGACTCTCCGTCACATCATGATTAATCACCTAATAAGACCCTCATCAAATCTCAGTAACATGCAAAAACTATAGACGCGTAAAAAAGAAAGCTCAAAACAGATAAGATAAACTGTACCATGAAGCAGCCCCAGTCTGAGCAGGCATTGCTGAGTTGATGGATGATTTGGGACTGTTGCTCAGGAGTACCAGAAACAAGAAGAGAGATGTCGATAATGGGGACTGAATCTTCTGCATCACCGGCTATTGGTTCATCACGGAGATAAGGGGTGAAGTTGTAAAACGAAGGGATGGAGGAGGAGCCAGTTGATTCAACTAATGCTTTCACGGTTGTTATCTTTGGTGGATGAACAGGTGACGCCTTCATGGACATTGCTGAAGCCATCAATGAGGATTGAGGAGAAACGAGGAGAACACTAGAAACAGAGAGAGAGAGCTATAGCTGAGTAGCCGTGGCAATATTGTTATGTTCCTTATATGCTACAATCATGTCTATATATACTGTGGAGTAATGTTGGAACAATGAACAATTTGTGCCACGTGGGCAAGCTGTATTTCTCCCGCCTCCTACACATAAGCTAAATTTGCCCTCCAAATTCACAACTTTTCACCTAAAATCCAAAGGTAGTTTTGTAAATAAAAAAAAGTGTCTACGTTCTCACGTGATATCTAACTTCTAGAATTCTATGCCATTTTATAGTTGTACCCTCCATCGTGATATCTAACTCTTCTAGAATTCTAATTAGCCAAAAAAAAAAAATAATAATAATAATAATAAAAAAATTAAAAAGCAAAGAAAACCTCTTCTAGAATTCTATGCCACTTTATAGTTATTATTATTTTTTATACAAAAACTGTTATATATATATATATATATATCCAGTTATATACACATTATTATACACTTAATTGTTGTACCCTTTTCACCAAAAAAAAAAAAAAAAAAAATTTGTTGTACGCTCCATCGTGATATCTAACTTCTAGAATTCTATGCCACTTTATAGTTGTACCCTCCATCGTGATATCTAACTCTTCGAGAATTCTAATTAGCCAAAATAATAAAAATAAAAATAAAAATAAAAAGCAAAGAAAACCTCTACTAGAATTCTATACCACTTTATAGTTTTTTTTTTTTTTTACAAAAACTGTTATATATATATATACATATATATATATCCAGTTATATACACATTATTATACACTTAATTGTTTTTTAAACTGAAATTATAAGTTTAATACACATTTTAAAACTTGAATTGTCTTCAACTTATTATTTCAATTCAAAAAATGTTTGTAATAGTATATGTGTGTTAGAGTGTGTGTGACAAACACTACCTTTTATAAATAAATAAATAAAATTATTTTTCCTTTCTTAGCACTCATTCTCTTTCACAATCCATTCAATGTTACAAAATTCTTCTTCTTTCTTTTTCTTCTTTGTTTTCAGTTCTAGTTCAGTTTAATTTCTATTTATTTATCTTATGATTTATGAATTTATTTATTTTTACTATAGTTGTCTAATGTAGTTGAATTTAAATTATGTTTATATTATGGTTTCTTATAGTGATTTTATTAAATTTAATTTTTATGAATATTATTCATTGTAATTGTAAATATAGTCTAGTTTTGTTACATACTGATATTTAATTTCAATGAATGTTACGGATTTATAATTTTTCATAAGAATTAAAGAAACACTTGATAAAAAATGACTTTAAGATGCTCAATTGGGTGTTTAGCTTGTTAGTATTTTTAAGTGCGGATAAAAATTACATTAATAAAATAACAACAATCTTGCGTATTATATATGAATTATGACTTACTTTGGATTTAAGATTTAAAAAAAAAAAAAAAAAATCTCTCTAGGACCACCAAATATTTCTTGAAGCTCCAAGGCTCGCTAGAAAGGATACGATCCACATCTTCCTTTTTATCAAACACAAATAGTGCCCTTGAGACCCTTCCTTGCTCACAGTAAAGCCATTTTCAGTCTTCCAAAGCGGCATAAAAGTTCTTGCTACTGCCTCCATATTCATTGCATGTTTGGTGAAGAACTGAGCTGCTATAATGTACTCCTTAGAGCACCTATCTTTTTTGAAACATACATCATCCCCTTCCTTTTCAGATAGGGATAGACAGTTCCATTGCCTTGTGAGGTCCTCCATGGAGAAAGAAATCAGAAAAAGGGAAAAGAGACCAGATCAGTCTAAGGGAGAAAAAGAATAAGAGAAAAAAAACTGTTTCCCAAGCCTTTGAAAAAGAGTAAAAACCACAAGCCCTTCACGCGACTTTGTCACGCGAGGGGAGAAGAAAACCTTACAAGCACACAACATACCAATTGGTTATAGAAACAAGTCTGTTGCTAAAGATATATGTGAAGCAATAGGCCAGGTTGATCGAACAACTAGTGTCTCTGATAGAGAGGGAGGCAGTTACATTAGAGTAAGGGTCACAATGGATGTATATCAGCCACTCTTCCAAGGAAGGACTGTCACATTCGAGGAAGGTGGGAAAATATGGGTAAATTTTAGGTATGAACATTTACCTAATCTCTATTATTGGTGTGGTTGTCTTGATCATGGTGACAGGGATTGCGACATCTAGATTCAAAGTAAGGGCACCCTGAAAACGGAAGAACAACAATTTGGCTCTGGATTTGAGCCACGTAGTTAGGTCCAACAAAAAAAAGCATTGTCCGGGTATCGAGTTTCTATGAGGACAAGGCGGAGAACATGTCTACATGGCGGCGGAGGGAGATGAAATCCAGTATGGAGGTAGAGTCGATTCCAAAGTCAAAAGTAGGGTTTCAAACCAATAAGGAAACAACGGATATGGAGGCGGATTCTGCGGAGCCCTAGACTACAAAATCCCATAAGCTGACATTTGCTAATATTATTCCTATTCCAGTTGTCCAGGATCATGAAAATAAAGGAGGGGAGTTTGCTCAACAATTAAAAGAAATTGACAGGGAACTTGGGATTTACAGAGAAGGTAGCTGTTGACAAGGAAAATTCCTAGTCTTATGATGTGGAAAAATTAAGGACTGAGCTAGCACCTAATCAGAACATGATAGGGAACCCACAACATGTAGCACCAGTACTCAAGTTTCATGCACCTCCACTCCAAGACGTAACAAACTATCCCTATACTACTATGGCTACTGAAATCCATCCTAAACAAAATGGAAGCACCTGATTTGCGAGGTTATTGGAAAATCATCCATTATTGAAGATACGATTGGCTCAAAACGCCCTATGGATATGGATGTTGAGCTTAGCGAATCACCATGTAAGAAAATATTGTTTTCAACTGAAAACAAAGAAAATCACCCGATAGTGGTGGAGGCTGAGTTTTAGCCCTGCCAAGCACAATGAGTTGCATTGTTTGGAACTGCAGGGGGCTTGGGAACCAACTATCAGTTCAAGAGCTTGCGGATGTGGTGCAAGCAAAAACTCCCGCTGTTGTGTTCTTAGCCGAAACATTGGTGGATGAAGCAAGGCTAGAGTACGTGAAAAATCGGATACGTTTTGATAAAAAATTCTTTGTTTAGAGAATTAACAGTGGTGGAGGCTTAGTTATGTATTGGAAGAATGACTTGTGGGTTGATGCAATTTCCTCCTCACTAAATCATATAGATGTAATCATTAATAAAGACTTAGAGGCAGCTTGGCGTTTCACCGGATTTTATGGCGAGCCGGAAACTTACAAACGACATGAATCATGGGATCTATTGCGTAATTTATATCACCAAAACTCTCTGCCTTAGCTGTGCCCAGGGGACTTCAATGAGATTTTGAAGCAAAGTGAGAAGCTTGGGGGGCAGCAAAGACCACCAGGACAGATGCAACTCTTTCGAGATATTTTGGATGAATGTGGACTTATGGATATAGGATTCAAGGGCTCCCCTTTTACATGGAGTAAACATTATAGAAATGGAGCTTCGATATGGGAGAGGCTAGATAGAGTGGTGGTCTCATACGAATGGTTTTCAAAGTACCTGGGTACTTGGGTTCATCATGTGGACAGCACAACATCAGACCATAAAATCTTGTGGATAGAGCAGGTGGGGCTGGATTGTTCACCGAGAAAGAGGTTATTTAGATTTGAAGAAATGTGGCTTGGTGACAAGGGTTGTGGTGAAACTGTGGAAAGAGTCTGGTAAGTCAAGTACAAAGAGGAAGGAAACACAAGGGTGATCAGAAAGGTAGAAAATTGTGGGAAAGCACTAACCAAATGGAGCAGGGACTGTTTCGGCAACATCAAGAAAGAGCTAGGGAAAAAAAAAAAGAAGAGCTGGCTCAAGCAGAAAAAATGTGTCTTCAGGGTAGGGATACGGGCAGATTACTTGGACATAAAAAAGAGATCAACTCTCTAATAGATAAGGAAGAAAGGATGTGGCATTAAAGGTCACGCACTCTCTACCTTAAAGACGGAGATTGTAACACCCGATTTTTCCACTGCCGTGCAACTCAGAGAAGGCGCAAGAATCTCATAATTGGGATTAGAAATCAGTCCAATAACTGGTGCACTGAAACAGAGGAGGTCTCGGGCATATTCACAGCCTATTTTCAACAATTATTTTCATCCTCCAATCCAGAAATTGCAGCGGCAGATTTAGACTCTATATCGCGCGTAGTCACTATTGAAATGAATGAGAGTTTGACTGGCAAATTTTAGGCATGGGAAGTTGAGTTGGCTTTGAAGCAAATGGCACCACTTAAAGCGTCGAGGCTGGACGGGATGCCACCATTATTTTACCAGAATTTTTGGGAGTTGGTTAAAGGTGATGTAATCCATGATGTATTGTGTTATCTAAACTCAGGTTCCCTACCTAATTCTCTAAATCATACATTCATCACTTTGATTCCTAAAATAAAAAATCTAGAAAATTTTTCGGAGTTCAGACCGATAAGCCTATGTAACGTGCTTTACAAGATATTTTCCAAAGTTCTAGCAAATAGGTTGAAGAGAGTTCTCCCTAATATTATCTCAGAACATCAAAGTGTTTTTCTAAAGGGTCGCCTGGTTGCAGATAATATCATAGTTGCTTTCGAAACACTGCATTATATGAAAAATCACAACTCTGGAAAGTCTGGGTTCATGGCTCTTATACTTGATATGAGCAAGGCATATGACTGAGTTGAGTGGTCTTTCTTGAAGGCGGTGATGACATAAATGGGGTTTAATGATTGGTGGGTGGCTTTAGTCATGGAGTATATTACCTCAGTCACATACTCAATCCTGATTAATGGGGAACCTTTTGGAAAAATTAAACCAAGTCGGGGTATACACCAAGGAGATCCATTATCGCCTTATCTCTTTTTACTATGCTTGGAGGGCTTACATCGAATGATTCAAAAAGCAACGGAGAAAGGTGACATTCATGGTGTATCTATTTGTTGCAATGGTCCTAAAATAACTCATTTATTTTTTGCAGACGATAGCTTTCTATTTTGCAGGACCACCACTCATGATTGTTAGAAGGTGATGGAAATTCTTACATCTTATGAGAAGGTGTCAGGGCAAAAATTGAATAGAGACAAAACTGCCTTCTTTTTCATCAAATCTACCCCAATTGAAATGCAAAGACAAATAATGGAAGCTCTTGGAGTCACTGAGTTGAAGCAATATGAGGAATATTTGGGTTTGCCTGCTATGGTTGGTAGAAATAAAAGATCAAGTTTTGACCAATTGAAGCAAAGAGTTTGGAAGAGATTACAAGGGTGGGAGGGCAAGCTTTTATCACAAGCCGAAAGGGAAGTACTTATTAAATCAATTGTCCAAGCAATACCCACCTATACAATGAGTTGTTTTAAACTCCCTATCACTCTGTGCCATGAAATTGAATCTCTTATAAGAAAGTTTTGATGGGGGCAAAGGGGAGACAGGAGGAAAATACATTGGGTGAAGTGGGAGGATATATGCCAACATAAAGATCTAGGGGGGATGGGCTTCAAAGACCTTACAATGTTTAATGAGGTGATGCTTGCTAAATTCGCTTGGAGACTTCTTCATGATGACAACTCTTTGTTCTAACGAGTTTTCAAGGCTAGGTTCTTTCCTAGAGGTTCCATTCTAGAAGCAAAAGACTCTTCCTCCACTTCTTATGCTTGGAAAACTATACTAAAAGGTAGGGAAGTTATTCTCAAAGGGGCTCTTTGGAGAGTAGGTGATGAAAAGCAAATAAGAATTTGGGGGGATAATTGGCTGCCATCAAAATCTTCAGCCAAGATCACTACACCGGTTCTGTTTGGATAGGTAAATTCGAATGTGGAGGTGCTAATAAATCTGGTGACTAGAATGTGGAGGACTGAGGTGATTGACCATGTGTTTAATAAGCAGGATGCAGAGATCATTAAAAACATCCCTTTGAGCTCCACAAATCAAGCGGATGTGCTAGTTTGGCCTTTCACTCCAACATGCAATTACTTAGTAAAGTCGGAGTACCGGTTTCTATATGAGAGGTCTGCACAACCTCAAACAGTAGCCCAAGATTTGGCCTTTTGGAAGAATTTATGGGGATTGGAGGTGCCTAGCAAGATAAAAAACTTTGTTTGGAGAGCCAGTAGAGAAGCATTGCCTGTGAAATCGAACCTATGTCGTAGAAAAATCACACAAGATGGACAATGCGAGATATGTAGATCAGGGGACGAAGACTGCTCACATGCTATTTTCTTTTGTTCTAATGTGCAGGTAATGTGGAATGTAGAACCCCAATGGAAGTGGCTTTCGGAGATGAAAGGCAGCAGCGTCATGGATATTTTCAAGCGAGCTTTTGTAGAGAGGAAGGATGTAGCTTTGCTGGCGTTCACAGGCTGGGTAGTGTGGAATAGATGAAACAACATTCGTCTGAAGGAAACGAGGTGCCCGCTTGATCATATACATGCTTTGTCCAAAGATAGGAAACATGAGTTCCAACTCCTTCATCAAGTTGTAGGAACAACACAGCACAAGAATCACACTAAATGGAAGCCGTTGGACCAAGGTCTTTACAAAGTTAATTATGATGGAGCCATTTTTTCCCAGTAAGAGAAAGCTAGTATTGGCGTCGTAATCAAAAACAAAGAAGGCATGGTAATGGCATCAATGGTGCAGCAAATGCCACTCCTAATGACAGTAGCCTAGGTCGAAGCATTAGTTGCAAGGAGAGCCGTGGAATTTGCTCTAGAACTCGGTATCACCAGAGCCATCATCGTAGGAGACTCAAAAGTAATTTGCAGGGAACTCCAAGACTCTATTCCTTCTCTGGCTTTACATGGTCACCTACTCCAAGATGTCAAATGGCTATCAAATTCTTTTCAATATATTGTTTTTTCTCATGTACGTTGTCAAGGGAATAATGTCACCCATGCATTGGCAAGAAGGGCTATTAGAGAGCCAAATCTAACTGTGTGGATGGAAGATGTACCACCAGACATTTGTCATATTGTTCAGGCTGATTTAGCCACATTTGATTAATGATAATAGTAAGCATCATTCTAAAAAAAAAGATTTTTTTTTTGAAAAAAAATTAATGCACGAAGACGTGTAATATGTATGTATATAGGTATATCATGGTTTGAGTTTTTCTTGAATTACAAATCAATATGATAATTTTACTTCAGCCCCGCAAACAAAAGTAGTTGATCCTTGACTACTACCCATTGCTAGGGCTAAGCACAGACTTGACCTGACCCAAAGGGTTTTGGGCAAGTTGCATTGAAACATAGGGTTGGGTTTGAATTAACTATTGGGGTTTTTTTTTGGGTTTCAGGTCCAACCTAACTTGCCCGTTATTAAAAAAAAAAAAGATAGCATGGATCTTTTAAGCAAATCTAAAAGCTTGAATATTGAGTAATAAGTTTTTGGGTTAGAGTTAATCAAGCCGGAGGGAGAGAGATAGAGAGCTGTTAAGGAAAAAAACACAAAGTGGAACAAAGGGTCCTTATTCTTCTTCTTCTTCTTCTTCTTCTTCTTCTTCTTCTTCAATTCCTATGTTTTACTTTGCTTTGTCATGAAAGTTTGATTTTTTTTTTTTTTGAGATAAACCTAAAAGTTTGATTGAGGATGTGTTTGGATACCGCTTATTTTGCTGAAAATTTATTGCTGAAAACACTATAACAAAATAATTTTAAAATACAAAACACTGTTGTTGAAACTTGTTTACATTTTTCACTTTGTACTTGGTCCATGAACAGTACCCCTCCCAAAACGCAAAATGCGCAATTAGCAGCTCCCAAATGCACCCTGAGTAAAGCAAATGGATAACAAAAATGAGTGGGAGATGAGGTAGAATCATGGCATGTAAATTAAAGTCAAAAAATAATATTAATTAGAGAGTAATTTGATATAGAAATAAGTGAAATTTGAAAAGTCATTAATTAGTTTATTGTAGCATAAATTCCTGAATGGAAAATTAAAAAGAGAGCAATTTGGTATAAAAATAAATTAAAATAATATCTATATTTATGCTATTTCTTATCAGGTCTACTATTCTTCAAGCAATTAAAATATTAAACAATTGTTTTAAAATGAAAAGAAATTAATGTATTTAAGGATATTCTCCTATATGATATTTGTTTCAAACATAAAACATTGTAATCAGTTAAAGAGTGGTAAAAATGGTAAGAGTAAGTTAATGAGTAATATTGCTTTATGGACATATATTTATGGTTATCTATATTATTTATAAGAGGATTCTCTTCTTTGAACTAGACTTTTATGTGGTTTAGAAATACCCCTAAACCTTAGGTTTAACAGGGAAAAAACTTGAGGACAACTAGGTAAAAAAAATCTCAAACTCTACTTAAAATACCTATAAAATAGGACACTTCCTACTAATCTATGTCTTCAAAACAAACTTATCCAAAAAAGAAAAAAAATTTTTAAGGAAAATTATGACATTAGACCCAAAAAAAAAAAAAATTCATTGCATGTGCAAAAAAAAAAAAAAAAAAAGCCTTGTTTGATGGGGTTAGTAATATTTATGGGGTTCAAACTTCACTTACATCCAAAATCAATTGATGTCCTCGGCTTGATGATAAATAGCAAAAACGGAAACTGTAAGTTCAAATTCTATTGTGTTTTTAAAAAAAAAAATCAAAATTTAAGGAATAAACTAATTAAATTTAGAGTGTACATATAATATGTTAAAATGGGTTTGTTTTAAATAAATAATGGCAAGTGGTAGTAGGTTTTAATCTCCATATTTTATTTAGTTTATGGGTGATGTGTCAATTTTTCATTAAAACAAAAGAAGATTTTAGTTAAAAAAGTATTGGAGATAAGCCAAACCATTTTAAAATATAACAAAACAAAACATACCAAAAAATAATGTCCAAGTCACATTATAGATTAGAATATGTCATCCTGAAACTTTATAGTATATTATTGTAAATCAATTTTGTACCAATGATCTCAAATTTAAATGCAAACAAAAAAGAGAGTCCCACATGTGTGAGAGAGAGAGTACTCGATAAAAGAGAGAGAGAGAGAGAGAGAGAGTGAGTGTGACCCGCCACAAAAATTAACATTAGAAGATCACCATCGAAAATGACATGCTCCGCTCCGTCTAAGCAATACACGTTAAAGAGAACACCCTCGACAAACTAAACAAAACACACCTAAAAATATTAACTAGTTTCATCACACATGCGAGGCTTTTTTTTTAGTAGTCCTATTTTCAAGAAAAAAAAAACTTGTGTTTTTTATTTTATATATATAATTTTTATTTTGAGAATCTAATTTATAAATGGATAAAACAATTTGAAAATCAATAAAAGAGTGGCCTTGTTTTTTAGGCCATGTTTTAAAAAAATATTAATTATATTTTCAAACATCTAACTAATTTTTATTTCCAAATTTAAATTTGAATTGTTAAAGAAAATTTGACTTGCTCGCTTGGTCTTCAACAAACAATTCCATATTGGGTAGACAAGCTTGGTCTTCAACAAATAATTCCATATTAGGTAGACATTGATTTGAATGGTTGGTTTAGCGGGTGGCTATAAACCCAATCCGACCCGATTTCACTTCTACCCATTACCCAATAATTTCCCTTAATCCCTAAACACTTACCTAGTTCCCTAAAGTAACCCGAAATCACGAATTCCCCTCAAGCTGGTCAAGCAATTGAGAAAAGGCTGACGACCATTGTGATGGAACCACAATAATTCAGATGAAATCATGTGCCACAATAATTTTTTTTTTTTTTTTTTGAAACAGGAGCATTCCATTTGATTAATTAGAAAAATTAACATCTTTGTACAAAACTTCTCTAGCTATTGAAGGTACATCTTCCATCCAATACATATCATCAATAATATTTTTCATAAATTGAGCTAACATAGAGCCACCAATTCAAAATGTCATTGTCAAGTAGGTGGGAACAATATAATAAAAAATGGCGCCGAGCCATTTCAGGACATAATAAATGGAAATCCATGTCTTATAAAAAAAAGTAAAAAAAAAAAAAAAATGAAAGGCCATGGCCCATGTGACTTCGTCGGTGGCAAATATAGGAGATTTTTGTCGGTGTAAAGTGCGAGCATGAGCTGTCATTTTTAGGAATATTGGTGTCATATAAAATAGAAAGATGTTACGTCTATAATATTTTTACAACAAATCATAAATGGTTAGTTGTTATTAGTTCAAATTTGAACCTAACACTAAAATTACTTTTTTGCCCAAACAATAATAACCATTAATAACCTGTCACGTAAAATTTATTGTGAAAATATTATAAAAATGTTATGAACATATCATTTCTCTATAAAATATCACAATTTTAACTATAATGAGTTGTAAGCGGTAAAAATATGAACTCCTATAAATTTATTATTTTTTCTCAATCACTTACAACTGTTATATGGTGAGTTAAAACAATCCTACAAAAAATAGCGCAACTTAAAATTCATGTTTTGTTGAAAAAGATTAAGGGACATATCAACGCTATTATGTTTGTGTTGAAAAAGACATCTTTATTTATCAGTCTTAAGCTCGTGATGCAAATGAGCTGTCATCGTTTTCCTTAAAAAACACAAGTTAAGTAATAATCTAAAAAAAAGCCGTGTGACAGTAATAAACTGATGGTTCAAAAGCAGACAACTGAAAGTCATAGAAGCAGACAAGAAGTTTAAGCAAAAATAATATAGAAGTGAAAAAGGTGAAGAATCATTCTACAGTCCAGAGTAAAATAACCAATTTTAGTAGAATTTTGTAATTTGCTTTTGAAATTGCACATTTGTGTAAATATTATGGGTGCGAGATTTGGTTTTTGACGAGGAGGTTAGTGTTTCCTCAATAATTCTAGAAGGTGATTTGCTAGTAGTCATCAATTCTTTCAAAGAGGAAGATGAGTCTTTTGTTTCCTTTAGTCACCTAATCGTCAAAGCAAGATTCTTACAAAAACCTTTTCTAGTGCTAGCTTTTCCTGTGTTTGAAGGTAAGATACTTTTTTAACTCATAATTTTGCTAGACATGTTAGAGATTTATTAGCGTGAACAAAGAATGTTCTTCCACAATGATGGAATTATAACCAATTTGGCCGACTCATCTTTATAATTTTCTAATCTTTCTTCTTAAAAAAAAAGAAAAAAAGAAAAAAAGAAAAAAGCACCCTATTCAAATTTAAATCATCATTGACTCTTATGTATAATCTGTTAGTGTGGGTGTATGTTCCAAGCACTTTCTCTATTATCGTGAGTTCTACATTGGTTTGGAGTGAGCTTTCTATTGTATTTAATCATAAGCCATTATTTACATCTAGTAATATCTTAAGATAGTCGGTGTAGTGTGGACATAGGCCTTATACATATCACATGAGCCCCACTCTGTCTCGTCCTGTCACATCTCGTCTCAGATGAGATTGAGGTTAATTTTATTTTAGGCTTTTATTTTTTATTTTTTTCTCTTTTTAAAATATCTTGCTAAATAAGAGAGTAATATTTTAATCATGGTGGGGAATTGCTTCCGTGATTTGTTGCTAGAGCTTGAAAGTTCACTTTGTGAAAGATTTTCTATGTCTTCAACATAATATTCCTCATCACTAATAATGGCTATTATCTCTAGTAATCCTTTTCTATATATATATTCAAAAATGTTACGAGGAGTAAACCTTTAACTTTCGGAATATTGAATAATTACTTGTTGAATGGGTCAAGGTCGCTCATAGTAAATTTCACTTTATTTCAACTTTTCATTCTATAATAAATGGTTCAAATTATGCCATGTCAGTAATTCACGAATAGAATTATTAAAATAATGGTGCCACATCATATATTAAAAAAACAAATTGACATGAAAGATTTTATTAATTTAGTTTAGTTTTATTGAAACTTAAAATAATCACATGCACATGTGTGCATTCAGACACTCACATTTATATATATATATATATATATATATATATATATCATATTTTAATAATTCGATAGTAATAAATGATGGAGTGGAGACTTGAACTCTGAATGTCTTGAAATTCTAAGAAGTGTTGATTAAGCTATATAAGGTTCTTGACCAAAAAAAAAAAAATATATATATATACATATATATATATATATATTAATTTTTTTTTTCTATTTTTAGAATTTTCCAAAATCTTAGTTAGGTTAGATGAGGTGAGGGATCTTACCAAGAAGCACAGCTCAACACATATGGAGACCAATGACGATAACTTTAAAATCCATTAATGGTGATAGAGCTAGATTTCTATCAATCCATAATTTTGGTATTTTGGAAAATACAAAAAATAGAAAAAATTGGGTAAATTTGGGATTGCAAACTAGAAATAAAGGTAGTCTAGGAATAACAGTTAAAATTACTATCAGTAACATTACAAAAAATATTGCCTATTTATATTGCAGGTTTTGGAATGTGTGTGTGGCTATGGCATGGGAATGTGAAAAGTATCAGTGAAAGTAATGGTTAAAAAATCTGCTCCCGGAGAAAGCAGCGTGCATATGAATGGTACTGGTGAGGTAGTGTAAATTAAAAAATAATAAAAGAAAGAAGGTAACTTATGGGAATAAGAGCATTTTCAACAAAGATGTTAAAAATACTAAATGCTATTTTTTTAAGTATTTTTAACACCTCAAATCATAAAAACCCATCTTTATCAAGGGTGTCAAATCTTAAAAATTTTAGCAACTTGCTACAGTGAGGTTTTATTACTAACACCTCACTGTAACTATTTTTTATTCTTTTCTTTCTTTCATTTTCACTCTCTCTCTCATGCTCTTCGTCCCCTCTCTCTTTCATTCTCTCTGCCTCTCCGTTTCTCTTTCTCTCTACATCTCAAGTTTGTGGGTCTTGGGTGTGGCCAGGTTGAGTCGACGTTCTTGAGGTGTCATTCTTGAGTCGGCGTGGTCGGTGTTCTTGGCTGGAGTTGAGACCGAAGAGGCTGGGCTGATGGGGTGGTGGTCATTGGAGAGGTTAGGGTGGGTTTTGGCTGCGGTTTTGGGGTAGGTTTTGATCGAGGTGAGTTTGATTTGATTTTGGGTCTTGATTTGGTTTTGGGATTTTGGGTCTTGATTTGGTTGGGGTGGGTCTTGATTTGATTTATAATGCGAAAGAGGAAGGGGAGAGGAATGTCAAGCCACCGTCGTGGAAGAAGATGATGACGGGAGGGAAGTGGTGTCCGTGTCCGTGTCCGTGTTCGTGGATACGAAGAGGTGGAACTAGATCGGCAATTGACGGTCATCAGATTGGGTCTTCCATGGGAGGACCAAGGAATTAGAATCTGATGGTTTGTTTTCATTTGTGTGGGTGCGTGCTACAAAGTTGAAAAAGGGGCGAACTTTTTTTTATTTTTTATTTTATTTTGGTGGTTAGGGGTTGAGGTTGTGGTTGGTGGTGGTGGTTGTAGTTGTGGCTGTGGCTGTGGGCAGTGGGTATTGGCAGTGGCAGTGTGTTTGTTGGTAGTGAAAGAGATGAGAATGAGAATAAAAAATTAATATTTTAATAAAGTGGTAAAAAATAAAAAATCTTTGATGTTGGGTGTATTGTAAAGTTAGGTATTAAAATTGACAAAGTAGGTTTTTGAGATGCTAAATCCTAAAATTTTTAAAATCTTCGATGAGGATGCTCTAAGGGAATAGGGTAAGTGGATGGCCTTTGTGCGTGCCCAGAATCGTCTCCCCACACAATAATGGGGTCACAATTTATTTATATATGAGATTATGCTCTATCCTACCAATTTAGGCCCCAAACGTGTATTTGTCCCTACCCCCTAATTTCTCTGTGTATCCCAGCATCTTCTCTTTATATCTCTTGCTCTCTTCCCTTACCTTGCTCCCCCAAAAATGTCCAACCACTTGTACTCTGACCTCTACCCCTTCTTATAGTATCTTGTTAGTGGTGTGGCCATCATTACCTTCTCCACTTAGCCACATATTCCCATGCTCACTAGAATCCCAAGGGATCCTCACGAATTTAGAGGATTCCCTACGAACTTGTTCTAGACGCCAGATAGTGTTCGGGAGTGGATCTCTTTTAGAACCACTAGTTTTTAGTTATCGATTAAACTGGGGTTGCGCCTTACCCAGATTTCCTTTGTGGTCAGTCTACGCCTCGCCGACCTCTTAGGAACCCTTCGGGTACTGCCACCTTAACCCTTGGTCCATAGTTAGAGATCGGGCCCATTGTGATAAAGCCCACGGTTATCCCCCATGCGTATTGGGTTTACATTGCCTGATAGGCTTTAGGCTTCATGTTGGGCCTCATCCAAGTAGGCTAACATGGTTTCTCGGGCCCAGCCCCTCCCACAATAGCCCCCTACGATCCTATTTTTGTGTAGTGGGAATAGGATCGGGGTCGTACTGCATCGTGGTCGGTGTATTAGCTCTAACCCAACCCAAGGGACAAAGCATTTGTATCTTGGGAAAACCAACAGTCCACCTTTTAATGCGACGGATAAGATAGTTTGCTTGTTTGAAAAAGGCGTGGCAGAATTTGGGATATCAAACGGCCTAGATGATTTGATGCTTTGTTTACCGAAGCGTGCATGAAGTGAAATGATGGTACGCATTTATTGCCATGAGATAGTTACCATTAATGACTCTCTCGTTTCTATAAATACCAACCATGACCTCTGTTTTTCCTTTCCTTTCTTTAGTTTCTGTTCAGTTTAGAGACGTACTCCTCCCTTTGTTCCTGAGCCTTCATCTCCTTTACGAGACCTCTCTCTCTCTTCCACAAGAAATTACTCTGTAAGTCTCTCTTCCTTCTTCTATCTTAACTTAGATTCAACAACATGCCTTTTGCTTACCTTTTGAAAACTAGGGAGAATGAAGAATCATTTAGAGCTAGGTATAATATCCCTCATGAAGTTGAAATTTCATACTGTCATGAGGGAGATATAGAAGAACAGAGGCTTCCTCACGTAGTATTCTTCCCCTTGATGTCCATCCTAGAGGGTTGGGTTAGGTTCCTAATAGACCTTTTACTACTTAGGACTCTTAGTTTCTATGGCCTAACCTGACCAGTGTTTGCCTAACTTTTAAAGGGTATTCAACTGCGTAGGGTGTCTCAACCGTTTGTATGGCCTGAGCTTGAGCCTTACCCATCACGACATCAATTTCATGTACTCCATTCGGGGGAGTTTAAACCTCGGGCACTATCTTCAAACTTGAAGCACTATGGTCAGGCTGATATCCTTCCTCCCCAATTCCAATAGGAACTCAACAGAAGAATATGTGAGAGTGAGTGGTAATTGGCTGAATGGAGAGCTGACTTGTCCGACCTTACCTCACTAGATAGGTCGGTACTTTCTTCTACCAAGCCCTAACCAAATGTGTCTCTCGTCCTTCTCTTAATTTACTTGTGTGTTTAAATGTATTTTGTTGATTGGTTGCTATTATTATTTTATTTTATTTTTGACTTGTTGTTACCGCCCGGATATACACACATTTTTCCTTTAAGAAGAAAGAGAAAAGCCTTTTCTAATTATAATTCTTCTCGGTTGTAGTTTCAAAGAAATTTTGGCTAGACATAAGCGTCGTGTGCGTTAAGAAGCTTAATTTCCTTCTCCACTCAGAGATATTCGTGCATTTTGATGGGCAGTTGAGGGCTTCTCACTTGATTCTGGGTTGTGTGCCCTCTTACACAAGTTATCAAGATTCGTCGAGCGCCCTTATGGTCAGCAGTCTATTATTGTCTTACATGGACGTTCGGTTACCCAGATTTTTGCCGCACGGTTTAACGTCTAGGGAAGCTAGACACCTCGATCCCTGACTAGCAAGACACGACTCTCTCGAACCTATATAGGACGGTACGAGGGAACAGTTTTCCAGGGTTGGGCAGTGCATGTCCCTTTGGAAGCGCTAGTTTCAGGAGATCCCATAGAGGAGGATCCAATTCACAAAGGCGTGAGTCTTGAAAGATCCACACTATCGACCCAGACCACAAAAATGGTTTAGAAGCGGTCTATGGCACTGGATCGTTGGTTCCTAGCTTTAAGGGCATCGAGTGGTCAACTCGGTGCATAGTCCACCCCCTAGCAAACCCTACCTCTAGCCTCCTAAAAACGGAAGAAATGTCAAAAGGGTGATAGCAGCGCTGTGGTTGGGGGCAACACCCCTCTTGCTTGGCTTCCCACCCCAGCCACCAGCTGGGAGTCTGCTCAAACGGTCGAGAAGATCCCTCAGGAGACCCAACCCGTGAGTCAACCGGTCATAATCAGCTCTCAAGTTGGGGCCTCTTCGTTAGGCTCAGTTGCTCCGTGGGAATGCACCTTCCAGTTGGGGGATAAAGCCCAACCCTCCAACTCATATCTCCAAACATGGAGGAGCGGCGAGGGGGGCCAGGTTTTGGACAGCCTAGGATAAGCCTTACTACTTTCGGTTGACATGGAGCACTACTCCGACTGCCGAGATGATGACTTGATGCTGAAGTTAAAATGGCATACTATAGCGGTATGTTCTACTTCCACCTAAGCCTTATTGTTAATATCCACTACTGCGATCATTATTTCATATATACACTTATTTTAGTTGTTGTTGTGTTGTGTTTTTTTTTTCTTCTAAATCCATAAGTGTTACCAATCGGTATGGAATAGCCTAATTATACTTTTCTCTTGATTCAGGTTGCCTAGTTGACCTATGTGGTGGAGGGTCAGCTAAAGGATGCTCAAGATGAGACTGATAAGGAGAAGGTCATAAAACAAGTGGCTGAGGGTAGCCTAAAAGAGAAGGCCTTGGGGCTGAACGTCATGGAGCGGCGTGCAACTACTGCCGAGAAAGTGCTAGAGCTTGCCGAGCAGAAAGCCAGTGAGGCCGCGAGCAAGCTTGGTGAGACCAAGCTTAAGCTCACCAAGACCGCCAACATCCTCTTTGCCCAGGACAAGGAACTCGCTGACTACAAGGGTGGGGGAAAAAGCCCGGAAGTAGACTTACTACGACAAGGGCTTCAGGTATGCTGAAAACTCAGCTGGCCCCATGATCTTTCAGGTTCGAAAGTTCGGGTTTATGGAAGGCTAGATAGTAGCCGTTATGCCATTGGACTCCCCAATGACTCCCCCTTTAGGAGTACTGACCAAGTGCCTCTGCCCGAGGACCCTGCTCTTGGAGCCTAGGTTGGAGAGGAGGAAGAGGACAACAGTGACGAAGAGGAGGGCGCTGAAAGTATGGAATCTCGAGAGTTGTCTCGGCAGATTAACTCTCACGTGGTAGTGCTTGACGATGACCAACCGAGAACTGGGGCTACTACGTTGGATTAGACCGCCCAACCAACAGTCACCTTTGACCTTCCGCCCAACAACCCCTTGACCAATCAAGCAGCCCCTGCAACAATTCCCCAAGCCACTACTACCCCTGAAGTTTAACCTTAGAAAAATTTGTATTATGTCATTTAAAAATAGCTTTTTTTTATTTATTTATTTATTTTTTTAAGATCTATATAAGACTGATGGTTTTAACTTTCTCTTCATTATATTGACTTTGTATGGGAAAAGATAATGCTCCCCACTTATTTTGAACATGCTTTTCCTAACTTAGTACCGATACTTAAGGCTTTGATGCTCATACAAGGGAGTGTTTAAGAGTCAACGTTAGCGTGATAGTCCAGATATTCGGTAACATTATCAAACTGGAGATTCATAATAAAATCTCGCCTAAGTGTTATGGTTTGGCGATAGTCCATACGTTCTTAGGGACATCCATGATCTTGTATTAACGATCTGCTTAAGTGTTATTGCTCGATGATATCGTACGCATTCTCAATCATTCACAGTACACCACCTTCATGAACGTTTGTTAATTGATATCATGTACGAATTTAAAAGTTAAGGCACTACCTTATCATTAGTCAAAATAGAAAGTTGCAGTAATTGTAAAACGCATCCATGCTATTGCTTGTATTCGAGACCAAGTATAGTTAAGTCTCATATTTAGAGAGATGTTAAGGTTTCTATCTGGTCAGTGACCGAGGTCAGGCCGAGTCTAGACTTCTGTCCTTAGAAAAAGTAATAAGGTTTCCATCTGGTCGGTGACTAGGGTCAGGCCAAGCCAGGCTAGACTTCTGTCCTTGGGAAAATTTGTTAAGGTTTCCATTTTGTTAGTGACCAGGGTCAGGCCAAACCAGACTTCCGTCCTTAGAGAAAATTTGCTAAGATTTCCATCTAGTTGGTGGCCAGGGTTAGGCCAGACCAGACTTCCGTCCTTAGAGAAATTTTTTTAAGGTTTCCATCTTCTATCCTTAGAGAAAATGTGGAATAAACGCTTGGGTGCTTCATTGTTCACCCCTACTGTACACAAGATCAGTTAACTGAAAATTACTTAGTTCCCTTGTCCTTGATATCTTACAAGTTAAAACAACCATCCCATACAACCCATTACATTCACTGGTAATACTTCTTTAAATTGTAGACGTTCCATGGTTAGGGCAGGGGTCTTTCTTCCAGATCTTCCAAATAATACGCTCCCGCTCTGGCCGTAGCTGTTACTCTGCAGGGCCCCTCCCAGTTTAGGGCCAATTTACCTTTGATCCTTCGCACTCCCAATGGCCTTTCACAAAACTAGATCCCTTGGCATAAACTCTTGAGGCTTGACCCTTATGTTGTACCCCTGAGCCAACCTTTGTTGATAATCGGCAAGTTGCATGGCCACCATGTCTCTCTATTCCTCCAAGGCATCCAGGTTCTCGATCATCCACTCTTCGTTCCGTCCCAGCGCAAAACTTGCAACCTTAGCGCTTAACAAACTAACTTCAATCGGTATAATTGCTTCGGCTTTGTAGGTTATGGAAAAGGGTGACTTGCCTGTCGACCTCCTAGGTGTTGTTCGGTATGCCCACTGTACATTTGGTAACTCTTCAACCCAGTTTCCCCTCGCGCCCTCCAGTCTTTTCTTCAAGCCATTCACAATTGTCTTGTTCATTGCCTCGGCCAGCCTATTGCTCTAGGGTATACTAGTGATGAGTACCTGTTAATTATCCCGAGGCCAGCACAATACTTTTGAAAAACCTTGCTGTCAAACTCAATCCATTATTGAACACCAGCGCCCAGGGGACTCCGAACCTTGTAGCATTGTTCTTCCAAACAAACTTCTTCACATCTACATCCTTGATATTCGCCAAAGTTTCGGCTTCCACCCATTTGGTAAAATATCCATGGCCACCACCACATACTTTTTGCCTCCCGAGGCCCAAGGGAATGGTCCGATTATATCGAGCCCCATTGCGCAAAGGGCTAAGGACTAACAATAGGGTTAAGATTTCCTCTCGAAAGGTGTGGCATAGGTGCATGTTTCTAGTAGCAATCACATCTTTTAACTTATTCAACTTCTTCTCATTGCATATTCGACCATTAGAATCCTTGAGTCATGGCTGAGTGCACGAGTGATCTACCCCCCGAGTGGCCACCGCATACTCCCTCGTGAATTTTGGCCAAAAGCTCAGCAGTTTTGCTTGGACGAAGACACAAAAGGTATGGTCCTCAAATGAACGCCAGTACAACCTCCCATCTTCGAATAGCCAAAAATGAGCTGCTGTCCTCTGCACCTTCTCAGCTTCTTTCGCATCGTTTGACAAGGACCCGTTTGACAAGAAAGCTATGTAGGTATCCAACCAACTAGGCTCTAGTTCAGATGAAGTGGCTACCACTACCTACAGTTCTATGCTCGGTCGCTCTAGCATCTCCATGGAAATCATTCGGGGTATACAGTTGTCTAGGGAAGACGCCAGTGTGGCCAAATAATCAGCATGACTATTCTGGCTCCTTGGCACTCTAACCACACTAACTTTTTGGAGATTCGTTCTCAAGCTCTCAAACATCCGTAAATATTGTGACATGCGATGATCCCTTACCTCAAAATGCCCCTCGATTTGACTTACCACTAGTCTAGAGTCCGAGAACATCTCCACCTCCTTTGCTCTAAGACCCTTCACTACACTAAGCCCCATGATGAGGGCTTCATACTTTGCTTCGTTGTTCGAGGCTCGGAAGCCTAGCCTGAGTGACCTTTCCAACTTGATTCCTTCAGATGATATCAACCCTATCCCGACCCTCGACCCCCTTGCATTGGAGGCTCCGTCCACGAATACTTTCCATTATTCCCTTTTGATTTGACATACTCCCACCGCACCTAAAAGAGGAGGGGTAAATTCAGCCACAAAGTCTGCAAGCACCTGCCCTTTAACGGAATTCCTCAGTTTATACTGTATGTCGAACACCCCCAGCCTCATTCCCCACTTTGCTATCCTTCCCGTGAAGTTCGACCTTCTCAACAATGACTGCAAAGGGTATTCAATTAGAACCCATACCATGTGAGCTTGGAAGTAATGGGGCAGTTTCCTCATGGCATGTACCAAGGCCAAAGCTATTTTTTCCAACAACAAATACCGAGTTTTTGCATCCACTAAAGTCTTGCTAAGATAATACAGGGGCCTTTGGATCCCCTCATGCTGTTTAATCAACACCGAATTAACGGCGTGGTCGGACACCGCCAAATACATATACAAATCCTCTCCTGCGTTGTGTCGAGCTAAAATAGGAGGGCTGGCTAGATAGGATTTCTGATCTTTAAATGCTGAGTTGCACTCTTCCGTCCATTGAAATCCCTTCCACTTCTTTAGTAGCTAATAGAACGGTGGGCACTTGTCCACTGATTTCAACACAAATCTATTCAGCGCGGTGATCATACCCGTAAGCTTTTGGACCTCCTTTGGATTACTAGGCGGGTGCAGCTGCTAGATGGCTGTCATTTGATCGGGGTTCACTTCTATGCCCCGAATAGTTTTCATATATACCAAGAATTTTCCCAATCCTATCCTAAATATTCTGCATTGAGGCATAACTTATGCTGCTTGAAGATATCGAAAACACTTTGTAGGTCATGAGCATACTCCCCTTCCTCCCTCGTCTTCACTACCATGTCATCAATATAAACCTCCACTATCTTACTGATAAACTCCTTGAACATACGTGTGACCATCCGCTGATACATGGCCCCCGCATTCTTCAACCCAAAAGGCATCACCGTGTAATGATAATTCTCTTCGGCCATTATAAAGAAAGTCTTTTCTTGATCCTCGGGGGCCAAAGTTATTTGATGATAGCCTTGGAATGCATCTAAAAAGCTCATCTATCGGTGCTTGACTGTGGCGTCCACCAACTGATCTATCTTCGGCACCAGGAAAGGGTCTTTTGGACACGCTTAGTTCAAATCCGTGAAATCGACACAGACCCTCCACTTTCCATTCTTCTTCTTAACTACCACCGTATTAGCCAATCACTCGGGAAAGAACACTTCTCGTATGGCCCTCGATCACTTTAACTTTTCCACCTCTTCCTTTATTGCTTCCACATGGGGTTTTTTGAATCTCCTTGGTCTTTGTTTTTTAGGCACAACTTTGGGGTCTATATTCAATTTATGCATTATGAAACTCGGGTCTACCCCGGGTACGTCATATGGACTCTATGCAAACACATCCAAGTTCCATACTAGCGTCAACAAAATTTTCACACGATCCTAGGTGGATAAGCTTTCTCCAATCCGAAACTATCTGTTAGTATACGATAAAATAAGTACTTGAACCAATTCCTAGACGCTATCAACCCCTACCAATCTTTTGGGCTCTAGTAATTGCTATAATTACTTACAGTCGACTTGTTCCTTCTACTTAATTTCTTGGTTATGGCTGCCACCAGGCACTGCCTGGCCATCCTCTGATCGGCTCGAACCACTATGACACCGTCCTCCGTGGGAAATTTAATTGTTTGGTGTAGGGTCAATGGTACTGCCCATATGGCATGGATCTAGGGCCTTCCCAAGATAGCTGTGTAAGGTGAGAAGGTGTTAACCACGATGAAGTTGACTTCCACTTCCTTTCCTTTGGTCACTACCGATAGCTTTATCTACCCCTCAGGAGTCACGATTTTCTGTTGAACCCTACAAGCGGGGTATCATACTTACTCAAATCCTCGGACCTCAGCCCTAGTCCCTTGTAAAGATTGGGGTACATTATCTCTGCTCCACTCCCCTGATCTACCATTACCCTCTTTACCAAGAAGCCTCCAATTTGGGAAGTTACAACTAAGGCATCATCGTGTGGTTGAGACGTTTCTTCCAAATCTGTTTCACCAAAGGTGATCGGTACGGAGGTCCTCCGAGGTCTCTTATCAAGTCGGTTCGATGCCTCTACTTCAGATGGGGATACCACGCTAAGTATTCGCTTCTGGCTATTCAAGTTTATGCCTTGAGACGTTGCATGGATAACCTCGACAATTCCCAATGGAAGTGGGAAGGTTCAGTCGTTTCGGCCTCCCGACCCTTGTCCCACACTCGCTCCTTCTTGACAAACTAAGAACTCTTTAAGGTGTCCAGCCTTCACCAATTGCTCTAGGTGGTCCTTCAGCACATGACATTGCTCGATAGTGTGCCCTTTCTCTCGGTGGTACGTACAATACAAACTCTAGTTTCTCCTAGCCGAGTCTCTACCCATCTTCCCCAGCCACAAAAAATAAGGATCGTTCTTGATGCGCTCAAGGGTCTTATACACCGGTTTCTTGAATGTAGCATTGACTCACTTGGCGGGCCATTTTGAGCCCTCCTTGGAGGCCTTTGGTTCTCTCTTGTTTGTTTACTAAAATTTTTAGGGTGATAATCTTTACAATACTATGATGAGGTCAGGGCTTTACTTTTGCCCTGCAAAGGTCGTCCTTTAGTCTCTTATACTATTCGATTCTCCTCATTAACGGGTGCATGTCTTCGGGAGGCCGCATGGTTAGCAAGTCTCTCAACGTTGACTCCTTGGGAAGGCCCATTTGGAAAGTGCTAGCAGCCACTTGCTCATTCCCCTCCAATCTCATTGTAAAGTTCCCAATACCGGTTCATGTAGGCCCGGAGGGTCTCACCACTTCTCATCATTATGGATAACAAAGAACCTATCAGTTGAGGAACTTTGCTACACGTTACAAATCGTACTTCGAACGCTTGTATTAACTCCCCAAAATTACGAACGGGTTCCTTTCTCATACCATTAATTGTCCCATCGCTATTGGCCCGAGGCTAGACGGAAACACCTTACACATTAACCCATCATTATAAGAATATAGGGACATCATCTATTGTGAGAGACTGCGCCCCCGACCCGTTTTAATATGGTGTTGGCCCAAACTCACGTGAACGGGTGGAGTCGTGTTATTGCCTTTCAAAATGGAGGTTTGACTAGTTATAGTTTCCCCTTTAGATTAAGGGTTTTATAATGGAGTCGCCACTTATTTAATTATTGGAAAAATAAGAAAACCAAAATTGAAAAATTCCTCATTTTATTAATTTTCAATTGAATTCACATTAATTATAGGAAAATTACATAGCTTTGGTCCTAGATACAATCTAAGATAAAGTACATGGCTTTGTTTCCTAATTACAATCTATAAATTGAAAAATTACATGGATAAGTATTGGATTTACTAGCCCTTGATCTAAGCTCGGAGGCTATGTTACAAGGTGGGAAGGTGTTAGGCACCCACCTTGCTCGGTGAAACCGGTCTTCTAGACTATGGTGGCCAACATTTATATCACATCATCCAAAATGTTATCAATCAATTTGCATGTTGAATTTAAAGTGTGTGCATGTGATAAACCCTAATTCAATTTATTAAGCATTTCATTTGGATTGAAAAATAAATTCTAGTGAATGTGTGTGGATAGTGATATCCTAGATTCAAGAATTTGAAAGAATTATTAAACAAACATGTTTTTCATGAACATGTGATGAACAACCAAGAACATGTGAAGAATATATAAAAACAATTAAGAACATTCAAATATAGTCAAAGAAATTTAAATGATTATTATCATGCTTTAATCTTAAACTCTCATCATGGCAATAAAAAAAAAATAAAAAAAAAATTAGGGAAAGCGATTATACCTTCATGCAAGATCCATATGGTGGATGAGGAGACTCTTGAGGGAGGTCCTAAGGGTGGAGGAAAAGAAGAGTTAGGAGAGGAAGAGTGAGTCTCACTCAATACCTTGAGTTTCAAGAAGACCAAGATATGACAAGACTACTCAACTTCCTAGAACTCAAGAGAGGAGAAGAGCGGGGTTTTTTTTTTTTTTTTTTTGGTCTTGGAATGAAGGAGAGGGGGGTTTATATAGTAGTGGTGGGGGAAATATGAATGGAAAACCATTAATGAGGGTTGACAAAGAATCATGAACCTAGACCTCATTTTAGCTTTGGGGGAAATCTGGAGCATTAAATGTAGAGATTGGTGGGAGTGAGGAGCAAGCCAAAATTCGGTTTTCCCGTAATTGCTGTAACAGCCTGTAGAGCCAACTTCAAAAAATTATATTGGACTTAATTCTAATCGGAATTGTCTCGTTCTTGTACTCAAATTGAAGCTCCAGATGTCTAGTTTCTGGGAAAACTAACCTCATTTACAGATTCAAAATATTCTGAGAGATATTGATGAAATAGTGAGCAGAGGTCATTTGTTAAAAAAATGGTTTCAGCACAATTAACTTTAATAGGTCCCAAATTCACTCCCAATTAACATTAAATGGCTCCAATCACTCCCATTTCAGACTTAATTGGTTCCAAATTTACTCTAATTAAAAGATAATTGCACAAATTACTCATTGAATAATTAATATCTAACTATCTAATTAATTAGGTGTGTGCAACCCTACCATAAAATGTAGTCCTAACCAATCAAATTATGACACGTCATTGATCTCAAATTGATTATACTTATAACCAATTGAAATCAATTGTTCATAATCACATATAGTTGGACTCAATTTGTGATAGTGCATCTCATCCATTAAAACTTGATTTGATGATTACTTTCAATCTGGTCGTCCGATTAGGGCTTATGACCAGTCGATTTGATCGTTACAACATCAAGATCATTTTGGTGAAATGAGATTAAGGATCTAATGACCAGAATCAAGATGCATATTTCCAATGCGAAATTACCCTTTTACCCTCCAAGTGAGGTTAAATGCGGGTTGCAAAATGAGGTGTCAACATCTATATATAGTGGCTCATGTGCTCCACTGGGTCTGTTTTCCTGTCGTAAATGGTGAATGGAAATTGCATGAACCATCTTGACATTTTAGTACGCTCAATATCGTCAGTGAAGGGTGGTCGGGCAGCCCTCCTCAACGCCCAGGTCATTGCATCCAAAGCGACATTACAACGCCCATGCCTTTTATGAGGAAGGGACTTATGTTAGTGTCCCCTAGTGTCCTGTGATCGGTCTCTCGATTGGCGTGAACCACTATCGCAAGATGACACGTCCGAAGCGTAATTCGGATCATCAGACGAGCCCTTTCGAACTCTCCTTCGATTTTAGCCTCCATGCTTTGATGGCACCAAACAAGTTCGAAGCCTCAGGTGGAGTAGGATCCCCACAGACGATGCCAATTGTGCGTGCCCAGAATTGTCTCCCCATACAATAATGGGGTCACAATTTATTTATATGTGGGATTACACTTTATGCTACCAATTTAGGCCTCATACGTGTATTAGTCTTGTAGGGGTATGGGCCTGAAGAGATCTGGGCGGCTTATTCGTGGGGGTTTGGGCCTGGATAGGCCTAGAATGGCTCGCACGGCCGAAGCCCAGGATCGTCGGGCTAGAATTGTCCCATTGAGAGGACTGCGAGGATCGGGGGAACAATGATCGGCATTGCCACTCCACCTGGGATCATGTCTGGCCTGGCACAAGAATTGGCCTTTGGGCCCACTAAGCAAATAAAAGTGGTACAGGTTGGCAACCAAACACTAAGTAATGGCTTTGGGGAACTTGCCGCCGAGCACTAAGTGGAGTGAGGATCTCTGGGGATTTACATAGACATGTGCAGTAGGAAAATAATGATGACTAGCCCACTAACAAAGTACTATAAAAGGGGAAGAGGTAGAGAGTTAAAGAGGGGTCAAAAAGGGGGAGGGAGGAGGAAGAAATAAAAAGGAAAGGAGAAATAGAGGGAGAGAAAAGAAAGGGGGGAAACACTTGGGAACTGAGGGAAGAAGTAGAGAGTCTAGATTAGGGCTTGGAGCAGTCGAACCAGATTAAGCTGAGAGCTCCACTAGTAGGATCAAAGTACAGCGCACATGCAAGATAGGCGAGAGATGAGGGTGGATTCAGACGAGGGATTGTTGCAGGGAGAGAGAACTGTATCTTACGTCCCTAAGCGATCCCATCAGGGTGATCAGCAAAGAGAGCTAGAGAATTTACGAAAGTAGGTTAATGATTTGGAGATCGAACTGAAAGGACGAAACTAAAGAAGAGAGCAGGACGATTTATCAGTCAATCCCAACTACATTCTAAAGGCGTCATCCCAAGGCAATGGTTCACGTCATTTGAGGGAGAGATCCCATGAGACAACTAGGTGGCATAGTGAATCCCCTCATCGTGGTGGCATGGTCATTATAATGCGGCTCTTGATGCTATGAGTAGAATGTTAAGGAGGGCTGCCCGATCACCATTTTTTGAACAGATAGAGCGCACATAAATGCCTAGGCGGTTTACCCGTCCACCATTTATCATTTATGATGGAAAAACCGATCCAATTAAGTATGTAAGTCATTATATACAGATGATGTCGCTTTATTCTCATAATGATGGGTTGATGTGTAAGGTATTCCCGTCCAATCTTGGCCCAACTACTATGAGATGGTTTAACGAACTAAGGAAAGGATCAATTTGAAGTTTCGGTGAGCTAATAAAGGAGTTCAGTGCTCGGTTCATAACATGCAGTAAAGTCCCACAACCTATAGATGCTTTGTTGTCTATGAGGATGAGGACTGGGGAAACCCTTCGTTCTTACACTAACAGGTATTGGGAACTCTATAATGAAATAGGTGGGGGAAACAAGTAGGTCGCTACTAGCACTTTTTAGTTAGGTCTCCCTGAAGACTCCGAGTTGAGGGACTCTTTGACCATGTGACCCCCCGAGAGCATGCATTAGCTAATGAGAAGGATTGAAGAGTACAAGAGATTGGAAGATGATCACTTGTAGGGAAAGGGCAAAGCCCTAGCCTACTAATAGTACCGTAAAGAATATCGTCCTGACAAGTTCCAACAGACGCCTAGAAGAGGACTAAGGGTTCCTAGCAATGATTCAGCACAACGGCCTAAAGGAGTTAATTTGGTGTTCAAGGAGCCTGTTTACAAGATCCTTGAGCGTATTAAGAATGAACCTTTTTTTGGTGGCCCTGTAAGATGGGCAGTGACCCAGCGAGAAGGAACCAAAGTTCGTATTGTACTTATCATAGGGAGAAAGGCCACACCACCGAACTGTGTCGTATTTTGAAGGATCACTTGGAACAACTGGTGAAAGTAGGTCACCTCAAGGAGTTTTTGATGGTGGATCAAGGGAGCGGGTCTGAAATTATGTACCTCGATCTCTACAAGGGGTTTGGACTGAAACTTGAGGATCTAAATAAATGACACGCCCTTAGTGGGTTTCTATGGGAAGGTTGTGACCCTTGAGGGGCAAATAAAGCTGCCAGTAGTGACCGAGGGCAAGGAGGTTGAAGTAAACTTTATAGTGGTTAATGTCTATTTGCTCTACACGACAATACTCGGGCGTCCTTGGATTCATTCCATAAGGGCGGTTCCTTCGACGCTACACTAGAAGATCAAGGTCCCACTAAAGATAGAGTTGCGGTAGTTTGCACTGATCAGAAAGTAGCAAGACAGTGTTTGGTAGCAGCGATAAACCACAAGATAAAGCAGAAAGATTAGATGAGTCAAGAGCAATTATAGAAATTACTGATAGCTGAGAGCCTGGCGGGTGTGGATAGTGTGGAAGAGTTAGTCTAAGTTAGAATATTTCCGTATTCAAGAAGGTATTTCCAAATTGGTAAGAGCTTGTCAGTGGGGGATCCAGTGAAAATCCTGTTGTCATTGGTACAAAACTTGGATGTATTTGCATGGAGCTCATACGAAGTACCCGAGGTGGACCCAGCTTTTATCATGCATCGATTGAATGTAGACCCCTTGACCCCTCCTAAGAAGCAGAGTTCTAGAAGGGCCGCCAAGCCTCATGTTGAGGCTGTCATGGAGGAGGTAGGGAAGCTGAAGAACGTAGGGGCGATCAAGGAAGTGTAGACCCCTTGAACCTTCCTAAGAAGTAGAGGCCTAGAATGGCTGCCAAGGCTCATGTTGAGGCTGTCAAGGAGGAGGTAGAGAAGTTGAAGAAGGCAGGGGGATCAAGGAAGTGTTTTTCCTAGAGTCGTTAGCCAACACAGTGGTTGTGAGGAAAAAGAACTGTAGCTGGAAGGTGTGTGTCCATTTCACCGACCTTAACCTAGAGTGGTTGAAAGATCCTTTCCTAGTGCTGAAAATAGATCAATTAGTAGATGTAACGGTCGGATATCAGAGAATGAGCTTTTTGGATGCATTCCTAGGGTACCATTAGATCTCGCTAGCACTAGAGGACCAAGAGAAAACGTCCTTCATCATGCCCGGGGGAATTACCATTACACTATAATGCCCTTCGGGTTGAAGAACGCAGGGGCCACATATCATCGAATGGTCACCCAAATGTTTAAAAATCAGATCGGTAAGTTAGTAGAAGTATACATAGATGACATGGTGGTAAAGACAAAGGGAATTGAGGGACATATGACCAATTTAGCTGAAGTTTTCGATGTACTAACACAGCACCAGCTGCTCCTCAATGCTGAGAAATGTTCCTTCGGAGTAGGGTTCGGCAAGTTTTTAGGCTGCGTGATAACCAGTTGGGGAATAGAGGTGAACCCTAATAAGATTTCAGCGATCCAACAGCTGCGGCCCCTCAGTAACCCGAAAGAGGTACAAAAACTTACAGGAATGATTGCTGCCCTGAACAGATTTGTCTTAAGATCAGCAGACAAATGCCAACCATTTTACCAGTTATTAAAGAAGTGGAAAGGTTTTTAGTGGACGAAGGAATGTGATGCGGCCTTTAGAGATTTGAAGTCTTATATAGCCATCCCGTTGGTTCTGTCATGACTAGAGCCTGAGAAGGACCTTTTCTTGTATCTGGCGGTTTCCGACCATGCCTAAGCTTGGTATTGATCAGGAAACATGAAGGGATTCAAAGGCCCATATATTACCTTAGCAAAACCCTAGTGGATGTGGAAACCTAGTATTTGCCATTGGAGAAAATGGTATTAGCCTTAGTGCACACCACGAGGAAGCTGTCACATTATTTTCAAGCACATACGGTATGGTTGTTGATCGAGTACCCTCTGCAGTTGCTACTAAGGAGGTTGGATTTCATGGGGAGGATAGCAAAATAGGGGACGAAACTGGGGACATTCGATATATGCTATAAACCGAGAAACTCCATTAAAGGGTAGGTGTTGGCAGACTTTGTTGTCGAGTTCACTCCCTTCCCTTGGGCTTCTTTGATGATATGCCAAGTCACTGTTAGATGATGGAAGGTGTACATGGACGGCACGTCTAACTCTAGAGGCTCGGGAGTAGGTGTGGTGTTGGTGTTCCCCGAGGGCACAAGGGTAGAGAAGTCACTAAGGTTGGGCTTTCGGGCTTCGAACAATGACGTTGAATATGAAGCCTTTATTGCTGGGCTGCGGGTAGCACAAGAGCTAGGGGCAGAGGAGGTAGAAGGATATTGGACTCCATGTTGGTGGTGAGTTAAGTAGATGGGAGTTTTGAGGCAAGAGACCAGCGTATGTTGCAGTATTTGCGGTTGTTTAGGTCTCTACGTGCCAACTTCTGTAATGTCAGTATAGTCAGGGTACCAAGAAGTCAAAACAGCCATGCTGACTCCTTGGCCACATTGGCATCTTCTTTGGGTGATCACATTCCTCGAATGATACTAGTAGAACTTTTGTAGCACCCGAGCACTGAGCGCCAGACGTTAGTGGCAACTGAGTCAGAACTAGGGCTGAGTTGGATGGATTTGTATGTAGCCTTTTTGTCCGATGGGTGTTTTCCGAGGGACACAAAAGAGGCGGAGAAGGTTCTGAGGAAATCAACACGCTTTTGGCTGTTTGAGGAAAAGAGGTTATATCGACGGTCATACGGTGTACCATATTCGCTATGCCTTCATCTTAGGAAAACTGCTGAGCTGTTGACTGAACTTCATAAAGGAGTTTGCAGCGGGCACTCAGGGGGGAGGCTGAAGCCTTGGCAAATATCAGGGACGTGGATATAAAAAGATTCATGTGGAAGAACATTGTCACAAGGTTTGGTGTTCCCCGAGTCTTGGTGTCAGATAACGGGTTGCAATTTGACAGTAAGCTCTTTCGGGAATACTGTAGCAGCCTTGGTATAACTAACAGATACTCATCACCCGCATACTCCCAGAGTAATGGGCAAGCCGAAGCGACGAACAAGACGATCGTCAGTGGTTTGAAGAAGAGATTGGAGGGGGCGAAGGGAAGCTAGGTTGAGGAGTTGCCGAACGTTCTGTGGGCCTACCGAACAACTCTCGGAAGCTAGGTTGAGGAGACGCCCTTCTCCATTACTTATGGTGCTAAGGCAGTTGAACCAATTGAAATTAGCTTATTAAGTTTGAGGGTGGCATGCTTTGCATAGGGATGTAACGACGAGAGTATGATCAGAAATCTGGATGCTTTGGAAGTGCAAAGGGACATGGTGGCATTATGGCTCGAGAATTATTAGTAGAAGTTGGCTCAGGGGTATAACAGGAAGGTTAGGGTTCGAGAATTTGTGCCAGGGGACCTCGTTCTTCGAAGAACCATCGGGAATATGAAAGATCAAAATGCTGGAAAATTGGCTCTAAATTGGGAAGGGCCCTACCGAGTGATAGCAACAGCCGGAGCGGGAGCTTATTACTTGGAAGATTTGGAAGAGAGACCCTTGCCCCGTCCATGGAATGTCTACAATTTAAATAAGTATTACCAGTAAATGTAATGGGTGGTATGAAAAGGCCGTTGTAATATGTAAACTAGCAAGGACCGTGGAATTATGTAATTTTCGGATAATGATCCTGTATAAGGAAGAGGCGAATGAGGAAGTCAACTTTATTTTTACCTAAGGACAGAAGTTTGGCCTCAGCCTGGCCCCAGTCACCTACTAGATGGAAACCTTAAAATATTTTTACCTAAGGACAGAAGTCTGGCCTCAGCCTGACCTCGATCACTGACCAGACGAAAACCTTAAAATATTTTTACCTAAGGATATAAGTCTGGCCTCGGCCTGACCCCAGTCACCGACCAGACGAAAACCTTAATATATTTTTACCTAAGGATAGAAGTCTGGCCTTGGCCTGACCCCAGATGAATCTTATAGCCTCACATAATAAAAGTCACATATAATAATAATGAAGATCATAACAATGCTCGATTTTAGATGCTAACAACAGCCCGGATGCATCTTATAGTTGCCGCGACTCGTTGTTTTGACTACCAATAGAGGAGCACCATTTTGTTTAAATACGCACGTGATAGTAATTGATTAGTGTGCAAAAGGAAGAGTGCCAACAGGTAATACTTAGCAATAACAAGGTGTCACCGAACGGTAACACTTAGGCGAATTTTTATCGTAAACTTTGAGTTTGGCCGTATTACCAAATACTTTGATTACTGTGTTGCCTAGCATTTATACTTGAGCGCTTCTCGAAGTAAGCATCAAGGCCTTTAGTATGGGTGCAGGATTAAGTAGAGAGCATGATAAAATTAAATAGAGAGCATTATATTTTTTCCAATATAAATCCAATATGATAAAAAGAAAAGTTAACACCATTGTTTTCATACAAAGAAGAAGAAAGAGGAAAATTAATAGGAGTAAAAACAAACTACAGTAAAACCAACTGGCACAGTACAGACACTTCTAAAAAGAGAGAGGAAATTAGGCTTCAGGGATGGTAGCGACCATGGGAGTTGTGGTGGGGGCTCCTTGATTAGTTGGAGGGATGTTCGGTAGAGGTTCGGAGGTGACCATTGGCTGGGCAGTCACATCAGACTTGGTGGCTCAGGTTTTCAGTTGGTCGTCATTAAGCACCACCATATGGGAGTCGATCTGTTGGGACAACTCTTGGGACTCAGGGCTCTTGGTACCCTCCTCCTCATCACTACTGTCCTCCCCTTGCTTTTCAGCTTGGACTTCACCAGTAGGGTCCTCGGGCAGGGGTACTTGGTTAGAGTTCCTAAAGGGGGAGTCTTTGGGGAGGCCAATGGCGTTGACAGCTACCATCCATCCTTCCATGAACCTAAACTTTCGAGCCTGAAAGATAATGGGGCCAACAGAGTTTTCAGCATCCTTGAAGCCCCAATTGTAGTAGGTTTGCTTTCGGACCTTCTTCCCACCCTTGTAGTTAGCAAACTCTTTGTCTCTAACAGAGAGGACACTAGTGGTCTCAGCGAGCTTGAGCTCTGTCTTGCTAAGCCTACTCGTGGCCTCGTTGGCTTTTTGCTTGGCCAGCTCTAGCGCCTTTTCAGCAGTGGTCACCCATTGCTCCATGACATTCCGCCTAAGGGTTTTTTCTTTCAAGCTGGCCTCGGCCACTTGTTTCAGGGCTTTCTCTTTGTCAGCCTCCTCCTAAGCATCTTTAAGCCGATCCTCTACTACATAGGTCAGTTGGGCAGCCTGAACCAACAGAGAGAGTAGAGTTCGGTTGCCTGGACCGATCGATAACACTTAAAAGAATAAAGAAGTAAATGAATGATTAAGGGACAGTGATCACAGAAGTAGGCATATGGGGGTGCTAACAAAAGGGCTTGAGAGGAAGCAAAACTTACCACTATGGTATGCCACTTCAGCTTAAGCCATGAGTTGCTGTCTCAGCAATCGAAGTAGTGCTCCATGTCGGTGAGAAGCAGCAAGGCTCACCTATGGCTGTCTAAAACTTGGCCCCCCTTGCCGCTCCTCTAGGTTTGGAGAAATGAGTTGGAGGGTAGGGCCTTATCTCCTAGTTGGAAGGAGCACTCCCATGGGCAGCCAAGCTTGAGGAGGATGCTGTAACCTGCGAGCCAATCATAACAGGCTAGCTAGGGGGCCATAACTCTTAAGGAGTCTTGTTGGTCGGTGGAACAGTCGACCAACCCAACGCTTCGATGGGCAATTGGGTAACAAGAGGGGTGCTTTCCTTGGTCACAACACCATTGCTACCCTTGTGGGGTTTCCTCTACTGTCGGGATGTAAGAGGATTAGTTTGCAATGGGGTGGGTTGAGTCGAAGCTTGGACCCCGAGGCCTGTAGGCCGGAAACCATTGATCCAGGGCCATCAACCACTTCTTCACCATCTCTTCTACTGGAGTAAAGAGCACAAGATTTATCTCTTCAACCGATGGACCCTCTTTGTCAGGATCTCCTAAGGGAGGAGCATCCACGGGAATATGCTCGGCACGACCTTGAAAAACGGTATCCCCCGAGCCGTCTTGAATGGGTTCTAGGGAGTCATGCTTGATTAACTGAGGACCTAAATCTGTCTTCCCGGTATGAGCCCCTTGGGCAAAAAACTTGGCAGCCGGACGTCTAAATATGATAGCAACACCCTACCAATCGTTAGAGCACTTGACGAATTCTAATAGCTTGTATAGGAGGGCACACAGCCTAAGATCAGATGGGAGGCCCTTAGCTAACAGTCGTAGTGCATAAAGATCTCTGAACGAAGAATGAAGTTGAGTTCGTTCACGCTCACCACTCTAATGTCCATTTAGAACTTTTTAGAAAATGCAAGGGCAAAATGTAAGGGGAAGATAACAAGAGATAATGAAACGAAATAAAAAGCAAAGAATGGGAAGGCGAAAGGGAGACTTGATCGGTAAATTTAAGGGATCGGTAAAAGAGGCACTGACCTATCTGACGGGGAGAGGTCGGGCAAGTCATCTCTCCATTTAGTCAGTTCCTGCTCACTCTCACGTATTCCCCTGCCGAGTTCTTGTTGGAATCAGGGAGGCAGGATATTAACCTAACCATGGTATTTTGGGTCTGAAGGTAGTACCCGTGCTTAAGACTTCCCCAAATGGCATATAGGAAATTGATATCGTGATGGGTCAGAGTCAGGCCATACAAGTGGTTGAGACGCTCCACACAGTTAACTACCCTATAAAAATTAGGTTGGCACTGATCGAGGCAAATGCCGTAAAAATTGAGGGTTCTAAGCAATAAGGGGTTTACCGGAAACCTAACCCCATCCTTAAGTAAGGGTCATCAAATAGCCCATAGCCCACCGCCCGACCCAGAAACCTGATGGCCCACCGGGCTAATGGCCGGTCCGACCCGTTATTATTGAGGCCTATGGGTAGCCCACTAGCCTAATGGGTCAGGTCAGGGGCTAATTTTTATGCCCATGGGTACCCGATGGGCTAGCCCAGTAGCCCAACCCTTTGCCAAGCCCATTGGTCCAACCCAATAACTCATAATTCATAACAAAAATATATAGAAAGTGTATGAAGGATTGATCTTGAGATATTATAGAGGAATTTCTTAAGAGAACTCCCTCAACCACTAAAATACTCAAAGTAATTGTGCTAAACTTAGTTTACTAAATATATATTTTTCTAGTAGTCTAGCAGATTTGAATTAACTATTTGCATTTTTTTTTATTAAAGATAAAAATAAAAAACTATTTATAGCCTTAATAAAAAAAAATTAAATAGGTTTCCATCAACAAAAAAAAAAATTAAATAGATTTGACTGTAAAAAAAATTGTAATTAAGCATTAAATTCTTTAATTCTTTCCTTTAAAAAAATAGATTGATTATTTCCTTAGAAAAAATTGATTCTTTCCTTATAAAAATAATAAAATAATATGCTAACACAAGCCCATGGGTAGCCCATTAGGCCCAACCCGATAGTCCAAGTCGCCAAAGACAAAATGGGCATTGCCCATGGGCAGGGTCATGGGTTGAGGTTTTCTCTTTCGGCCCAACCCGACCCAGCCCGTTAACTAGTTAATAGCCCATTATGCCCAGCCCAGCTCATTGTGCCCATGGCCTAAGTAAAAATGGGCCGGGCCGGCCCGACCCGGCCCATTAATGACCCTTACCCTCAATGATGGACATCAAGGGAAAAAACACAACATGGGGAAGCCTTTGGTCTGCTATCTCTCCCTCGTGACAGTACGAAATCTCAACATCACGAGGGATATTGTACTTGACTCTAAAGGATTCTACATCTACCCTAGTTTTCAGTAGGTGTGCAAAAGGCATATTGTCGAGACTAACTAAGACATGAAGAGACAGTCAGAGAAAAGAGGACTTACAAATTGGTTTCTAGTAGAGGAGAGTGATCTTGTAAGGAAGTTAAGGGCTCGGGAGCAGAGAAAGACAATGTTTTAGAACTTGACACAAACTAAAGAGAATGTAATGTTGATTAAGGTAGTATTTATAAGGACGAGGGTCATTAAATAATAACTACCCAACTGCAATAAATGCGCACCATCATTTCCCTTCACGAGCGCCTCGGTAAACGAAGCGTTAGGCCATCTAAGTCGTTCGATATTTTGAATATTGCCATGCACTTGAAAAGAGTGTGTTGTCTTGTCCGCTGCATTAATTAATTGACTGTTGGCCTTCCTGAGGCGCAACTGCCAATACCATCTTGAGGAAGTGAAAAAGTGCCCCCGAGCTTCAGGAGGAGAAACCCCAATCCCAATTTCGCGTACAAAAATAGGATCGTGGGGGGGGGGGGGCTATTGTGGGGGTATGGGCCTGAAGAGATCTGGGCGGCCCATTCGCGGGGGTTTGGGCTTGGATAGGCCTAGAATGGCTTGCAGCACCAAAGCCTAGGATCGTCAGGCTAGAATTGTCCCATTAAGAGGCTAAGTTACATGGTGGAAAGATACTATACACCCACCTTGCTTGATAAAATCTGGTATTCTAGACTACGGTGGCCAATTATGGTCACATAACTCATTCAAAAAATTTGTCATAACATCCTGTTAGGTTTTAAATATTTAGGATTAAATGTTTAGGTTCTAATTTTATGTGTGTTGGCAAACTAAGTACAATAACATGTCTAGTATAAGATATTTATGTCTTAGAACAGTTTTAGACATTGCTCAAGTTGATTCAAGTCAAGATTCAAAAACAGTCAAGTTGCAAAAAGAAGAATTTAGAATCTGCCTTGCTTGACTAATTGAGAGACACTTTCAATTGATAGAGATGCAATTTCTGCAGATTTTAAATCAAGCCCGAAAGCGCACGAAATGTTTAGGGTTTGATTTCAACACTGCTAAATATAAAAGCAAAACTCTAATACACATTTTTCAAGACTTGTGAGTGACTTTTGTGAGATCTGTGAGGTTTTGTAACCTTTTAACTCAACAAGCATTTACTGGAGATTAGATTGATATTGCATGAACAGGTGGAGATAAGTTGCTGCAACATGATCAACTAATACTAATGATCTAAACCTTTGAGGAAGATCTCAAAGTCACAAAATTGAGTGTTTGTGTGTAACAAATTCAAATAAAAGAGTCCATGGATTCGGAACTGTATGTGGTCACACGAGTAAGTACTACAAGAGGTAGCATTAGATTTAGGGAAAAATCTATTGTAAGCATTTCCATCCTATTTAGTGAATTTGTTGCCTTATGAATTGTTTAGGTCAAATTCTCCTTAAGGTTTTTACCTTGAAACTGGACGGTTTCATTAGTTTTCCTAGGTCCTTATATTGTTTGTCTTCTTTACTTTTCTGCTTTATGTGATATGATTGTTATTTTTTTAACCAAGATCTGCATAACAAACCTAAGTAACAACTTGGTTAATAAATTAGGTTAAACAATCTGAGTGTTCAGGGTTCTAAATAACTAACACATCCAAAAGTATGCCATCATTCATTAATAAGGATCAAAGAGAACTTGAAATGAAACAAAGTGATTTGAGTGTGATTGGTGACAACCATAGACATAGAATATGATCATGACATGGAATTTGAAAGATGAACATGGTGCTTGTATGTGATTGGTGTTAATCTATATTTAACTTAGGATCATGATGGAAAAAATTATAACTTATTCCAATAAGTTGTTAAGAATTTAAAATTCAACATAATGATATGCATGAGTATGTGAAAAACAATTAAGAACATTCAAGAACATGTGAAGAATATAGTAACAACTAGCATGCTTTAAGTGCATGTTTAAATAGATATTGAAATGGGTTTTATAATTTTCGCTATTATCAAAGATTAGTTAGTTGGCATCTACCTTCTTGAGAATATAGTAACAACTAGCATGCTTTAAGTGCGTGTTTAAATAGACATTGAAATGGGTTTTATAAATTTTGCTATTCTTAAAGATTAGTTAGTTGGCATCTACCTTCTTGGCAACTGCATGAAATTGGGGATTGTGGCAGCGGCGTTATCGATTGAGGGTACATCAACCTTCTTGGAAACTACATGAAATTGGTAATTGAGCAAATGATTTAGTGAGGGAGTTTCTAAATGTTTATAAACCGGTTTTGCCTATGCTGAGGTGTAGATGTCGTGCTCGTTGGGTTCCTCCATCGTTGGGAAGCTTCAAGGCGAATGTGAATGCTGCCATGTTTGAAGCCTCAGACTGTACGGGGATTGGGGTGGTGTTTCGAGATCATGAAGGGTGTGTTATTGCTACTCTTTGTCAACGTGTTAGCCTGACACAGTCAGTGGAGATGGCAGAGGCCTTGGCAATGAGAAGAGCTGTGGTTTTTGCTAAGGAATTGAGCCTGTCTAACGTACAAAATGAGGGAGATTGTCTTCGGGTTGTGTAGGCGTTAGCTGGTTTGGGTTGGTGCAACACCTTATTTGGTCAAGTGATTGAGGAGACTGGATGGCTCGGAGAGTCACTGCGACTATGCCAGTTTATGCATGTCAACTAGGATGGTAATAGGTTGGCTCATGTCTTAGCTAGGAGAGTAGTTTCAACTGTAGACACTGATGTATGGGTAGAAGAACTACCTAGTGATTTTGATAATGTATTCTAATCTGATTTTCTTTTATAATATAATGCTTAGTTTTTTATCAAAAAAAAAAAAAAAATTAGTTGGCATCTTGTGACATTAATATTAATATTTAAATTGCACCATTATACATATATACATATATATACATATATATATATATATATATATATATAGTAGAAACGAAAAAGGGTTATGTCTGTAAATATGACATTTATTACGTAAATGCAGAATAAATAGAAATAACATTTATTACCAAATATTAAATCCAAGAAACATAAGAATTGAGAACATGGCTGAAAATCTTAAATTTGGTCTAAGTTTAATTTTCAACTCTCAAAAATTTAAAATTTGAAATTTCGTCTGTGAAAATTTTAGAAGTACTTATTCTTCCTATCTACCAATATACGTGTCCAAATCTTGCCGTGTCCAGTGAAAACTTTCACTAGACACAAGCCACACCCATAAAATTTTGAGGATGAAATTGTAATTTAATTAATTTATGAGAGAGAAATTTAATTTAAACCAAATTTGACAGCATTTATTTAAACTAAATTGAGAAATTGGCTTTCTAAACCAATCAACTAGCTCAGGATGCTTTGCTTTGTTCACTATTCAACCGAAATTTAGATCTGAGCTTGCCAGTTTGCTGCAATTCCAAAAATTCCCTATACGTCAATTCAACATATGCAGGTGGATGACTTTCATTGTCAGCTAACTCTGGTGCTGGCCTTATAACTGTGTCTAGTGATGGTCCATGTGCCAGAGCTATGGACATCCTTGTAGCTCTGTTATTCACAAGTGCCCGGTGTGCAATACTCTTGTACTTGCCATTGCTCAAAATCTTGCAGGGAAACATTATATTTAGAAAATTTTGATTAATTCAAAACAAATTTCATTAGTTAAATATTCATTTGGCTTGTATGTCAAGAACATGATAAGTGAAAAACATAAAGCTAATGATATTTAAATAAAAAATTTATATAATTACACACATATATAAAGAAAAAAGAAAACGACCAACCCTCGTTAGTTTATTCGCTTATTAGTTTATTTGCTTCATTGTTACGACTCTTCCTTTTGGGTATTTAGACAATTGCTCTATGTCCCAAATGGAAGAAAACCATATAATTTTAATTCTGAGTGTTCTTAGGTCTTATAAGAAAAATGTTTTCCAAAAATGGTTCAAATTTGGCTAAAAGTAAAAAAAAAAAAAAAAAAAAAAAAAAAAAAAAAAAACCCTCTGTCTCTCTCAAAGCAACATTTGTTATCAAGTCATCATCAAAGCACTATTTTTCTCTCTTACTTTTAAACTTATTCACACATGTCACTTGTCACATTTAACACAAATAAGTTTAGGGCAATTTCTATTTTCCACCTTCAAATTTTACGGTTTTTTATTTAGTCATTGAAATTATACTAAGTGAACAATTTTGTATCTTCATTTATTTTTCTGCTTATGTGGCTAATGGAATGTTGAGAAACCCATATTTACAAGACTAAAATCAAACCAATCACATATTTAAAAGTACACAAATTAAGTAACAAAATTGAATAGAACTCATAAACAAAAGAACAAAATTACTCTCCCCACCCCTCTCTTTTTCTAAAAATTCAAGGATCAAATTTAAGCTTTTGAACAACCAAAATCGTACTTATCCTAATTGTTGAGACCCAAAATATAATTATTCATATGTTTATTTCATTTTTCTTTTTCGTATGTAATGGACTCATATAAAATTAATTGATCTAAAAAAATCTTTTATTATTTCGATTATAAGTGAATCCATCTTTAGTTATTAATCTTAAGGCTATTGCATGATTAATATTATGAACAATAAACCAAAAAAAAAAAAAATTACTGACGTGAATGACAAATGTTTTATCACCTTAAACCTAAAATTGTGTATCAGACCGATCTTATTAGTTAACTTTAGCTGGCATAGTTGCTTAATAGAAAAAAGTAATTGAGAAAGATAATGAGGAGATGAATAACACATGGGGACAAGTAAAAATGGAGTTCCAGAAGCATGACAAAATGTACCTCCAAGTGATCAGCAACTTGAACAAAGAGCGTATTGGGATGGATATTGACATTAAACCATTTTTCTTTATGCTTTACTTGAAGGCCAGAGACGCCATTGTTTACCAAAATGGTTAACAGGCCATGGTCATAGTGAGAGGGGATGCCAATTGCTTTCTCTGGCTCTGGACAAGCGGGATAATAGTTAGCAGCGAGCAATTGTAAACCCAACTCGAAATTGGCGGCCTTGTTTATGTAGCTCTCTTCTAACCCCAAGCTCTTTGAAATAGCTTTCAGTAATACTGTTACTACTTCCCGGTTTCTTTTGCTGAACTCCAATGCAATCTCACTGTGTCAACAGAAACATAAATAAACCATTCATTATGAACTGCATGGGCCATGACTTGATTCTTAATATTGACATTTTAATTGAAAAAAAAAAAATTATCAAAGGAGGAAAATTCTTAGTTTACATTGTATTATGCAATGTAAGATTTACATTATAGATTGAACAAATTGCATACAATGTTGTATATATTTAAATTTCTTAATACTTTAGAACTGAATTTTTATTTATAATATGTGATATGATTTAGGATGTTAAATCTCAAATGAAAAGAAATGTACCTGAACCCCGCAGGTTTGTTGGGTGAATGAAATTCAGGATGTGCGACGCACTTGAGAAAATCTCTCCATAAGTTTGCTTTATTTATTGAAGGATTAAAGCCTGTACCACACCTGATTGGATCCATGACATGGCTTCCTTGAAACTCTTCCTTCTCCTCCTCCGGCAAGTCGAAAAATTCTTGAAACGACGCTATCATTGCCTTCGTCAGGCTCTCCGACACACCATGATTAATCACCTAAGACCCTCATCAAATCTTAGTTACATGCTATTAGAAATACTGAATTGAATAGTATTGTATTTCTCACTGAAAGAATATACATGAGTGCCTTTATATATGAGGCATATGAGTGCAGTACAAGTAAATATGAGTGTAGTACAAGTAAGAGTGCTATACAAGTAAGAGTGCTAAACAAGTAAACTAGTTGGGCCTAAAGCCCACAACACTATATATGTTAACAGCCCCCCTCAAACTCAAGGTGGATGTGAGACCAACTTGAGGTTGTCAACCAAAGTACGAAGGCGTCCCTTAGGATGTGACTTGGTGAAGATATCTGCAAGTTGATCTATAGAGGAGACTGAGATTAGCTTGAGAGCACCATGGACAAGATGATAACGGATAAAATGACAATCGATCTCGATGTGTTTAGTCCGTTTATGGAAGACATCATTATGAGCAATATAAATGGCACTTTTATTGTCACAATAAAGAGGAGTAGCGGAGGATGTCGACACACCTAAGTCTTTGAGAAGCCATCATAACCAAAGAAGCTCAGATGTGGTATCAACAAGGGCACGATATTCTGCTTCAGTACTAGAACGGGCCACATGAGTTTGTTTCTTGCTTCGCCAAGAAATCAGAGAAGAACCAAGAAGAAAGCAATAACCAGTGGTGGACCTGCGATCAGTGGGATCTCCTGCCCAATCAGCATCAGAAAATGCACGGAGAACAAGAGGAGACCGAGCAGAGTAGAAAAGACCATGGAAGAGAGTGCCCTTTAGGTACCGAAGAATGCGCAGAACAGCAGCATAGTGAGTCGATCGTGGAGCAGACAGATATTGGCTCACCTGGTGAACAACATAGGAAATGTCTGGACGAGTAACAGTGAGATAAACTAGGCTGCCAACTAAGCGTCTGTAAAGAGAGGGATTAGACAATGGTTTCCCCCCTGAGGGAGTCAGATGCGCATTAAGCTCGACTAGAGTGTCAACAGTCTTGCTATCAGTGAGTCCAGCTTTAGACAAGAGTTTAGAGGCATACTTGGCTTGAGTAATGTAAAGTCCATCTGTAGAATGAGTGATTTCAAGACCCAAGAAGTAGCTGAGATGTCCAAGATCTTTCATCTCAAACTGCTGACTGAGAAAATCTTTGAGTTCTTGAATGCCACTGAGGTCATCACCAGTTATGATCATATCATCCACATACAGGAGAAGTAAAATAGTGCCTTTGTCAGTGCGACGAAGAAATAAGGCAGAATCATAATGACTGGCCATGTAACCCAAACGAGAGATGGTAGAGCTGAACTTGGCAAACCAAGCACGTGGAGCTTGTTTAAGGCCATAAAGTGCACGTCGAAGGTGACAAACCTTGTTTGATTCAACAGAAAGACCAGGAGGAGGTTGCATATAAACTTCTTCACTCAAATCCCCATTAAGGAATGCATTTTTGACATCCATCTGGAAAAGGTCCCATTTACTGGCAGCAGCAACAGCTAAGAGGGCATGAACAGATGAGATACGAGCAACTAGAGCAAAGGTCTCTTCATAATCAATCCCATACTCCTGTGTAAAACCTTTTGCAACAAGACGAGCTTTGTAGCGCTCAATGGACCCATCAGAGCGAGTCTTAATCTTGTAGATCCACTTACAACCAACCACAGATTTCCCAGGGGGGAGAGTGACCAAGTCCCAAGTATGGTTTTTAGATAATGCATCAAGTTCCTCTTTCATTGCAATCTGCCATAAAGGGTCAGTGGAAGCCTTACGATAGGTGTGAGGCTCGTGCAATGTAGCAAGGGCAGTGTAACAATGATAGTCAAGTAAATGTGCAGGAATGGACCTTACCCGAGTTGAGTGACGAGGTGGAATGTCTTGTACATGATCTTCAGGCGGAGCAGGAGCAGGGGAACCAGGATCAAGGTTGGGTAGCTCGTCTTCAACCTGTTCATCTTCCACCTGTTCATTAAAAGGGGAACTAGGAAAGGGATCAAGGATTTCTGGTGGTTGGACAGAGAAGTTAATAATAGAATCAGGAGCAGCTACAGGAGGATCAGGATCAGCTATAGGAGGGTCAGGAGCAGCTACAAAAGGAATTTGCGTCTCATTTGGAAATAGATCTAAGACAGAAGAGGAAGATAAAGAAGCACGGAAGTGAGAAAGCTTGACAAAGAGGCGATGTTCCCAAAAGACAACATTGCGGGAAACACGAAGACGATGAGAAATAGGATCATAACACCGATACCCCTTTTGAGTTTCGCCATAACCAAGAAAAAAACAAAGTCTTGACCTAGGCTCAAGTTTATTATGCTCATGTGGCTGAAGAAGAACGAAACAAGCAGAGCCGAATGAGCGTAGGTGGTGATAGTCTGGAGGTGACCCAAAAAGGCGCTCATATGGAGTTTGATTTTGGATGACAGGACTGGGAATGCGATTAATAGTATGAACAACATGAAGAGCAGCTTCGCCCCAAAAAGGAGCAGGAACTTTGGCAGAGAGAAGAAGAGCACAAACAGTGTCAAGAATATGACGAAGTTTTCCTTCGGCTCTACCATTTTGCTGAGGGGTACCTAGACAAGTTAGTTGATGAACAGTGCCATAGGAATGCAAAACAGCTTGGAAAGCATATTGAGTGTACTCAAGAGCATTATCAGATCGAAAAATTTTGATACGTTTAGAAAATTGAGTTTCAACCATTTTTGCAAAATTAGAATACACTTGCAATAATTCAGAACGATGTTTCATATTAAAGATCCAGCTATAGCGAGAGTAATCATCAACAAAGACAACAAAATATCGAGATCCACCAATACTAGAGACAGAGGAAGGTCCCCAAACATCAGAATGAATAAGGTCAAAGATATCAGTGGATATAGATTCACTAAAATTGAAAGGCAAAGCTGGTTGTTTTCCTAATTGACATGAAACACAATCAAAATTTTCTGTAGACACTGAACCTAACAAACCTCTAGAAGCCAATTGTTGTACACGGGAAGAAGATGTGTGACCAAGTCGAGCATGCCAAAGAGCAAGAGAAGGAATAGAGGAAATTGCAGCAGCTGTGGCAATAGAAACAGGAGCAACAAGTGGAAGACGAAGGTTGTCCATGGGAAACATACGCCCAACTCTAGGACCGGTCCCTAGCTCCTGTCCCGTCCTTGGATCCTGCACAATACACCCAGAATAATCAAATATGATTCGATAACCCAACTCAGCTAATTGTCCCACAGAAAACAAATTGTAAGAAAGGTCAAGAACATTAAAGACCCCAGAAACGGAGAAGTTGGAGGTTGAAACGGAACCTATATTATGACCAGACATTGTGGAACCATTTGCTGTGCGAATAGTAAGAGGGTGTGGTGCAGGTTTAAGTTCAGAAAATAAGGACGAGTGAGGTGTCATGTGATTGCAACAAGCAGAATCCATAAGCCAAGAGGAAGGAGACATACCGGACAAAGCTGAGAGAGAAGAGGAATAAGATGCATTACCAACCATACGAATGACATTGGCGATGATGTTTTTAAGGTCATCTGTGGTCATGGTGAAAGTGCGACCTGAAGACTTAGACTGTGCAAAGACGAGAGCCATTGGTTGGACACTCTTAATGTTAGCAATAGTGGCAGAAGAACCTGAAACAGCTGATTTATTGCGCTGAAAGCAAGTCTCAATATTATGGCCAAAACGTTTGCAAAAATTGCAAAAGCGTTTACTAGATTGTCTGCGATGATTGTTGCAAAAGGAAGAAGACCTGTCCTTATTCTTCATTTAGAAGCAAAATATGCAAAAATGAAATCTACGCGAAAAATTGAGTAAGGAGAACTTGGGCCGCAAAAAGTCAACTCCAAAAAAGTCAACGGTCAATGGTCAAAGTCAATGGTAGCTGACGTGGCAGGCTGACGTGACAGATGACGTGGCAGCTCGGTTCGGCGCGTGGGCGCGTGAACTGCAGTGCAGAGACAACTGGCGGTGCGTGAGGGCGCGTGGAGACTCCGATGACTGTGAGGTTTTCACGAAAAGATAGATCGGAGCAAGACGATCTTCATGGTACCTTCGGAAAATTTTTTGGAGCAATATTCACGGCGATGCCGAAAAAGGCAGTGGTCTTTGCAGTGTTCGGACTCCTCAACGGCGGCTACTGCAGGTCCGGAACCTGAGGACGATGTCTGGAAGACTCGAAGGTTCAACGGCGAAAAGCTGTGGCAGTTGTCGTGACAGCGGAAGCAATATTGAGAACAGAGTTACACCAATAAAGACAAGACTGCTAAGAAAAGGTCAGAGCAGTGGCTTTGATACCATATTAGAAATACTGAATTGAATAGTATTGTATTTCTCACTGAAAGAATATACATGAGTGCCTTTATATATGAGGCATATGAGTGCAGTACAAGTAAATATGAGTGTAGTACAAGTAAGAGTGCTATACAAGTAAGAGTGCTAAACAAGTAAACTAGTTGGGCCTAAAGCCCACAACACTATATATGTTAACACATGCAAAAACAATAAACACGTAAAATAAATTTTAGTTATATGCATATAAGATAAACTGTACGTACCATGAAGCAGCCCCAGTCTGAGCAGGCTTTGTTGAGTTGATGGATGACTTGGGACTGCTCTTCAGGAGTACCAGAAACAAGAAGAGAGATGTCGATAATGGGGATTGAATCTTCTGGATCATCGGATATTAGTTCATCATGGAGATTATGAGTGAAGGTGTAAAACGAAGGGAGGGAGAAGTCAGTTGATTCAACTAGTGCTTTCACACTTGTTATCTTAGGTGGATAAACAGGAGATGCCTTCAAGGTTTTGGTATCAAGTGAAATTGCTGAAGCCATGGATGAGGAGAACACAAGAAAGAGAGAGAACTATAGCTGAGTAGCCGTGGGAAATATTTTTATGTTACGTATAAGCTATAACCATGTTTATATATACCTATATGCTTACCTAGTGGCGGGTGAAAATATAATGATAGGGTCCGTTTGGATAGAACTTATTGCTGAAAATTGAAAATTGAAAACTGAAAACACTGTAGTAAAATAATTTTTAAATGTGTAAATAGTGATGCGGGACCCATTTTTAATAAAAAAAATTGATAAAAAGGTATGTGAACAGTGTGCGTACAGCACGCACAGTACGCGCACAGAGCATTTGTCCCCTGCAGCTGCAGCAGGAAAAAAAAAAAAAAAAAAACAAAACAAAACAAAACGTGAAAACTAAAATGTGAAAACGCAAAAGCTGAATCCAAACACCCTCATAATCTATGATAATCATGTTTATACCGTCGGTCTAGCTAAGGAAACACATATTCGAAAGGGCGTGGTTACAAGTTCCAACATTTTGCTGTTCACAAGTCACACTATTCCTAAATTTGTATAGGTAATAAAAATTAGGCAAAAAAAAGAAAAAAGAAAAAGTAATAACTCTTACACAGTACACGCTTATACTTAATTTACCATCAAATCATGAATAGTTAAAAAAAAAACAAGTGTGTGATAACCATGCTAAAAGAAGAAAAAAAAAGACCTTTTAATTGTTTTGAGTGGGTGAAGCATAATTTACCATCAAATCTAAATTATATTGTATACTATATTGAGGAGAACTAACTTCTAAGAGCATTCATGACCATGGTGTTAAAAAATTTAGTTTTTAGCATCTTAAAAGCTATTTTATTTATTTTGCTACCTCAATTTAAAATACATCCAACATTAAATGTTCAAATTTTTTACTACTTCATTTAAAATAATATAAACAAATCATTAAAAAAAAAAAAAAAACAACCATCACAAAAACCTATAGACACCAGCCACAGACACCTCTACATCCACTCCACAAGCCACAACCACCACTGTGGCAACCACAATCCAAAACAGAAAAAAAAAAAAAAAAAAAAAAACCCAAAAAAGAACCACAACCAACCAATCACTATCAGCCATAGCCACAGCCATAGCCACAGTCACAGCCATCTCCACCTCTAGCCACAAACACTGTTGTGATAACAATAACCCACCGCAGAGAGAAAAAAGAAAAAAGCAAAACCACAACCCATCACCACTAGTCACAACAATCCACCGTTACAACCACAACCCATGGCCACAACGAAACCCATAGCCAAAATCAACCACCACCGCCTCCACAATCACCAAATCAATGAAACTCGGAACTAAAATCAACCACCACCACCACAACCACCAATCCATGAAACCCATACCCAATTACCTCACAAACCCAAACAATTTTATTTCTCTCTCTACCACCTCCCAATCTACTCCTTTGTATTTATAACTGAGTTGAGATATTAGTTCATGTATATATATTTTTATTAACTTAGTTGGATATATTTTGTATATAACTGAGTTGAAATACTAGTGCATATATATATATATATTTTGTTTATCAACTCAAGTGGCAGGTGAGATATATATATTTTTTGCTCAATTTAATAATCATAGTAATAAATAAATAAATAAATAAGTCCAATTTGTGGATTGGACCTGACCTAACTTGATCCATGTGGGTTGGGTTGGATTTTTTTAACTCACCATGGTGGGTTGGGTAAAAAATCCCCCTCAACTTGTTCCAACCCAACCCATGCAGACTTCTAACCACCACCACCACCAAACCCATAGAACACACACAAAAACAAAGAGAAAAGAGAAGAGACGGAGAACCAAGAGAAAGAGAAGTGGATCGGCAATGAAGAGGTGGTGAAGATGATGGAAAATAACATGTTTGTATCGCATACAAAGCATATGCAGCGGAAAAATAACAAATCTATTTCATTAATAAATGTTAACATGTACTATGTAAGTTTCAGAATTAAAGAACAAGAGAGTGTACCTTGGAGCGGCGAATTTCAAAACCGAAGATCAGAAGCACTTGGGAACACTTTCAATTTTCACTCCAATTCCACTAATGCCCAATATGTGTGGTCTCTCAATCAGTTTTCAAAAGGAGAATGTCAAAGTGTCTAACACTTCTTACACACCATTTCACAATAGTGTTCTTAAAATTTCCTTACAGAAAATTCTGTATGTTTCTCCTTTTGTATCTAACTAATTATCTAATTGGGCTGACATTCTGGGCCTTTCCAATTGGGCTTAAGTGTGTGGCTTGGAGTGGGACCAAAAGGGACCAATAAGACATTAGCTCCAATGGGCCTTGGACTTTTCTGTCAACTCTTGACAAGTCCAAAGTTACCATTAACTATATTTAATACCACTATATAAATATAGTTGCACTCTAGGCCGTATTTATAAATTATATTCCAAGACTTTATTGTACATGCAACCCCTTCATAAAATATTTGTAGTAATACAAAGTCATGAAAAAAAACTACCACTTTGTAGATTACTACATCTTAATTCCTTGAATACTCGGTTTATTCTTTTAAGTTATTCATCATATATTTATAAAATCCAATTTCATAAATATATACTTTAGTAACTCCTTACTAAAGTGGTTAGGCCTAACTCTCTGAATAACCAAACCCATTAACTTATCTCAAGAGAATATTTTGTATCTCCGATAAGAGACTATGAATTCCATCTTGAGAATATATATTCCATCAACACTAAATGTGGTTGCTCAACATACTGAGATTTTGACTGTAACTATAGATCTCACTCCTGATATATCAAAGCAACCTACACCTTATGATCAAGTCCATTATCCTCTTAGGATTAAGAGTTCATATAAATATAAGTCGTGAGTTTATTCATTTGATAGTCGTTAGGAGAATAATAAATCTCACACCGGTCCAGTTCAATATGTTTTAACTCTTAAAACATATCAATATACCAACTAGAAATCTCCATTTCCATGATCAAGACAAATCATCTTAGTTGATATGTTATAGTCTTCGCAGATAAAATGCCCAATTTCATCACCGACTACAAACTAAAATTCTGAATTTACAAAGAACTTGTGATTTATATCTTCTGTGACTAAATCACATAAATCACATACTATGCATCTCATGGACTATATGATAATGTCCTAATATTCATGTTACCATTATTTTTAGATAAAAATAAAACAATTTTATTAAACACAATATTAAGTCATACATAATGTCATACATAACATCATACAATAGGATTTAAGGGCACACATCCTAACAATCTCCCACTTGCCCTAAAGACTATTGTGCACTAATCTAACTCCCATCTCCTCCAAATATGACTCGAAAGTCTTTTGGGGCAAGGTTTTGGTAAAGGGATCCGCTAGATTCTTTGCACCATAAATCTTTACTACAACCACATCTCCTTGAGCAGCAATGTCTCAAATGATGTGATACTTTCTTTCTATGTGCTTTCCTTTCTTGTGATTCTTTGGATCCTGGGATTGTGCAACCGCTCCATTATTGTCACAGAACAATGTAATAGGAACTTGCTCAATTCTCACAACAGTAAGATCAGAAAGGAATTTCTTGAGCCAAACAGCCTTCTTTGCCGCTTCACAAGCAGCAACATATTTAGCTTCCATGGTGGATTTGGCAATACAAGTTTACTTAACACTCCTCCACCTTATGGCTCCACCTCCCAAGGTGAATACACAACCCAACGTGGATTTTCTGAATTCTAGATCCGACTGAAAATCTGAGTTTGTATAGCCAATGGGAATCAAATCCTCACCATGGTAAACAAGCATATAGTCCCTCGTTCTCCTTAGATACTTGAGAATATGCTTTACAGCTTGCCAATGTTTAAGTCCTAGATTTGATTGATATCGGCTGACCATGCCAACTGAATAACAAATATCCGATCTAGTACAAAGCATGGCATACATGAGACTTCCTACTGCAGAAGTATAAGAAACTTGTCTCATTATATTTTCTTCCTCAAGAGTCTTAGGCTTTTGGTCATCAAACAGAGAAACTCCATGTCTAAAAAGAAGTAATCATTTCTTTGAGTTTGGCATGGTAAACCATTCTAGAACCTTATCTATATATCTAACTTGTGACAAACCTAACATCCTATTCTTTCAATTTCATCAAAGCTTGATTCCAAGAATATAGTTAGCTTCGCCCAAGTCCTTCATATCAAATTGGCTTGACAACCAAACTTTAACCGATGACATTACTCCCAAATCATTTCCAATGAGTAGAATGTCATCAACATAAAGCACTAGGAATATTACTATTTTGTCTTGATATCTTTTGTACACACATGGTTCATCAAGATTTTGTTCAAAACCAAATGACTTGATTGCTTGATCAAATCTGATGTTCCATGACCTAGATGCTTGCTTAAGTCCATAAATGGACCTTTTTAACTTGCATACCATATGCTCTTGGTTCTTTGCTATGAAACATTCCGGTTGCAACATGTAGATTTCTTCTTCAAGATTTCCATTAAGAAATGCAGTCTTGACATCCATTTGCCAAATCTCATAATCATAATGAGCAGCAATAGATAAGAGAATTTTGATAGATTTAAGCATTGCTATTGGTGAAAATGTTTCATTATAATCAATACCTTCTTTTTGTGTATACCCTTTCACCACTAGCCTTGCTTTAAAGGTTTCAACATTTCCATCTATCCCTCTCTTCCTCTTTTTAACCCATTTGCAACCAATAAGTTTAATGCTATTAGACGCCTCTACAAGATCCTAAACTTGATTGGAATACATAGAATCTAATTTAGATTTCATAGCATAGACCCAATGATGTGCATCTATATCATTTATTGCCTCTTCAAAAGTATAAAGATCTGATTCAGCCTTTTCTGAGATAGCTTCATAAGTTTCTCCCAAACCTATGAATCTTGTAGGAGGCCGAACAATTCTCCCATTACGACGAGGCACCTATGTACTAGACATCTCATGAGTAGTTTCTTATGGTGTGTCTAATATAACCACATCATTCCTAGCTTTATCCAACGGTTGTTGATTTACAGATTCATTCATTTCAGCCAATACAACTCTACTTCTAGGGGTAAAATTATTCATATAGTCATTTTCCAAAAATCTGGCATTTATACTAACAAAAACTTTGTTATCATTTCGACTATAGAATAAATAACCACTAGTTTCTTTTGGATAACCCACAAGCAAATATACTTCTAATTTTGGTTCCAACTTATTAAGCTTCCCCTTTAGCACATGTGCTGGATAACCTCAAATGTGGTGATATCTCATACTAGGCTTACGCCCACTCCACAATTCCATGGGTGTTTTGGGAACAAATTTTGATGGAACTAAATTCAAAAGATGTATTGTTGTTTCTAAGGCATACCCTCAAAAAGAAATTGGTAAAGTTGAGTAATTCATTATGGACCTAACTATTTCTAAAAGAGTCCTATTCATTCTCCCCGCCACACCATTTTGTTGAGGAGTTCCAAGTGCAGTCAATTGGGATACAATCCCATTTTGAATTAGGTAATCCTTGAAATCCCCAAGAAGGTATTCACCACCTTAATAAGATCGAATGGCCTTTATGCGTTTACCCAATTGATTCTCAACTTCAGCCCTAAACTCTTTGAACTTTTCAAAGGCTTTGGACTTCCGTCTCATTAGGTACACATAACCATATATTGAGCAATCATCCATAAAAGTGATGAAGTACTCATAACCTCTTTTTGCTTGGGTTGACATAGGACCACACACATCTGTTTGAACTAATTCAAGCAGCTCTTAGGCTCTTCTACCTTTTGCATTAAAAGGTCGTTTGGTCATTTTACCATCCAAAAAAGATTCGCAAATAGGAAATTCATCAAAGTCCATGGGTTGTAAAAGTCCATCTTTGACTAGGGTTTGAATCCTATTTGAATTAATATGACCTAATCGCAAGTGCCAAAGATATGCATCACTAGAAAGAAACTTTCTCTTTAATGATTTTACATGAGAGTTATTATCTAATTCAGAATTATGTAATTCATGCTTATCAGGAATTAAAATATATAGACCATCCACAATATTGCCACAACAGATAAACATTTTATCCTTCTTTATTACAACATTGTCTTTTAGGATAACACAATATCCATGTTTACCTAAGTAAGTTGCAGAAATTGAATTCCTACGAACATTAGGTACAAACAGACAGTCTTGCAATATTAAAACCCTAGACTCAAAGCATAAATTAACAACTCCAATAGCTACAACCGGAATTCTACTTCCATCAGCCAAAGTAAGAAACAAGTTCCATTCATTCAGCTTTCTGGTCTCCTGCAACCCTTGCGAAGAATTGCAAATATGATTAGTACAACTTGAATCCACACACTAGGAATTCGTGGGATTCTATACCAAACATATTTCAAGAAGAAAGGAACTTTTCATACCCTTATTCTTGGCAGCTTTGAACTTTGGACAATTCCTCTTCCAATGTCCTTTCTCACCACAATGGAAACATTTTCCTTTAGTTTTCTTTCCTTTGTCAGCAACTCCTAAGGCAATTTGTTTACCCTCTTGCTTAGTGAAGTCCTTCTTCTTCTTCTTCTTCTTCTTCTTCTTCTTACCCATGCCTTTCTACTTAGGTTGAGAAGTAGAAGCTTCACCCACATTGGCTTCAACACTAGAAGTACCAAGGATGCCTTCCGCCTCCACGAACTCATTCATTAATTTAGACAAAGAATAAATCTTTTTGTTCATGTTATAATTAAGTCTGAATTCCTTGAATGATTCTGGTAGTGACTAGAGTATCATATCCACTTGGGATTCTCCATCAATGTCGGCACCTAAAACTTCCAATGTATTCAGATTAGAGATCATTGTAAGACAATGCTCTCTCACTGAACTACCTTCAGTCATTTTGGTATTATAAATTTGTCTCATGGTTTTTTTGCCTTGCTGAACGGCCTTGCTCACCAAACATCTCCTTCAAACTTAGCATAATGTCCGAAGCTAGTTCTACATGCTGCATTTGATGCTGTAGAACATTTGAAATAGATGCTAGAATGTAGCATTTTCCTCAAGAGGAGCATTTAATGAAAGAAAGCTAGGACATGGTTGAGTAAGCACATATTTGTGCTCTTCAGCAGTTAAAACAATGTCCAAATTTATTTTCCAGTCAACATAGTTGGATCTAGTTAGTTTGTTTTGATTAAGAATAGAAACAAGTAGGCTAAATGATGCCATGTTCAAATGTGAAAATAATAAACATGAATATGATAAGTATACTGGACATTATCAATTTAGCATATAAACATATAATATGGAACCTTAATAAAACTATAAAATAATATATGCAAGGACAACCCAATCCCATGTTTAAAATTCCTTAGAAGCAAGAAAATTATAAACACTATGATTGATTGAGAACTATTCTCATTATTAGTGCTATCATGATAACTCTCATCAAACACTAATAATATGCCGTTTTCTTTTAGCCTCTAAGTAATAATGACATAGCTCCGAAGGAAGGTTAACATTAAACTTAGTCTAGTGTACACCATTGACTGAATTCTATATGAATCATTAAGTAACTCCACGGTAGCGTGGTCGTTCTTAATGTAAAAACACATATTATCCATCATTAAGAAGTTTAACCTATAGTATCATGAATTAAACACCCTTTGAAAGGAGCAAGGCATATACGCGAAGGTGAGGTGTTTAATCACACTACTATAAACTGACAATGGAGGCCATGAGATGCAACCCTTGTATCTCTCTCCCACTAGCAGTTTTAAAATAAAGGTTTTTAATTTTAAACATGCATAAACAAATTACACATAGCCTTGCTCTTTATATAGGTAAGAAACACTTAGAGAAAATTCTAGATCCTTAATCCTCAATTGATAGAGAATGTACCTTGATCGATCAAGAAAAGTTCTAGCTTCTCGATCGATCCTCGACAAATTCTCGATCGATCGAGAAAAATTCCGAGAAGCTCGATTGATGCTCGACAGATCCTTGATCGATCAAGAAAACTCCTGCCAGCTCGATCAATTCTCGACAGATCCTCAATCGATCGAGCGTCTCAAATTTCAAATTTTCTAGAATTTTTCTAACATAGTTTTTTAACGTTTTCATGAACAAAACAACCATCATACGATCATAATGAACAGAAATTGATATCAAAACTGAATTTCATTGATGCTATAGCCTTAAAGTTCAGTTTAACATACTTTGATAGGCAAAAAACGTATTGAGCCCCTGTGATGGATTAAGTTGATTAATTAGCCAAGATATTAACATGCAAAGCGCATGGTAGCACAAACAAATCACCAATAAACTAGCTATGCAGCAGAAATTAAATGACAAGGTTATTTGTTTTCGAATGGGGAAAACCTACACGGCAAAAACTCCACCGGGTGATTTTAAGGTCACCACTCCTGAAATTCTACTATTATCACAACAAGCGGTTACAAGTAAAGGAATCTCAAGTACCTTACCAACCTACAGTTGAACCCTTACCCCAATCCCCAATTGGACTTGTTCTGTAGTGACAATCTCTCATTTCAATGCACGGCTCCCAAGTACGTGACTAACCAATTGTGCGAATCCCAGTATGCGACTTCAATCACCAACTAGAGAAGATTGTTGGCTGCAAAGTTCTTCAATTCATCCACACGATGAAGATCAAGAAGATGCTTGGTTACAAAACCCTATGGTGCACATTACACAACAACTTCTTCATAAGAGAGATGAACTAGGGCAAGAACTTTGTCTCTAGTCACAACTTGCTTGAACAAGGATTTCTCAATGCTTGTGCAACTTGTGAATACTTTAACGGCTCTTAAAATAATCCTTTTATATGTCTAGGGTTAGAAGAAAAGAAGGCCCAAAGACACATCCACGGATTGGAATCAAAACAAAACTCAAAATCTGTTTTTCTTAAACCTTGACAGATAGAGGTGTCGAGATGCTGTCGAGAAGCTGTCGAGCCACGGGGCTAGAATAGCTCTTTAAACCTTGACACATGCTAGCCATCGAGCTTTAATGAACTTTCACTTTTCAGCTTGTTTCTTGGACAGACTTGATGACTTCAACACTTGATCTTGAAACACAGTTTCTTGAAGCATAAAACTCATCTTAAATCTACCAAAATACAAGTAAAGTGTGTTTTGTCAAAGGATTAGCCAATTACATAAAAGAATGACATATGTTCTAAACAAGTGAAACACATATGTCCTAAAAATCTTCCCCTTTGGCAATCCGTGACAAAACCACAACTAACAAATGAGCATATGAGTTAGTTGACAATAAAATCTATCCTAACACAAACTCTTGAAAAACTTTGCAAGAAGAGAGTTTATGGCAAGTAGACTTTGACAATCTGTATTTTTGAAACACTTTAAACAAAACTCATCAAGGCATCTTAGTGTGAAACAAAAATAATAGATTGCATACAAGTAATAAGAATCATGTGTATAAAGATAGAAAAGAAGCAACACATGTAAGGGTAGGTGAAAGATATATACATCAACATATAAAGAGAATAAGTCCAATGTATGTCATACATGGTCACAAGACCTAGGTACAAGAAGAAAATGTATCTAAAGTAGAGAAAAGAAAAAGATGCAAGTAATCTTCACTACATCCCTCAAAATGACAACACTCCCCCTATCAAAAATGTCCTATACAAGCTCTCCCCTTAAGTATGACTACTCTCATAGCCCAAACCTACTACTCCCCCTTTTTGTCACGAGTGACAAAGGGTAGAGGGTCAAGTAGACATCTTATCAGTAGAGCTAGCATCTCCATCATCATTATTCGAAGCATCATCATCATTATTCGAAGCATCATCGTCATCACCATCATCATCCTCAGTCTCGGAAGCCACAGGAGGTGGTGGAGGAGAAACCTCAGGATCAAAACCACTCATGGTTGCCTATCGCCAAGCAATGCGACCAACACGAACATTCACCTGATACAACTCTGTAGAGAGCGTATCTAGGCGAGCATCCATGCACTGAAGCTACGCTATGATGTCTCATAGTGACACATCACTCGTAGAAGAGGAGGGAGCAGATGAGGCTCGAGCAGATTTAGATGGAGTCGGACGGGAGGAAGGACCTACTGAAATCGTCTGTTGAGACCGAAACTATACCTCACTATGTTTTACGGTAGCAATGTCTATGGCACACATGACATGAAAGGGGTTGGACATGGGAAAAGGGATGGAAAAATGGTGTAAAACTCTCGTGATAGCGGAAGGAAAGATGAGCTTATCACGGGTAGCCGTATCCCTATACACATCTATGATAGAAATAATGAAATGTGAAGGAAAATCAAAGGAAAGATCCTCAAGAAGAGACATCAGAAAACGAGCACAAGGCTTTGTGATATAGTTGTAGTGGGAGAGAGGATACAAAACAAACGTCATCACCATGTTCAAGAAACGAGGACCTTTAGCAAAAGGTCGACATGATGTAAACTAACACTCACCCCAAACAGTTGGGTGCTCACAGAAGGCAGAGATCATCTCGTCTTTGGACACAGTCCGTAGACACTTGCAACCAGGGTAGTCAGGATGCGCAACCCTCGAAATATGAAGCAAATTGGATACCAACTCCGGTGTGACTACTATGCGCGTACCTCGAACGCGAGTGTGAAAGAGAGGTATAGAAGTATCAGTTCCATGCATGTTGGAGTAGAACTCCTAGATTAGCACGGAAGGACATGTGACCGGGACGTCACACAGTGACTCCCATTCCCGTTTGTGAATGACATCGGGAAGGTCAGTGTCGGCAAAGTCCGCCAAAATAACTTGGCGTTCTGAATGAACACCTCGTTTAGAAAAGTTCTCCGAGAAGTCCTTTTGGGCATCCTCATCATGGAACCGAACAAACGAAGGAGTAGGATTAGAAGACGAAGGGGCCCTAGAACGGAGAGGGTTCTGGGACGGAACAGACTTATGTTTTGGTGCCATAGACACTACTAACGTAAACAGAAAGAGAGGGGGAAAGAAAGAAACACTCAGAGAAGTCCCAAAACAATTCAAATATAACAAGTATATTGAAAAAAAAAAAGAACGTATGCATGAGAAATGCATGAACATGTGATATGCAATATAAAAAGCATCATGGGCTCATCCCAATCCAAACCTACCAGCACACAAATAGTTTAAACACATCTAAATGCATGAGAATACTATTAAAATGTGAATACGATGCAATGCTTGGAGTTTTTAAGATCAAATCTACAAAACCCATCCCAAAAATTGCAACAATAACACATCAATTTTGAAAAAACCCCAAAAGTTTTCAAGAACCCCAAAAACTAGGTTTCAAAACATGAAATGCATGTAAATGAAGAAGATTAGAAGCTTACCAAGTGAAGGAAAGCTTGGAAAAAAAGTGAAGAAACCTTGGGTAGAGGTTTGGAGTGAGAGAGAGGTTTGGGAGGTGAAGAGACAGAGCTATTGAGATAGAGATCGAGAGAAATGAGAAACTGGATCTCACAGAACCTTTAAATAGAGGATCAGTAAATCTCGACAGATACATGTGTCGAGAGGTGTTGAGCCATCTGTCGAGGAATGTGTCGAGAAAAGTAACTTCGATAGATAGAGCTATCGAGAAGGTGTCGAGGAACAAAGCAAAGACATAAGAACAAAAGCTCGATCGATCCACCAGGTGTCGAGAAGCTATCAAGAGGACATAAGTTTTCTCAATAGATCCACCAGGTGTCGAGAAGATGTCGAGATTGCGATAAGAGAAAGCTAAGAAGCTTGACAGACAACCAGGTATTGAGGAGGTGTTGAGCAAGCTTTTGAGATCAGTTTTTTGAGAAGGGAAAAACACAGACATGAATGCAATCACACATGCAACTCAACCAATGATCCAATCAACATATTAGACTCTTAAAATCATCTCTCAACAACAATTTTAAGCGCATGGATCCCAAAACACACACATGCACACTAAACAAGTCTAACCGATTTTATATTTCAAAAACAAGTCAAGACAGTTTCGTGAGTATACATCAACACATGTAAACCTTGTGATGGCTAAATCATATTGTACTTGCACATGTATCAAAAGTAGCAAAGAATATTGCGTGTTGTGTGTGAAAACATCGTAAGAATGCATAAGTGTCTCTATGTTATGACGATTTGAGATATAAGAAAATCATTTTAACTCACACACAATCATAATTTTTTGATGAGGACTATCATCTTTAAGGTACATCCTATAACTCCCATATATCCTAGAAAACACGCTTGCAATCATATTTAAAGCATTTTTGTTCTTTTTGCTTTTATTTTCTTTGCAAATTTTCTTTTTATTAAGCAAACCATGCATGGGTATAAAAAGGAGAGAAAAGAAATACCCAATTATGTTAAGCTTTTGACATTGTACTTTTGCTATGTCGAAGCATACAGATGTCATTGACATTGCACTTTTCCTATGCCAAAGCATACAGATGTCATATCATGATTGGCGGGCAACAGTGGTGAGATGGCTATTTATGCCTTTCTCTTAGGATTTTATAGTCATTCCCATCAAAAAGAGTGATACGAGTGCTAAGTACAAGAGATCACTTAACCTTACTCATCACAAACAAAGAGCCACAAAGCTCACTTGCTTAGTTTGTGCATAAGGATGCTCATCTAAGCTACAAGTAATACAAAGTTTAGAAAACTCTGTTTTAAAGGCTATTTTAAGGTTCACAAGAACCAATGTACACATACACACACTGTTTTTGTATTTTTCAATTTTTTTTATTTTTTAATTTTTATTTGAAAAAAAAAAACAAAAACTGAAAGTAAGCAAACAAAAACATGTTAATCAAAGCAAAACAATGTATAAAACGAGACTGACTTAAAACAGTAAAGAAAAACACACAAGTAATGCAAAAACAAAAATAAGAAGGGGAGAGAGAGAGAAAGTGATTAAATCACTTGGAACCCTTTTCCTTCCATACCTTGGAAGAACCTTTCCTTTTTACAAACCCTTGAACCGGAGATGAGGGGGAAGAATTGAAACCATTCAAGTTCGAAAGGAACATGAGGGCTTTAAGAAGATCTCCAAGAGGAGCAAGAGAGGTTTGAAGTTGATTCTGGTTCCCAAATGCTATCATGCCATTGCTCTGTTGAGTGGCTAACCGCTTATAGCAATTTGGTCGAGTATGACCGGCAATACCACAATGATGACAAAGATGCTGCTTCTTTTGTTTAGGCGTTTGAGAGTTAGCCTTCTTAATCCTAGGGTTTTTAGTTTCCTTCTTCTCAAGCTTAGGGGATGCTCCTAAGATGGATTTACCCTTATCTAGGTTCCCACTGGCTAATTCAGTTTTAACATCATTGTTCTCAATTTTAATGTTATTAGCTGGAGGAACAAAAATAGTAGTACTAGCAGAAGTAATATTAGAAGGAGAGAAATCATACCCCAAACCGGTTCGATCAGAATCAGATTTCTGAATGCTGAGCATCTCATCCAGCTTTGCACTTGATGTCCTTTCCGATTGAGCTTTAACTTGAAACAGCTCCACTTCAAGCTTCTTGGTCTTCTTAGCCAAGAAATTTTTCTCGAATCTTAGTGCCCTAATAGTCTGATTGGCTTCATCAAACTTAGTGGAAAGCTCCTCATGGTCAAGTTCCACATCATTGAGCTTCTTGGTGGCCAACCTATAGAGTTTCTCATGCTTCTTAGAAAGCTTGTACAGTTTCTCATAGGCTATATGGATATCCTCTTGATCATCCATCTTTTCAAACTTGGATTCCACCAATTCCTCTTCTTCATCCACATTCAACAATCCCTTTAGTAGGATTGACAGTGGCAGTGAAGGCATTCAAAATTCCGTCATCCTCATTGTCGGAATCATCCTCAGGCTCAATGTCGCTTAAAGTAGTAGCAAGTGCCTTGCTCTTACCAATGCTTTTGAGATATGTGGGACATTCTTGTTTCATGTGACCAAAGCACTTAGGTCCTGCGGGAACAAGTGCTGACTGCCATCCCTAGCATCTTTCTTCCCTTTATCTTGGCTCTTGAACTGAGAAGAACTGGATTGCCTACGGTCCTTGTCGAAGCCTTTTCCATTGGCATTTTTCATGAATTTCTTGAATTGCCTGGTGATGTAGGACTTCATCTTAGAATCTTCATCGTCTGAAGACTCATCTGTCTCACTGCTCTTGGCCTTTAGTGTAATGCTCTTGCCTTTACCCGACTTGCCAATTCTTGTCAACCCTAGCTTATAGGTTTGTAGATTACCAACCAGCTCAGTCAGAGGAATCTTGTCAATATCCTTTGATTCCTCTATCGCCGTGATCTTGGCATGGAATCTCTCGGGCAGAGATCTGAGCACTTTTCTCACAATCTTGGGTCTAGGAATGGTTTCCCCAAGATTGAAGGCTGAGTTCACTATGTCCTTGAGCTTGGCATAGAACTCATCGAACGACTCATCCTCCTCCATCTTAATTTCTTCGAAGCTTGTAGTGGGCCTCTGTAGCTTTGAATCTTTGACAGCCTTTGTTCCCTCATAGGTTGTTTGGAGGATGGTCCATGCTTCCTCAGCAGTTTCAGTGGAGGATATCTTCCTGAACTCCTCATTAGTGACCACACTGAATAAGGCATTCAATGCTTTGCTGTTGAAGTTTGCCGCCTTGATCTTAGCATCATCCCAATTGGCCGGTGCTTCTTTAGGCTTGGTCCAGCCTATCTCCATAGCTTGCCACAACTTCTCATCTAGAGACTGGAAAAAAGCTCACATGCGTACTTTCTAGTATGCATAGTTAGTACTATCAAACAATTAGGTATAATAAGAGACTGACCTCTATCCATGACAAAAAGGGGTCAATGGATCACACATAGAGATTAACCCTAATTAGAGTATGCCTGCTCTGATACCACTTGATAGGCCAAAAACGTATTGACCCCTTGTGATGGATTAAGTTGATTAATTAGCCAACATATTAATTAATCAAATTAACATGTAAAGCACGTGGTAGCATAAACAAATCACCAATTAAAGTAAGTATGCAATGGAAATTAAATGACAAGGTGATTTGTTTTTGAATGGGGAAAACCTACACGACAAAAACCCCACCGAGTGATTTTAAGGTCACCACTCCCGAAATTTCACTATTATCACAACAAGCGGTTACAAGTAAAGGAATCCCAAGTACCTTACCAACCTATAGTTGAACCCTTACCCCAATCCTCTATTGGACTTGTTCTGTAGTGACAATCTCTCCTTTTAATGCACAGCTCCCAAGTACGTGACTAACCAATTGCGCGGATCCTAGTACGCGACTTCAATCACCAACTAGAGAATATTGTTCGCTGCAAAGTTCTTCAATTTATCCACACAATGAAGATCAAGAAGATGCTTGGTTACAAAACCCTACGGTGCACACTATACAGCAACTTCTTCACAAGAGAGATGAACTAGGGCAAGAACTTTGTCTCTAGTTACAACTTGCTTGAACAAGGATTTCTCAATGCTTGTGCAACTTGTGAATACTTTGATGGCACTTAAAATAATCCTTTTATATGCCTAGGGTTAGAAGAAAAGAAGGCCCAAAGACACATCCACGGATTGGAATCAAAATAGAACTTAAAATCTGTTTTTCTTAAACCTCGACAGATAGAGGTGTAGAGATGCTATCGAGAAGCTGTCGAGCCACGGGGCTGGAACAACTCTTTAAACATTGACACATGCTAGCTGTCTAGCTTTAATGAACTTTCTCTTTTCAGCTTGCTTCTTGGACAGATTTGATGACTTCAACACTTGATCTTGAAACATAGTTTCTTATAGCATAAAACTCATCCTAAATCTACCAAAATACAAGTAAAGTGTGTTTTGTCAAAGGATTAGTCAATTACATAAAAGAATGACATATGTTCTAAACAAGTGAAACACATATGTCCTAACTTACTTAAACTAAAAATTAAACAACATCATAACATCAATATAAGTTTTTATCAAACAATAATTTCAACAACCATGCAGAAAACTAATTTCTAACAATATGAAACTATTGTCAATTATTCCAAAACTCGAAACATGTTAAACAAATATGAAAATGAAGACCGCTCTGATACCATTTGATGGAAAATAACAACTTTGTATCGCATACAAAACATACGCAGCGGAAAAATAACGAATCTACTTCGTTCATAAATATTATTAACATGTACTATATAAATTTTAGAATTGAAGAACAATAGAGTGTACCTTGGAGTGGTGAATTTTAAAACCAAAGATCAAAAGCACTTGGGAACACTTTCAATCTTCACTCCAATTCCACTAACGCTCAAGATGTGTGGTCTCTCAATCAGTTTTCAAAAGGAGAATGTCAAAGTGTCTAACACTTCTTACACACCATTTCACAATAGTGTCCTTACAATTTTCATATAGAAAATTCTATATGTTTCTCCATTTGTATCTAACTGATTATCTAATTGAGCTGGCCTTTTGGACCTTTCCAATTGGGCTTAAGTTTATGGCTTGGAGCGGAACCAAAAGGGACCAATAAGACACTAGCTCCAATAGGCCTTGGGCTTTTCTGTCAACTCTTGACAAGTCCAAAGTTACCATTAACTATATTTAATACCACTATATAAATATAGTTACACTCTAGGCCTTATTTATAAATTATATCTCAAGACTTTATTGTACATGCAACCCCTTCATAAAATATTCGTAGTAATACAAAGTCATGAAAGAAGACTGTCACTTTGTAGATTACTACATCTTAATTCCTTGAATACCCAATTTATTCTTTTAAGTTATTCATCATATATTTATGAAATCCAATTCCATAAATATATACTTTAGTAATTCCTTACTAAAGTGGTTAGGCTGAACTCTCTGAATAACCAAACTCATTAAACTTATCTCAAGAGAATATTTTGTATCTCCGTTAAGAGATTATGAATTCCATCTTGAGAATATATGTTCCATCAACACTAAATGTGGTTGCCCAACATACTAAGGTTTTGACTGTAACTATAGATCTCACTCCTGATATATCAAAGTAACCTACACCTCATGATCAAGTCCATTATCCTCTCGGGATTAAGAGTTCATGTAAATATAAGTCGTGAGTTTATTATTCATTTGACAATTGTTAAGAGAATAATAAATATCACACCAGTTCAGTTCAATATATTTTAACTCTTAAAACATATCAACATACCAACTAGAAATCTCCATTTCTATGATCAAGGCAAATAACCTTAGTTGACATGCTTTGGCCACGGAGACTAATGAGATTGGGGAAAGAGGATTTATTTAAATAACTAAAAAAACACGCTTTTTTAGTTATTTAAATGCGATGGATACGTCTCGATAAAAAAAAAAATGTGTATGCCATAACATAAATTGTGCAAGAATATATGGTTCTATTTTTTTTTTTTTCCATTTACTTTACTGGAATAAAAAAAAAGAATAAAATAATTAAGAAATGACACTCGGATTCTATTCTATTCTGTATGATAGGAATAGAAATTGCCTTTATTATGATTGTTCTTGAAACAACAACAATCATTAATCATTTTTTTTTTCAAATAAAATAAATCATTTTTTTCTATGATTCATTGGAACAAAAATGAAAGACCCGGCCTGGTCAGGACCGAGGGCCACGCTGTGGAAGTAAAAGTAAAAAAGGATCTTGCAGACGAAAGCAAAGAGGTACTCTTTTTTTATTATTTATTTAATTTTAATTTATATATATTTATTATTACTTTCTATTTACTATTTATTAATTCTATAATTTTTTTTTATATAAGAAATTCATTGCTATATAATTTATAGTTTATATTTTATATAATATATAATATTCTTGGGGCATTAGGTGGTTATATATCTAAATTTATATTCATTGGAATAGTGTAGTTGAGATATCGCTTTCGAGCCCTTACTTTACCTAAATGAAATCACTTATTTTTATTTTCTATATTTTATTTTCTATTTTTCTGTCTCTATAATTAGATATCTATATAATAATTATATACTGAATAATAAAGAGGTATAAAGAGAGGGCCCTTTTCAAGCCTTACTGTTTTTGTGTAATATAATCTAGTAATTATCCTTTTTCTTTCAATTTGGGGAGATGGCTGAGTGGACTAAAGCGTCGGATTGCTAATCCGTTGTACGGGTTTTTCGTACCGAGGGTTCGAATCCCTCTCTTTCCGCTTTAGTCAATGACTTGGTATTTTTTCTTTATCTTTCAATTTCTCTTTCAACGAGTCTTTTTTTTTTTTTTCATTTTAATTAATTGTTAAAAATGTGGAATAAATAAAATCCTAAGAACATTTTAAAATCAAGCAAGGAAAACAGAAACTTTATTGTTATTTTTTATTCTTCACTCTTCACGTCCAGGATTCCGTCCTAGATCATTAGATAAGAATCTGAAGATAAAGAGAGAAACAAAGAATACCACTACTGTGTAAACAAATAGCTTAAGAGTAAGCATTACACAATCTCCAAGATCATTTAAAAAAAAAAAAAAAAGATAATAGATTCTCCATTTTTATACCACATACCTTATTTTGACACCACGAAATTATTTTTCTAAATCTATAGAAATAAAAAAGAATTTTCAGAAATTCATTTGTAATAAGAGTCAAGTCTTTCATTACCAAAAGCTTTTTCATACCCGCAATTAGATATTGCGGAGGAATCTACTAGGTTCTTTCACTATAAAAAAGGGTCCGAATGAGGAACTGGGGGGAGCCCAGACTTATTGTGGCGATCCAAGAATTTCATTATTTGAATCGAAGAGTTATACTATAAGACTTATCTGATCTTATGAATTGTTAGAATTTTTTTTTTTAAGAATAAATCATGAATTTTTCTAGGACCGTATTAAAGATCTCATCGAAAACTTACAGCAGCTTGCCAAACAAAAGCTAAGAGAAAAAAGAGCAAAGGTATTACTGGCATAAAATCTACGATTGGATTCAAAAAAGCATAAGCCTCGGGCAATTTTGAGAAGAAAAAACTACTTGAAGAAAGAGCAGAATTAAGACAAATACAGATCAAACTAAAGATATTAAGCATAACAAACATTTTTTTCTTTGTTCTTGAAGATAATTGTATTTATTTTGATTGAGTTATTAATATGATGAGTTCTTAATTTGATTTATTATAATCTTTTTTTTTTTTTTTGAATTAACCCAATCAAAAATCCTTCAATTCTCAAATCAAAAGAGAATAGACAAAACCATACTTTCATACAATATCTTAATTGAATTGTATGTAATGATCAATAAATGTCATTTAATTCTCTATCTAAATGTCTCAAAATCCTAGCAACACTCTAAATTATTCTATATAGATTTGGACTAGAATTGACGAAGAACTACTGTCAATATTAGTCTTTATTAATGTCGAATAGAAATAAAAAAATAGGGCGTGGCCAAGTGGTAAGGCAACGGGTTTTGGTCCCAGTATTCGGAGGTTCGAATCCTTCCGCCCCAGAGCATACCTATTATATTATATATATCATATCAAAATATAGATTTTCTATTTTATATCAGAATAAAAGAAAGATTGCCCTTTTTTAAACAACCTTATTCTTTTTTAAGAGTGGAATAAGATTGGTTATAATCTGATTTTGCTTTCCTATAATGATTGATTCTTATATGAATTATATCTTTTTCAAAAATAAAAAATCGAATCGTGTTCAAATAACACATAGATGTAATTGAATCTATTTGTATACAGGTAAGAGGTAAGATGAGAGCATATATTAAATCATATTTCTATTTAATAAGTTAGTTCTTCATAAAATAAAAATACGAGCCATGATTTAATCTGTACTTATTTTAATTTACATTTATACAAAATAGTAATAGTCTGGAACACTCTAATAGGATTCTTTTTTTTATTTAGGATTCATCATCTTCATTGAATTGACGCAGTAGATAGTAGTTAAACGTCAATGTAAAATACCAATTTCAATATATGCGGCTGTCTGAATTTCATTAAAAAAAAAATCAAGTTACATACGTAACATATGTCTTCTCTTTGAACCCCGTTTGTAAGTATTTTGTGTTTTCTTTTATGAAAAATTGTAAATATATGATATGTACCAATTGAGACAAAGTGTATTCATACATCTTAGTCGCTTTTCCTTAGGAAATAATTGCAGCCGGATTATTGACTCCAAGTCAAATAAACTACGCAGAAAGGAAGCGAAGGCTTTTATATATATATATATATATATATATATGTGTGTGTGTGTATGTATTGTTATCGTTCTATTTCTTCTATTTCATTGATTCATTGAAACTTTATTTTATTTCAATTGAGTTTTGTGACAATAGATTTGTTATCCCTAAATTTTAAATATTAACTTTACCCTTTAACATATAATGTTTCTAATTACTTTCAAAGATATTTGTTTAGTCTACCTAATAGGTATGGGAATCCTCTTTTAATTATGATTTCTCAAAAAGAATAACAACCCCTCTATTCTATCAGTCTTTATCCACCACCTCGTGAAAAACAAAAAGAATTTACATTTTTTTTTATGGTTTAATCCGAATATGAATTTTTCTCTATTATTATCAAAATGCGATTTTTACTGTAAAGCCTTATTCAAATAATGTAATGATAGTGAAATAGGAAATTTTTCAATCAATTAAATATTTTTAATAATGTCTTATGAGTCCTTGGTACTGGAAGAAGTGTGAAATTGGTGAATCTATTTTAGCAAGTCACCTCAAGATGCAGATTAAAAAAAAAAACTTATTTGTGTTATTTATTAGTTCAATTTTTTTATATTCTAATATTTAGATTATAATTCTAAAGAAAAAATAAAATAATATATTAAATTTTTTTTATTATATTTCTATATATTATATATTATTTATTATATATATATATATATATATATATATATATTATATGGGGTTAAATTTAATTCGTGCTGATACTTCTTGAGAAATTACCCATTCATAAAAGTATGGATTACTATGTACTGAACGAACCAATGATTATTCATGAGTCCATAATGGAATCAATTACATACTGTTTACAGCAACCTACTAGGAAATGTTATGGTAAAACTTCGTTTAAAACGATGTGGTAAAAAGCAACGTGCGACTTGAGGGATATGGTCGTCTGTGGATTCTTACATCCATCATTTTCTTTTTATATTAATTAGATAGGAATGAGGGTGCTCTTGGCTCGACATCGTTTGTTCTGTTTCACTAGAACCCTCCTTTTTGAGGTCGGGGGTTGGGATGAAAATAGTACATGATCTTAATGGAGCTCGAGTAAAAAAAAGTATTGATTCATTTTTTAAGGGAACGGATCTAGGGTTAGTGTTAATTAATAAGTTGAAACAGCTTCGTAAGTATATTTTCCATATAAAAATCGAAAGGATCCAATTTTAAAATTTATAAGTAAAACCTCTTGGAATTGGTAAAACTCTTTCGATTAAAAGTGTATCGCGCAGGAATCAAATCGACCATTTGTATGATTTTTTGATAAAAAGAAATCACAAAAAGGGTATGTTGCTGACGTTTTTTGAAACGATTAAAAATCACCGAAGTAATGTCTAAACCCAATGATTCAAAGAAACGATAAAGAATCCTGGAACAAGGAAATACCACTTTCAGTTGTCTCAATAAATAGATTCTAATTAAGAATCAAAATAGATTCTAAAGACAAAAAAAGGTGCGTGGTTAGAGATCGCTCAATAAACGAAATACCGAAAGTAAAGGGTTTCCTTGGGTTATTAGCGAGTTATCCAACTTGAGTTATGAGGATGCGAATACAAATGATTTTTTTTTTCTTTTTCGGATAAGAATAAGGAATAATAAAAAGTACTTAACTCATATTTAATTGATTTGATTATTTTATGGATCCATTTGACATTACTAATTAAAAATTTCAAATTCGATCCGTAGACATAATTTCGAATTTTCTTGAGCCGTATGAGGAGAAAACCTCTTATACGTTTCTAGGGGGGGTATTATTCATCTACATCTATCCCAATGGGTGGTTTATCGAATCGTTGCAATTGATGCTCGATGCCGAAGAGAAGGAAGAGCTCTTCGGAAAGTGGGCTTTTATGATCCGCTAAAGAATCAAACCTATTTAAATGTTCCTGCTATTCTATATTTCCTTGAAAGGGGCGCTCAACCTACGGGAACTGTTCATGATATTTCGAAGAAGGCGGGAGTTTTTATGGAACTTTGCCTTAATCAACAGATTAAATTCAATTAATGAATAGAACAAAAGAGGGGGGGCGGTAGTATATAAAAGGTTATACAAAGTTATATAAGCCCCCTCTTTTGTTCTATTCATACCTATTTATTATTACTACCAAAAAATGTCTACTACTAAAAAATCAAAAAATGTCTACTACTAAAAAATGTCGTCTTCTATAACGACAAAAATTTATTTTTATTTTAGTGATAGAAATTCATTTAATTTAAGACAGATGAAAAAAAGATCAAATGAATAACCGAAGTAGTTGGATTTCTAAATCCAAAATATTTACATTATTGCTAATTCAATACTAGTTGGTTTTTAGTTGAAACTTTCACTTTTTTTATGTTATGAACAAGTAAATAAAAAAAAAACAAATGGGATTTAAGATTTCTTTTTTTTTTTTACTTATATGGATTAAGTAAACCCAAGCATTGCGATACTTTGCTACGAATATTGATTCTTACGCTTACATCCTTTTGTATCCATGTTTATTATCCATATATAATTAGTGCCAATTCAATACAAGTCATTAGTTTTTTCTTTATTTGTATAATTTATATTTTATTATATTAATTCAATATTTAATTTTTTTTTTATTTTAATTTATGGTTCTCCACATTGTGTTCTTTTCTTAAGATTTACATTCATATTGACAACAGTGTATCAAACAAATATAATCCGATCATGAATAAATGTATCTATTTCCCTCTGTTCCATCTATGGACTTGGTTTTTTTATTTTACTTTATTTAAACGATGGATTCGTCGGATTTGCTGGGATACGAGAAGCCTTTATTTATTTATTATTTATTTATTTTATTGAAAAAAAAAACGGATAAGATAATAATGGATAAGATACGAACTAAATCCGTGGTAGTACATCAATTTTGACTTAATCCATATCCTTATCTTAATCTAGATTCTTATTTTAGAAGTCAGTGTATTTGCATCTAATATGTTCATTATTTTTTTTATGTTCAGAATCAATTAGCAATATTTTTGCTATTTTACTATTTGGATTTCGGTGTGCAATTAAATCTAATTTTTTATTCCGATTGGATCTACACATTTTTTGGGGGGGGGGGGGGTTGCTAACTCAACGGTAGAGTACTCGGCTTTTAAGTGCGACTGGCAATTTTTACACATTTGTATGAAGCAACGTCTTCGTCGATACTATCTCTAGAGCTTGTAAGACCGCGACTGATCCTCAAAGGAATGAATGGAAAAAGCAGCATGTCGTATCAATGTGGAATTCTGAGAATATTTTATTCTTAGCGGATCGGTTCAAAACTTTGTTTAAATTCTTGACGAAAAAAATAAAATGAAATTTTGGGTTAAGTGAATAAATGGATAGAGCCCTATGGCTCCAATTATAGGTAAAAAAGAAAAAGAAAAAAAAAGAAACGAGCTTCTGTTCTAATTAAATGTTAAAAATATATTAGTCCTTGATGCGGGAAATGCTTTTCCCATAAGTGGATCATCGATTTATTTTTAAATCCTAATTATTAGTAGCTATTCTCCATTAGAGTGTGGGGGTAAATGTGTAGAAAAAGCAGTCTATTGATAAAGATAAAAATCCTTTTTTTCCAAAATCAAAAGAGCGATTGGGTTGAACAAATAAAGGATTTCTAACCATCTTGTTATCCTCGAATGAACATAAACCAATTAAATTAGATGGAAAAGGAGAGGCTAAAGAGTCCGTCGATCAGTCTTATCTGGTTCCGGGGTATATATCTATTTATTTCTTACTATAATATCCTGTTTTGACTGTATCGTACTATGTGTCATTTAATAACCCAAAAGAAATCCCTTATCCCCATCTAATTTTAAATGGAGGAATTTCAAGGATATTTAGAACTCGATAGATTTCGGCAACATGACTTCCTATACCCACTTATCTTTCGGGAATATAGTTATGCACTTGCTCATGGTTTAAATAGATACATGTTGTTGGAAAATATAGGTTATGATAATAAATCTAGTTTACTGATTGTAAAACGCTTAATTACTACAATGTATCAACAGAATTATTTGATAATTTCTGCTAATGATTCTAAACAAAATCCATTTTTTGGGTACAACAAGAATTTGCATTCTAAAATTCTATCAGAAGGATTTGCAATCATTGTGGAAATTCCATTTTATCTACGATTAATATCTTCTTTAGAAGGGGCAAAAATCGTAAGATTTTACAATTTACGATCCATTCATTCAATATTTCCCTTTTTAGAGGAAAAGTTCCCACATTTAAATTATTCGGCGGATATACTAATACCCTACCCTGCCCATCTGGAAATATTGGTTCAAACCCTTCATTACCGGGTGAAAGATGCTTCTTATTTGCATTTATTGCCGTTCTTTCTTCATGAGTATTCTAATTGTAACAGTTTTATTATTACAAATAAATCTATTTCCATTTTTTCAAAAAGTAATCCGAGATTCTTTTTATTCCTATATAATTCTTATATATGTGAATACGAATCCATCTTCCTTTTTCTCCGTAACCAATCTTCTCATTTACGAATAACATCTTCTAGAGTCCTTTTTGAATGACTCTGTTTATATAGAAAAATAGAACATTTTGCCGAAGTCTTTGCTAATGATTTTCCGGTCATCCCATGCTTTCTCAAGGATCCTTTCATGCATTATGTTAGATATCAAGGAAAATCAATTCTAGCTTCCAAAGACACACCTCTTCTAATGAATAAATGGAAATCTTACCTTGTCAATTTATGGCAATGTCATTTTGATGTATGGTCTCATGCGGCAAGTATCCGTATAAACCAATTATCCAAGCATTCCCTCGATTTTTTGAGTTACTTTTCAAGTGTTCGACGAAATCCTGCAGTGGTGCGGAATCAAATGCTAGAAAATTCATTTCCACTAAATAATGCTCCCAATAAACTCGATACAATAGTTCCAATTATTCCTCTGATTGGATCATTGGCTAAAGCGAAATTTTGTAACGCAGTAGGGCATCCAATTAGTAAGCTGACTCGGGCCGATTTATCGGATTTTGAGATTATCAATCGATTTTTGCATATATGTAGAAATCTTTCTCATTATTACAGCGGATCCTAAAAAAAAAAAAAATATTTATCGAATAAAATATATACTTCAGCTTTCTTGTGTTAAAACTTTGGCCCGTAAACACAAAAGTACTGCACGCGCTTTTTAAAAAAGAGTGGATATAGTCTTCGCAGATGAAATGTCCAATTTTATCACCAACCACGAACTAAAATTCTGAGTTTACAAAGAACTTGTGATTTATATCTTTAGTGACTAAATCACATACTATGCATCTCATGGACTATATGATAATGTCCCAATATTCATGTTACCATTATTTTTAGATAAAAATAAAATACCTTTATTAAACACAACATTAAGTCATACATAATGTCATACATAACATCATACAATAGGATTTAAGGGCACACATTCTAACAGAAGATAGGATGAAGAAAGAGAGGGGCGAGGAGGAGAGAGATGGAGAGATAGAGTCATAGAGGAGAGGGGAGAGAGAATAAAGAGAAGAGACTAAGAAGAAGAGCCATGGTAGAGAGAGAAAGAAATTAATAAAAATATATTGGCAACTTGTTACATTTACATGATACTAGTAGCATGCTACTGTAGCAAGGTGCTAAGTTTTTTTGGCTTTGGCAGCACTGATAAAGGGCTTTTTTGGGGTGTTTGAGGTGTTAAAATAGATTTTAATTTATTTTAACAATTCTATTGCGAATGTTCTAAGAGTATTCATGATGATATCTGTAAAGTTCTAATATCTTTTTTTTACTAAAATTCTTTTGAAACAAATAAAATAAAAAGAGTTCTCTCAAGAAAAACTTTGATGAGGAAGTAGCTAGTTCATTGAAAAAAAAAAGAGTTTTTAGACACCAAAATTTGGAAAAAAAAAAAAAAAAAAAGAGTTTTTAGATACCAAAATTTGGAAAAAGTTGAGTTTGTTGTGTTCATTGTTAGTGCACTAAGTTTTGTATTATAATCTAGGAATCACGGACATGGAAAATGGCGTTAAAACATCTCAAATATCGTCACTCTGATTCTATTGAGTATTTGGAATACATTTTTTTGATAGGATTTTTCGAAAATTTTTTAATTTGACATGGTCGGGACAAGGTTGAGAAAAAAAAAAAAAAAACACAAATATGATTACTGGTTATAATCATCACCATCGCACAAAGTTAACATTAGAAGTGTATGATCATCTGTGTGCATGTGTGATCGAGAACCCCATCGTACCTCTTCAGCATTAGTAATGAAGCCAAAAATCCATTTATTTGACATTCTTTGAGTAATAAAAGTGTTTTATTTACTTGAACCATTTGTGCTTGAGCTTTATGGAGATTACATGTAGTCCATGACATATGCATTGTACATGATTTAGGTATGAGAATGATATTTGCATATAGAAGACTTAAATCACATGTTTTCGTAAACTCATAAATCTTGGTTCATAGTCAATGATGAAATTGTGTATTTCATCTTATAAGATTATAACATATCAACTATGATGATTAGTTTTGATAATGAAAATGGAGACTTCTAATTGGTATATTTGGTGTATTTAGAATTGACTGAAATGAAATAGAAGATTGCATTAAACCAAACCTAATGATTAAACTAATCCTCTTCAAAAGTTTATTTATTATAATAAAGGTATTTTAGGTAATTTGATTTAAAATGATTTCATTCTACCATCTTAAGATGTTATACTAAATGTGTTGAATACAAATTTAGGGTTCTATTCTTGTGTGGTTAAGAAACAAATGAATAGTAATAATTATTTCATTACAGCATCTTATATTTTTTGTAATCTTTATTCTTATTCTGATGTAATCACCATTATAATCTACCAAATGTGCTGTAATTGGCCTAACAATGTCTAGGGATTAAGTTAGCTTTTTGGAACAAATTAGTCAGTTTTCAAAAGTTTTGAACCTAAATAGTATTAACCCAAGCCTCAGAGTATATTAAATGAAATTTACCCGAGTTTTGTTCAATCTGAATCACTTTTCATTTTTTTGACAAAACCTGAATCATATCTCAATTGTTTATCTAAAGACTCCTACCGTATAGGTGTGATCTATCACGTGCTGTTGTGTAAGCCAGCTGCAGATTGAAGCAAGGAGCCTGACTCCATTTTGAATCATTACACGAGAATTCCTGACTCATTTTTAAATTGATTCTACTTCCAAGTTCCAATGATTTTTTTTTTAAAAGATGAAAAGACAGAAATAAATCCAAATGTTAAAGTTCCAATGAGTTCATATTCATTGATCTGACCTGTTCTTAATCAACAACTTTAGACCGAATCTTGTCCCATACCTTTTGCGAATCAGTTTCTGGGACCCTCTTTTCATACCAAATTTGATCCATCATGATCTTCTTTGTTTTTATAAATTTTGAAGACACTGAATTGGATCTTAAGTTGCTGATTTCATTATCCTGATGGCAGCCATCAATCCTAGAATTGCCCTCAGAGTATATTAAATGAAATTTACCCTAGTTTTGTTCAATCTGAATCACTTTTCTTTTTTTTTGACAAAACCTGAATCATATCTCAATTGTTTATCTAAAGACTCGTACCATATAGGTGTGATCTATCACGTGCTGTTGTGTAAGCCAGCTGCAGATTGAAGCAAGGAGCCTGACTCCATTTTGAATCATTACACGAGAATTCCTGACTCAGTTTTAAATTGATTCTACTTCCAAGTTCCAATGATTTTTTTTTTTAAACATGAAAATACAGAAATAAATCCAAATATTAAAGTTCCAATGAGTTCATATTCATTGATCTGACCTGTTCTTAATCAACAACTTTAGACCGAATCTTGTCCCATACCTTTTGCGAATCAGTTTCTGGGACCCTCTTTTCATACCAAATTTGATCCATCATGATCTTCTTTGTTTTAATAAATTTTGAAGACGCTGAATTGGATCTTAAGTTGCTGATTTCATTATCCTGATGGCAGCAAATCAAACCTAGAATTGCTTGAAAGTCGAAATAGACATGGCAAAACGGTCGGGTCAATCGGGTTGCGGATCAGATGGATCACGGGTCAAAAACTGGTTATCTTAAGCGGGTTAAAAACGAGTTTGGGTCAATCGGGTTGCGGGTTGGATCGGGTTAGGTTGGGTTGATCCGCATTTTTCACATAAATTTTTTATTTTATTTTATTTATAAATAAAACAACATGTATTTGTCATTTGGAAAGTTATGCAACAAATTATTTGATGTAAAATGCATTATTTTGAGTTCACCACTTATATCAATAATGAATTCAGTTAAACTTATTAATACTTATTCAATAATTTTAAAATTATACAAATCCTAACATTGCTGTCTAAAACAAAATAACACAAACATAAGTAAAACAAATACACATGTTTTATTTCTACGCAATATCAACATTCCAAAATATAAAACAAAATTACAAATGACTTATTGGATAACTCATTTGATAAATAATAAAAACATATAAGAAATTTACAATCTTGAAAATTAATTTTATAATCTATTATCGATTGTGGTTGGCATTCTATTTCAATTTGAGATATACATTAAAATTTGATTGCTTACTTATTTATACATGGTCTCTTTTATGAATATCATATCATTGTTAAGCAACACACACTCTAGGAAATATCATAATTTATTTTGAAAAGCCGTTTATTTTGGATATAAATTGTTAAAAAATAAGTCTAAGCATTCATAATTTATGCTAATTTGATACTTTGGCTTCACTATTTTTACACTTGTGAATGTTTCTCACACATGCTTACAATTTTAAATCTATATTTTTAACTCTACTATAACCATATTATCTTGGCATGTACTTTATTATTTGATATCTAAAAATCTTCACTCATTACAGAATGCTCAACCATTTATCTTTCAATTAATTTTCATATGTAAATGTATCAATTGTTTCCTTAAAGCTCACAATAAACAATTAAACTACTATTGTCTTAATTTTACTTTTTTTTTTATCCCAAATTTTTTTTTAAAAAGTAATTCGGGTTCGGGTTGGGTCGCGGGTCGACCCGTAAAAAATTTGGAAAACTCGGGTTGAGTCACGGGTTAACCTGTTTTTGTTTTGAGTCAAAAAAATCGAGTTCGGGTAGAGTATTTTTCTGGTCGGGTCGGGTCAGAAAATTTTGACCCGTTTTGCCATGTCTAAGTCGAAATACTCTTAACTGCATGGATAAAAATGGAATAAAAAAGGGGCACAGACAACATATATCGAACAAATGAGGAACAAGTCACATTGGATATGTTAGGGACATTTGATGTAATTGGCTATTCCTTTGATAAAATGCACTTTATTTGTAATTAGGTAGATCTAGGATGGTTTAAGACTTTAAGAAACATGATTGTAAGGTTGAATTTATTCAACCATATGTTGGCTTTATTCCGTGCCAAATTTGCTTGTAATTTAGCAATTAAATACCCTATATTTAGGAGGGAATCATGTAAGGGTTGTGTGTGGTACAGTCTGACCATTCTGTTATTTGGCGACTGGAACTTGTGACTTGTCCCAATCGCGAGTGAGTCGCTAGAACCCCTTGTTATGCAGAAAAATGGCTTTTCACATTCCTTCTCATACCCTACTATAAATAACCTTATACCCATGAAATGTAGAGAGCTTTTAGAGAGAATTCTGAGAGATAAACCCTAGAGAACAACAAGATTGATTTATCCACAATCTTATACCTTTAATTCTCAAATTCCTCTACTCTCATCCTCTCAATTGATATACCCTTGAGAGGACTTTTAGCCATATCCTTATCTCACCATACCTATATAAGTGAGAATGTTATTTGATGCTTGGGAAGCAGTTCAGAGAGGACCAATTCATTTGGTTGATGCAATAGGCTTATTGTAGGATCTAGAAAGCTAGAGAAGACACGGTTAGGCTTAACCTTGTTGGAGCAAGAAGCTTGGAGGGCCTAGGCGCATCGGGTAAATTAGGCTTGGAGGGTCTATTGCTATTCATGTATCCCAACTGGTTTTCTAATGGATCATTTACCGCTTAGAGAGTGGCAGAAAGGTTTTTTGTCGAGTTCTTCGATTTCCTCTTCGATAATACATGTCGGTGTTATCTTATGTTTGCATCTCTCTAACCCTTACTCTTTGCTTTTAGTTATTGTTGTATTGTGATTAAATTATGGCTTAAAGTAGTTTGTTTGTTTGGGTATAGCTTGTATTTAGCATTCCACACATATATTGTTTGAGTATAAGCTTGTGTTGGTTATTTTGAAATTAGGGGTCTAAACATTCACTAGTGTTTTACACACCAAGTGAACTTTCAATTGGTATCAAAGTGGGTACACTTTATCAGATTTCTATATCCTAAGTGTGATCCTTGACCTTATAGGTCTCAATCCCTAAATGCACCTCCCTTATTTGATGGGAGTAATTACGCCTTTTGGAAAGTGCATACGCGTGCATTCTTGTGCTCTATTGATGAGAGCGTATGAGATGTTGTTGAGAATGGTTAGACTAGGTCGGAGGCTGCCAAATCTACTTGGGATAAGATAGCCCTTGCAGCGGCCAATGCTAATAGTAAAACTTTAAATGCTATATTTTGTGGTGTCTCACCAAATGAATTCCACAAGATCTCCCATGTGACAATTGCTAAGGAAGCATGGCAAATCTTGGAGACCACTTACGAAGGAACCAAGAAGGTGAAAGACACCAAGCTACAAATGCTCACCATTCGCTTTGAAGAACCAAGGATGAGTGAGGATGAATCGTTCGACGGCTTCTATAGGAAGTTGAATGAAGTGGTGATTGGCAAATTCAACTTGGGTGAAAAGACGAAGGACGCCAAGGTTGTTAGGAAGATCCTATGATTATTGCCAGAGAGCTTCCGTGCCAAGGTCACCACAATTGAAGAGAGAAAAGACCTTGATGAGATAAAGATTCAAGAACTCATCGGTTCTCTCCAAACTTATGAGCTATCTCTACCATCACAAAGGAAGAGGAAATCTCTTGCTCTTAAGACGATCAATTAAAGAGTCGAAGTTCAAGATTCCTTGGATGAGGATGAGGTTGAAAAGGAGGTGGTGTACCTTGCAAAGAACTTTCATAAGTTCTTAAAATTCAAGAAGGATGGGAAGATTTTTGAGAAAAGTAAATTCTCAAATTTCAAAAGGGATAAGAAGGACTTCAAGAAGAAGGACTCCAAAGAATCTTCTCCATCTCAAGCAGTCACGTGCTATGAGTGCAAAAGGCATGGTCATGTGAAGAAAGAATGCCCCACTTATTTGAAGGCAAAGGGTAAAGTCTTTGCTACTAATATTAGTGACTCGGATAGCTCCAACTTGGATTCGGAAGAAAGTTGTGACGGAGAAGGAAACTACTCCGCCTTTATGACTATTGCACTCGTGGACTCTTCTAGAAGATTTGAGCACTTTAGTGGAAAAGCTCGGTGAGCACACAGAAGTGGAGTTTATGGGGATTGGAGAGGAATCTGATAATGAAGATGAAGAATGCAGCTGTGAAGGAGCAAAGGGATTACAAGAATCCTATAATTCTCTTCTTAAGAAGACCGGAGAGTATGCTAGAATGGCTAAGGCAGCCATTAGAAAAATGAAGAAAGCAGAACAAGACTACAAGAACATACTCGTGAGGTATAAAGAAACAAAATGTGAAGTCAAAGTGATGAATGAAGAGCTAATGAATGCCTATTCTAGGATCAAGTTTCTTGAGCTTGAGGTTATTCAAGCTAATGCCAAAGTGGAGTGTGTTGCTTCAAAGAATTTTGATGAGGTGCTTGCCTATCAAAAGCCATCTTCCGATAGAAGTGGCTTGGGATATACTAGTGAAAGTAGCTCAAGCGCTAATGTGTCTAAGGAGATTAAGTTTGTTAAAGCCAAGGAACCAATGGTACCAATTCCAATTGTTGAGAATGTGAAGGTTGAGAAGAAGCCAAATGTGATTGCTTAAAGGGTTTTGACAAAGCCTCCAAATCCATTTGTGTCCAAACCCAAGGCAAAAGGGAAGTATCTTCCGAAGGCATAAAGAGGTCCTCAAACTCAACACTTTTGCCACCATTGTAGAATCCGAGGACATACTAGGCCAAATTGCCACAAGCTTCAATCCTTGAAGAATGTGGGTCTTCAAATGCAAAGAAGGCAAGGAAAGGGGAATTGGAACCCTAAACAATCTAAAGGGCGAGAATTAGATCCCGATATTGGTGATGTGATGAAGATGATAGACACCATCACTTTGTGTTTGGTAAACTTCACCCTAAGGTTTGAGAATTGCAACTCAAGTACCCAATCCTCTAAGCATATCACCCCAAATGCATATGTTGTGTGGGTGAAGAAGGGTACTCATGCATAAGCATTAGAACATGTCCATGCATCAATTCTTTCGATATGTTGTGACATTGTTGGTTGTTTGCTATTTTTTTATTCTAACATGTTTTTACTGTTTTTGTTGCTTAAAAAGCTTTGAATGTTTGTTTCTTTCTTGATCAATCTTTACTTGCTTTGTGTCAAAAATCCAAAAACACATAAAAAGTAAAAAATCCAAAAAGTTTGATCGGCATTATTGTGTTTTGTCACACATGTATTTAGCATTGTACCTCCGTACAAATAGCTTTGTGCATTTACGAGTTTCACTTGTTCTTTATGCACTTATATCATTGTGGGAAAAATCTTGACATCTATGTGACTGTTGTAAATAGATCTTCAAATCTTGTCATGAATGATCTTAAGACATGCATAACTTGTGCCTATATATCTTCCCACTCATTTATGTTTTTGCTTTATGTCTCAACCAATGTCAAATCTCGAAAAGAGATAATGAGATGTAAAAGTCGTTGCACATGCTAGTATTTGACTAGGAAAAAGGGAAAGCGACTTGTATTGAAATATCAAAAATTTCAAGCATCGATCTCAAAAAGAGTTGTATTGTTCTTAAATGATCAAAAGTTATGAGTTGAAAGAAGCCAAAATGAAAAGCTTCAAAGTTATGTAATCAAGTTTTGTTTATGGGAGGTCATGTATGCACATTTCTATAATTGAGATTAGTCACTCTACTTAGTGCTAATTGTGTATAACTTGGTTGAATTGATCATTGGAGCTTCATGTTAGACTAAGGACTATCTCACATTTGGTAATCACACACATTACACATGTATATGTTCAATGAATGTCTTATTCATTTGTGTGATTGTACTTGATTAAATGTGTTGCACATACTCAATCATATGCTGATCAAACACCAAAAAGATTTTTGAGTATTTAAGTTGTTTTCAGAAAGTGTTTTTGTTTTAAAAAATTTCAAAAAATCCAAAAATTTTCAACTTTGCTTTTTGGTGACTCATTCGCGAGTCATGCTAGTTGCAAGGCCCCAATTGCGAGCTTACTCAAAAGGATTCGCGGCTCCTTGGTGAGTGAGACTTCTAGTCACGAAAAACACTTAGAAAATTTTCAAAAATTCTGGGTTTTTGTCATTTTCGTGACTACTTCGCGAGTAGAAGTCTAGTCGCAAGGTTACACAGAGGCGTTCATGACTCACTGGCGAGTGGATGTCCCATTCGCAAAAAAGACGTAGACCAAATTTTCAAAATTTTGTACAAGGGTTTTTGGTGACTCGTTTTGGCGACTTGCTCGCGGATCATATGAGTCGCGAAAAATGCGTGTTTTGTACAAATAGGGTTAAATCTCACTGTTTTCAAAAACTTTTCAGTTTCCCTCACATCACGTGCATAACTCTTTGTCTTCTCTGCCTCTCCTTCTCCCGAAACTACCATTTTCACTCACAAAACCTCTAATTTCTTCTTCAATCCTCTCTCAATCTTCAAGAAAATATATGCATTTTCTCTTATTTTCACTCTATTTCAAGTTTATAGCCTTATTTTTGTTGGATTTGTGTTTATATTGAGATGTTGAGATGTGATTGATGAATATGGGTTTTTGATGTTTTTGTTGAGTTTTATATATGGGTTTTGTTGAGATTGTTGGTATAATGCTTGTTTTACATGCTTGTCCTTCATATTCATGCATTGTACTATGATTTGTGTTGTGATGTGCATACCATGTTCATGATAAAATGTCTCTTAGATGTTTTTGTGTGTACCTTTGGACTCCATTGAGTACAAAGATTGCGGGGATAATCATGTTTCAATTGATTATGTGTTTTCATACATTGCCCCTTGCATGTTTTCATGCCCTAGATGCACACTTTTGCATATGATGCGCACACACACACACCCTTTGACATGTTGAGTGTTTAATGCCATGATTGTTTCATGATTTGATGATTAACATATTCACACGTCATTTGCTTTTGAATTACTCTTTAAATTTCAGTTTTTAGGGTTTAATTCATAGTTTTTGGTTTGGTACTAACTTGTTGCTAATCAAGTTTGTTGCCATTTGTTTTTCATCTTGCTCATTGTTATTACATGATCTTTGCTTGAAGATGTCTCCCTTCAAAAAGTTGGCTGTCAAAGGAGGTAGCAGCAAGGGAAAAGAACTAGTAATTGATCTCAGTAGCTTCTCCACTAAGTCGAAGAAGACTCGATCTTCGACTAAAGTCTATGACGACACTCGTTTTAGATCATATGCCACATATTAAGCATATCTGAATCATTTCAAGGGTGCCCCCATGTTGATTGAAAGGATTGTTGAGCAGGCATCTCTTCTCAATACAAACATTCCAAAATGGTTCACCTCTAAAGATTAGAACTACCTTCTGTCCAATTTTGAAGATCCTTATGAAGATCTGGTGAAGGAATTTTATGCAAATGCCATCTCTAATGGGGATGAGCTAAGATGTTCGGTAAGAGGAAAGGATTTCACTGTTACACCTTCCTATCTTGCTATCATTCTAAACACCAACCATCTAGTGTTTGTCACACCACCAGTGTATGATGATTTGGAACCGGATCTTGACATGCTTTGGGACGCTCTTGGAAAGAACTTGGAGATATCCTCTAATAGGAAATCCATCAGTGTGTCATCATCATCTTCAATTGAGGTTGCTCACTACTATAATGTTTCATAATCTCTATCCTTTTTCAAGCACTGGGCACATGAATCTTGGACGGGCTTTATTTCTTCATGACTTGATCACTGATGAAGACATGTCTTCCACATTTTAAACAAGACTGCTAAGAGAACGGCCTTAAGGAACTGCCTTCCTTTTTGTTGCCTCATTTCAAAGATATTAAAGCTCAAAGGAGTACACACATTGGAAGATGAGTACCCTCATCTTGTGCGAAGCCCAATCAACATTCGCACTCTCAATGCTATCATAGGCCACAACCGAAAGAATGTCAAGCAAAAGAGTAATACTCCTTATGGTAGTTCAAGCTCTAGCTCACACCCTTATGATGAGAAGTTGGACAACACAATGGCATTTGTGCAAGACATTTGCACCAAGTTGTCCAGTCTCGCATCTATCATGCACTCTCAACACACCCAGTTTGACACAAAGTTCACCTCTCTCCAAACTCAATTGGATCAAATCCAAAGGAATCTAGAAGAAGACAATGACTAGCTATTCCATGACAAAAAGGGGGAGATGGTTTATAATAGGGGGAGAGCAATGATAGGGGGAGAAAGAGCTAGATCAAAGGGGGAGCAATGCAATGCAAGAGCAAGAAAAGCAACCTACAACAAGCCTTTACATCTTCTTAAGCCATTACATTTTGATGCTACTTCTAGTCTATGTTCATATTTTATGGCTTATGTTATGTATTTGACAATATTTATTTTGTACCTTTGCTTATGTAGCTATTTAGTACTTTTAGTTATAGTTTTGCATTTTCTTTAGTACTCCACTCTTGTATCCTTGTTGGATCTTCTATCCTTGATACAGTCACCTTAGTGTTCTTGCATTGGTTGAGTGCTGGACATGCAAATGATATTTTTCATCGAGCTTATTAACTTGCATGTCTGGATGTTCATTCACCGTGTGAATGTTCATTGTGGTCACTATTTATAGTGATTGTTCTTGTTTCGTCAAGCCATGTTTAATTTTCATATTCATACTTGCTTGATCGCATTGTGCTTGCTCCATTTGCATTTCAAGATTTCTGCTTACAATGAACTTTTTGTGATATTGTTTCCAGGAAAAATTGTTCATATAGTTCAAGAGCTTCTCAAATCTAGAGTTAGGTGTGAATGAGTTTTGACAACTGTTCCCAACTCACATTTTAAGTCTAGAGTCTGTTTTAGGGTTTTGTCACAAGATAGCCAAAGGGGGAGATTGTAAAGTTGACTTTATTCAACCATGTGTTTGCTTTACTCTGTACCAAATTTTCTTGTAATTGAGCAATTAGACACCCTGTATTTAGGTGGGAATCATGTAAGGGTTGTGTGTGAGAGAGTGTGAAGAATTCAAGTGTGTGTGCAATCAAGAGCATTCTCGCAACTGGAACTCGTGAGTGACTCGTGACTGATGACTCGCCAGAAGTGCCACACGTGTGAAGCATGCAGGAAGTTGAAGGGTCATGACAGCTAGAGCACTACAGGACAAAAAGTACTGTCTGACCATTCTGTTATTTGGCGACTGCAACTCGCGACTTGTCCTAGTTGCAAGTGAGTCGCCAGAACCCCTTATTTTGCAGAAAAATAGAGAGTTTCCAGAAAGAATTTTGAGAGATAAATTCTAGAGAACAACAAGATTGATTCATCCACAATCTTATACCTTTGATTCTCAAATTTCTCTCCTCTCACCCTCTCCATTGACATACCCTTGAGAGGATCTTTAGCCAAATCCTTATCTCATCATACCCATATTATTTGGTGCTTGGGAAGCAGTTTAGAGAGAACCAATTCATTTGGTTGATGCAATGGGCTTATTGCAAGATCTAGAAAGCTAGAGAAGACAAGGTTAGGCTTAACCTTGTTGGAGCAAGAAGCTTGGAGGGCTTAGGTCCATCGAGTAGATTAGGCTTGGAGAGTTTATTTCTATTCATATATCCCAATTGATTTTCTAGTGGATCATTTTACCACTTGGAGGGTGTTGAGGTCCAAAATATCACAATATTATACCGAAGCCCAAAACAATACAAAAAGTTGAAATCTAAGAACCATGTGGTCTTTGAAGAAAAGGGTAAGACCCAAATTCATTAGAAGTCAATGAGAAGGGGCCCAAACCCATGAATGGGTAAGTTTTTGGCCTCATGAAACAGTGGAAAAGAGAAGCCCAGCCCTACCCTTAAGAGGAAAAAATCGCTAGGAACTTGGAGAGAAAGCTGAACCATGATACTTGGGGATTCCTAGAATCCTGGAATTGGGACAGCTCAAGAAAGCATGCCTAGGAACATAAAGAACGAGAATAGATTTGTCCCATCAGCCACCCAATGATGCAGAAAATGGGCAGACGACTTGGGAACCGGCGCTTCATGAAAAAAGGTTTGGTACCTTATGGAACCCAAGGAAATGGACCATGAAGGAAGGTGGCTGGGGATCTTTCAGCCTGATAGAAAGGAATCTGTCCATTTAGAGAAAATGACAAAAGGGAAAGCAGCCAAAAAGTGGGTCTGAAAAGTAGTATCTAGAAGTTTTGGGGAAAAAAGGATTAGAAGTCAGCCTTTAGAACCTCCTAGAAGAGGAAGGTTAGCTAAGGGCTTTTGGAGGAGGGAACCTCAAAAGAGGAAAATAATGAGAAAAGGACCAGCCACCAATGTTGTTGACACAACATTGGTTCTGGTACCAGGGCAGCAAATGGAGGGAATCGCTGGTACACTAAAAACCCTAAGAGGGCATTATAAATGGAGGGGGAGCCAACAGTGAAAGGGCATTCAGCAATAGTGAATTAGAGTAAAAAGATCCTTTAGAAAACTTCTTTGGAATTCAAAAAGCGAAAAGAGGAGAAAACATCGCTCGGGATCCTAAAACAGACACTAGAGAATACACTTGGAATCAACGGGATTCAAACTTCACAAGTCTTAGAAGCCTCAAAGTGCTATTTAAGTGTGTGATTTTTGAACTTATTTGGACCTTGTGATATACCCTAGTGCAATAAGATGTCTAATGTATTAAAAAATTAAAAAAGAATAATGAAGCACTTCTTATTATCTTAAGGAACCCTAGCTTTTTATTTCATTTTCCCTTTACTTATATCGTTTCTTTACTATTCCTCACTATTCAATATGTATGTAATTTTCCATGCGTTAGTATGTATGTATTGTAGGGTCCACATTTTACGCATAGCCTGGTTCGAAATCAGCCCAACTTACCTACGGTGAACCAAGCCCAGTCCCTTAAACTTAAGCACAAAGGCCCAGGATCTTTGTTTCTACTTGGGCCTATGCACTGTAAAAAAAAAAAAAAAAAAAAAAAAACCGCATTTTAAGCCAACTCCACTAAGGACTAGGCAAAGGAGAGGGAAGAAGCAACTCCTTCGCAAAGCATGGCTCCAAGACCAAGGAAAAATAAAGGTACCAATGTGCCACCCACAACATCTGAGCCTGTGGGAGAAAACGAAGTAGCTTCCAAGTAGAGGAATGAAGTACCTTTGGTAGAGCACAAGGTAGTCTCAAGACAGAGGCGTGAAGTAGACCCCATGGTTTGAATGGAAAAGATGATGAAGGACCTTCAGCAGAAAATCTGCTTCCTCAAAGAAGGAAGAACCCAGGAGATTAGAGATAACGCTCCTCCCTTGGTCAACCAAGAAAGGGCCTAATTAGAGAAAGGGTCAGTAGTATGAGGGGGAGCCAACCCCCAGTATCTCATGTTGGCGGATGTCAATGCCCTTCTTGAACAAGAAAGGGACAAGCTTTCAGGGGCCCCTAAGTAGTTTTCTCAAGATCCTCCATTCCTGTCAGAACACCTCGACAAGCCCTACCCCAAAGGATATGAACCCCCAAAGTTCCACCCTTTTGATGGGAGGATGAGAGTGTCGGGGAACACGTGAGTAGATTTATTCACACCATGGGCTGTTATGTAGGAGACAAGGAGTTATGCCTAAGAGAATTTGCTAAGTTTCTAGTGGACAAAGCATACACGTCTTACACTACCTTGAGGTCCAGTTCCATCAAGACTTAGGATGAGATGATGGAGCGATTTTGTACAAAGTATTACCAGGAGAAGATAAAGTCACTTTCCAAAGCCTTCAAATGGTAAAGCAAAGGCCAGGGGAAGATCCTGTACAGTTCATCAAAAGGTTTGAGGACGTCTCCCTGGACTGTTATGGAGATCACGAGGAAAAGGAGCTCGTGGAGACCTGCATATTCAACATGCTATTTGATTGTAGGCTTAATCTTGAAAATTTATGCATAACTCAATTTGCTGACTTATTGCAAAGAACCAGGAGGACATCGTTAACCATAAAAACAAAAAGGGTACTAGTATCCCAGGTTATGACAATCTCAGTGGGAGAAAAGAGGAAGAGACTTGAGGGAAAAGTGGTCAAGGAACCACTTGTGATCCCATGTACAGCAAATGAATTGAATCATGTCTTGGACAAATGGATTGGAGATGGAATTGTCAGGCCATTCACTATATCCAGACCACCTACCGAGGAAGAAAGAAAGAATCCTCTGTTTTGCAGAATCCATAATTATGTCAAGCACTCTACTAAGGATTGCTGGACCTTCCGAAGGCTTTTTCACAAGAAGCTTAGAGAGGGAACCCTAGAGCTCACCCAACGGGAACCTAAGGTGTATAGGAACCCTTTACCCAACCACAAGAGAAAAGAGGTGGTGGCTATGGTGATCCATGGGAACTCGGCTAAGGTAGAGGCAGAAAAGTTGGAAGGATCCTTCCATCCAAGCACAGTTAGGACCTTTTAAAAGAATCCCAAGTTTAGATCACTATTTAACCAATTGGGATTTGGGCAAGAAGCAAGGAGGATTGCCATAGAATCCCTCATGAGTATAGCAGCAGATTCAAGGGTGGGGTGTTTCACGCCAAAATCCCACGCCAGTCGAGCTACTTAGAAACAACCAATGCAATAAACTTCACAGATGAAGATATGAAGGTTGAGTACCTAGATCATCGTAGACCCCTTTACTTAATGGCTACCATAAATGGTGTTCAAATTAGGAGATCACTAATAGACATGGGGGCTTCACTCAACCTCATTGCCCTAAGCACCCTGGAGGTTGTGGGCATGGTTGGAAGGAGGATCCTAGGGGCTCTTGTAGAGATAATAACATTTGGAGGAGTAGCAGAATCAACTGAAGGGTATGTGCAGTTAGCCCTAAGGGTAGGCCTAATAGTAGCCCTAACTAGGTTACATGTGATCAACTCAAAAGTTTCTTACCACATTCTGTTGGGACGCCCCTAGCTTTATAAGGACCGCCTCATTTCCTCCACGTATCATCAATGTATCAAATGGAGGCTAAATGGGAGGCTCATAAGGATCCCTGCCAACTCAAACCCATTTAGCTAAGGAGAAGTAAATTTCATAGACACAGTGTTTTATGATGAGTTAGTACCAGACGACGAAAGTCCCACACCAAGGACCCCAGGCGCACCTGTCTTAGATGAAGAAGAATAAGGGGGTACCTGTGACCTAAGGAATCTCCTAGATAGAAAAAGGCAAAAGAAGGAAGCTAGCTCCTCAGGATCCCAGGAATGTGTAGCAGTCCGAGAACCCGAGGGATGGTTAATATATCGCTTATGAAGGCGCACGGGACCACTAGATTGCATGATGGCTCAAAAAGAGATCTTGGAGGATCCAAACAAAGAAGCATAGATCCAACTTGAAGAGGAACTAGAAGAAGTAAACTTAAGGGCTGACCTAGGATCCCCAAAGCTTGTTTTTATCAGTGGTTAGTTAACAACATAGGAAAAAGAGCAACTAGTAGGATTACTCAAGAGATATGTGGATGTGTTCGCATGGACATCTGATGAGATGCCTAGCTTGGACCCCGGGCTGGTAGTCCATTCTCTTAATGTGGACCCACGAGTCAAGCCAGTAGTCCAACCAGCCAGGGTCTTTCACATCGAAGTAGAGGCTTAAATAACTCAAGAAGTCAAAAAACTACTGGCAATAGGGTTCATCAAGCCAATCGAACATCCTAGATGGCTCTCAAACATAGTACTCGTGAAGAAAAAGAATGGTCAAATCCAATATTGTGTGGACTTTCACAACTTAAACAAAGCATGCCTAAAGGATGAGTTTCCCCTACCCAACATTGATCTCCTCGTAGATTCAGGCAGGGAACTCCATGTTCTCATTTATGGATGGGTATGGTGGATATAACCAAATCCGGATGGCCGCCAAGGATATAAAAAAGACAGCATCAGGACCCCGATTGGAAACTTTTATTACACTATGATGCCTTTTGGCCTTAAAAATGTAGGAGCCATGTACCAGCGTACCATGATAGCCATTTTCCATGATATGATGCACAAGGAAATGGAAGATTATGTAGATGACATCATGGTAAAGTCAAAGACCAAGACAAGACACTTCCAGGTACTTGAACGAGTCTTTGAGAGATGTAGGACGTATAAACTGCGCATGAACCCCATGAAGTGCGCCTTTGGGGTATCCGCTTGTAAGTTCCTTGGGTTCGTGGTATATCATAGAGGCATAAGTGTGGACCTAGCCAAGGCCACAACCATTGCAACCATGAAAAAGGCTGCGATAGTTAAAGAGCTTAAAATTTTCTTAGGAAGGGTTTCCTACATCAGAAGTTTTGTGCCAGGGCTAGCTTCGGTCACAAGTGAGTTATCTAAATTGTTGAAAAAGGGAGCTGAGTTCACTTGGGGGGTTGAACAGTAGGAAGCCTTTCAAACGATCTAGCAGATCATGAATTGTCTGCCTACCTGGCAGATGCAAGTACATGGACGACCTCTATTTTTATACTTAGCATCAAATTCTCAGGCCATTTGGGCCCTACTAGCCCAAGAAGATGATGAGGGGAGTGAGTAACTCATTTATTATATAAGCAGAACCTTGAAGGATGCAGAGACTAGGTACCCCAAGATAGATAGAGCATGTTTGGTGGTTATCTATGCATCCCAAAGATTAAAGCGATAATTCTCAGCCTATCAGGTTCTCCTAGTGACCAAGTCTCATCCTATAAAAGCACTCTTCCATCAGCCTTTGCTGACTGGAAGGATAGCATAGTGGCTAGTTCTGCTCTCTCAATATGACATTGGTTTGAGGATCCCCAAGCCTGTCAAGAGTCAAGCCATAGCAGATCTTCTATCCCAATTTCCCAGGGAAGAGGAGTGATTGTTAAGTGAGGAGATTTCAAGAGAAGTGGTAGTAGTAGAACTCCGAAGAAAAAAGTGGACCATGAGATACGATGGATCAGCAACGACAACTTTTAATGGCCTAGGAGTTGTGTTAAGCTGCGAAGACGGGGACACCGTACCATTATACTTTAAGCTCGAGTTCCTATACTCAAATAACGCTGTTGAGTATGAGGCGTACCTGACTAGGCTGGCTATAGCACTCAGCATGGGAGTCAAGCATATGAGGGTCTTAAGGGACTCCAACCTAGTGGTTTCCCAAGTTAAGGGAGATTTCGCATTAAGAGAACAGAGTTTAGCAGCCTATAGAACTTGGGCGTAGAAGGTGGAAAAAAAATTCTAGACCCTTAGTATGGAGTACGCCCAAAGAAGTAAAAACCGATTTGTTGACGCACTAGCTACTCTGGGATCCTAGATACCTTTTAAGGGAGAGAGCACTTTGATAAAGGTGAGCAAGCAGCAAAAGTCCATCATAAGGACTCTCAAAAAGTTTTTTCCAAAAGAATCAGAGTAGAAAGATTGGAGAAATGGGGTAAGAAAGGAAATAGGGAAGCTAGAACATGGTGGAAGTATCAAGGAATTGAAAGATTACACCTTGACAGAGGGGGAACTGTACAGGAGGCTACTCGGAGGGATCCTATCCAGATGTATTAATGAAAAGCAAGGAAATTTGAAGTTAGAATAATTACACAGCCAAGTCTGTGGGATCGCAGAAAAAATCAGTCTATATAGGAGGATGCAGGGCATGGGGTACTATTTTCCAGATATGAGCAAAGATGCTGCAGCTGTACAGGAGAAATGTCAAAATTGTCGGCTCTTTGTGGACAAAGAAGAAAGCTATGTTGTGTTCATAGAAGAAGATAGAAGAACCTCATTTATGGGATACCTAACTCAAGGGATCCTGCCAACTGACAGGAAGCTAGCTCATCAGCTTAAGAAGCTCGTTGTCCGGTACTTTCTACAAAATGGGATCCATTTCAAAAGGGGGTATAACAGGGATCCTTTGAGATGCCTGGGGCCCAGGTAAGCCAAGGAAGCAGCAAGAGAAATTCACTCTAGTGAATGTGGAAGTCATTAAGGGAAGAGGAGGCTCCACCAGCAATCATTGCAGCTGGGATATTATTGGCCCACAATGAAAAATGATTCCGAGGAGCTGGTTAAGGCATGTCATGCATGCCAAGTGCTAGGAGATGTGATCCATACTCACCTAAATGTGCTACAAGAGATGACCAAACCATGGCCATTTAACACTTGGGGGCTTGATCTTGTGGGACCCATAAACTCACCCTCCAATGGCCACATATGGATCCTAGCAACCATCGAGCATTTTACAAAATGGGTAGAAGCCATCCCCTTAAAGAAGGCCATTGGGATAGCTATCTCAAATTTCATTGGGGAGCACATCATCACACGATTGGGATCCCTAGGAGGCTGATTAGTGACAATGGTACCTCATTTATAAATAAGGACGTGAAGTACTTGATGGAGGCATATCACATCAAACACAGGAGGTCCACACCATACTACCCACAAGGAAATGGTAAAACTGAGGCTACTAATAGAGTGATACTAAAGATCCTCAAGAAGATGAAACACAAATATGGAGGGAAGTGGAGTACCCATCTGACAGATGTACTTTGGGCATGCAGGAGCTCCTTAGGCCTCGTTTGGGAGAAGTGAATGAAATGGAATGAAAAGAATAATTTAGAATATTCTTCCATTCCCTTGTTTAGGAGTTTAAGTGGGAGGGAATGGAATGGATAGGAGGAAACACTGATTCCTCTCTATTCCCTTAAAACCTCAAATTTTCATTCCCCCTGAAATTGGGAGGAATGAGAGTGAATGGAATTAGATTTAATGATTTTTTTACTAAAACTCCCAAAATACCCCTATATATTCAACCCTTTATTTTAAAATAGGGATCTAATAGTAATATTATCATAAAATGATTCCATTCCATTCCCTCCACCTTACTCCCAAACAAGATTACTTACATTCCATTCATTTTCATTCCTTTATTTTAAAACATCCAATCAAGGTTACTTAATTCCATTTCATTCCATTTTTTTCCATTCATTTCCCTTAAATACATTCAATTCCATTCCTTTCCTTTCCATTCTCTTATGATCATTACATTCTATTCCCTTATGAACTCCCAAATGAAGCCTTAGATATAGCCATAGGATTTTTGCCATTTTCCCTTGTCTATGGGACTGAAGCCATCAGTCCAGTAGAGCTAGTCATCCCTACACCAAGAGTAGTATTTGAAGAAATTCAAGAGGGTATAGATAGCATGCATGACAAGGAAAGATTGGTAGATCTAGAGGGGCTAGAAGAGAAGCAAGAAGTAGCTAGAAGGAGGAGCTAGAGGTACTAACAAAGAACGGCTATGGCATATGGGCAGACAATACACCCAAAAATCTTTGCAAAAGGGTAGCTACTGTTGAAAGTTGTAGAACATGTACGGAAGAATATCCCAAGACCTTCCAAGTTTACCCCAAAGTGGGAAGGACCCTACATCATTAGGGAGGCCCACGACAGCGGAAACTATTACCTCGCGAAGGAAGATGGGACTTCCTTAACAGACCCCATAAATGGAAAATGGCTAAAGCAGTACTTTGCGTGAAGAGGAAGAGGTTCTAGTACATTAAGGGTCCCCTTTTTTGTCACCCTCCATACTGTTAAGTGTCGTGTCACTTTTTATGTTTTCCTTAAAGGCCGCATCTTTTACCATGCTTTTTTTTTTTTTTTGGTTATGTTAAGAGCTTTGTTTAGTAATTTCTTTTAAGAACCTATGGTAGAAGCCCACTTTGTTTTGGGACTGTCCCTATCTTTTGTCATCATCCTATGTCTTTTCTCCTAGTTGTTATGATGAATCTCAATGGAATCTTCTTTCAGAAGGGGGGGGGGGGGAGTCTTGAGTAAGCTGTACAATTGTAGTTAGATAGCATTATATGACACAACCCAAGTTTGCCCATATCTGGGTCGAGTACCTGAACCAACGCTTAAATATAAAATAAAAAGGGTGCTAAGGACATATTTTATGTAGTTGGCTAATCCTTTGACAAAACGCACTTTACTTGTATTTGGGTAGATCTAGGATGTGTTTAATACTTCAAAGAACATGTTGTTCAAGTCTAGTATTAAAGCCATGAAGATTGGACCAAGAAACAAGTGAAGAAAAGGTGTTTACTAAAGCTAGACACCTGCTGGACACCTGCGGACAGCTGATCGACATCTGCTCGATAGCTGCTCGACACCTCTATCTATCGAGGTTTAATGAGGCTCGACAGATACTATCTATTGAGGTATCTATCAAGGTTACGAAAATTCAGATTTTCAGATCTAATTTTTTGGCCAGGCTCTTGTATTTGTGTAAGGTTTCTTTTCTCACAACCCTAGGCATATATAAGGCTTATTTTAGAGGCAGTCACATAAGAGAATACAAGGAGAACATATGCAAAAGGTGACCGAAGCCTTATTCTTTTTGAAAGAGGCTACTACGTCTTTGCACCTTAGGGTTTTGTAACCAAATGCTTCTTGATCTTCATTGTTAATGAAGTGAAGAACTTTGCAGCCAACATTCTTCTTTCTCAAGCTGGTAAGTGAGTCACGTACTGAGATTCGTGCAAAGGAGTTAGTCACGTACCGGGATCCATGCATCAATGGGTGGCATTCATATATTGAAGAGTTCAGAGGTTCTGAAGCGGTAGAAGGTTTCTACTGTGAGTTCATCTACGGGGATTGTAGAGTCTAGGGACAAAGGTTTTGTACTAGATCTGAAACTTCTCTTTACTATAGTGAATTGCTTTTCGGGAAGGTTTCCCCTCAGAGTTTTTACTATGAAACTGGTTGGTTTCATTGGTTTTCCTGGGTCATCATATCTTGTCTTATTTATTTTTCCGCTGTATATTATTTGTGACATGATATTGATGTTTGTTTGTTTTAACAAGTTTATTCATAATAAATCTAATTAACAACTTGGATTTAAAACTTGTTAATTCTATCAATCAGGGTCTAAATTTTCCAACAAAAGGGAAAAAAAATCAGCACATGGCCCATGACTCACACCAGGATCAGTCCAAGTACATGGTCTAGGACCTCGATTAAGGGTAAGTATCTCGAGGTACCCAGCCCAATACTTGCTACAAAATAAGTTTGCTTGGTTCATGATCTAGGACTTGGATAAAAAATAAAAAAAAAAAAAAAAAAAAGGTAGCCAATGTACTTTTAGCTTAGCACCTGTGCAGGAACATAGTCATTAAAGTACCTGGTCCAGGACCTACCACAAAATTCATAGGAGCCATGATCCAAGACTTAGTTTCAAAAAAAAAAAAGAAAAAAGGAAAGAGATAAAAGAAAAAAAGATAACGAAGAAAAAAAAAAAGCATAAGCACATCAAATTACTAATATCCATACATCGCAAAAGAGAGGCAGTTAAGGGTACTTTAAAAAAAAAAAAAAAGAGAAAGAAATAAACTTATACATCTTGAATTGTTTGAAAAAAAAAAGAGGAGTAGAACACACACACACAAAAAAAAAAAAAAGGAGCTAATGTATAAGGCCAACCAACAAGGAGCCTCATGGGGGAACTGTAGAAGTAGACGGGGAAGAAAGGACTAGCTGCCTCTTGATCTTCAAGTCTTGCAATACTTGTGTGCACGAGCCAAAGCTTCCTCAGCAGCAACAATCTCAGCACGAGCCATTCCTCTGAAATAATGTGTGGGCTAAAGACCGTAGATACTCTAGCAAAAAAGACAGGTTGAAGTCCCCATGAGCTTTGACCAATCCTTCCAAGAGTGGCAAGCCCTCAACAGGCATAGAGAATTGCAAGAAGCTGACAAAAGGTGGCCCAAAATGGTGAAAATGGCTCGCAGGGAGGTTGTTGAACTCCAAATAATCAAAGCAGGCCAAGAAAGCAGGAAGCCTTGAGCTAGGATTTGAGATAGTCATCTTTAGGGCTTCCCCCATTATTGTGTCTCTGCCTTCAAGAACTGGAATACTTTCAAGCCATTAGGTGGTCGGACGGATCCTTAACTGAGCTTCAGTAGTCCAGACACTAGGAGTAGGCCTTTTAGCTTCTTCAGCAATCGCAAGCTCAGATTCCTTGGTACTTGCGTCAAAACTTGCAAGAGTAGATAGAGTTATGGCAAGATACAATAAAGATAAAAAGGAGAATGGGGGAAGAGTAAAGAACAGGTACCAGTCCCCTGCAGTAAAGGTTCCTCGTAAGCCTCGGTAACCACTTCAGCCATCATAGGAGGTTCGTCCTCCTGTCCTTCCAACCCCTCAGAGGACTCTGTGAAAGAACATGATGCACGTTGTAAGAAGGGCGAAGAAATCTTGGAAAATTTGCTAAAGGAGGGAAGGGACGTTGAAGGCTTCCCTATAAATAAAAAAAGGAAGAAAAGGACAAAGGAAAAGAGAAGGGGGAAGATATGAGCTAAAAAAAAGGGGGAAGGAAATAATAACAGCAATACACACCTTTAGAGGCTTTTGACTCTAAGGAAGGATCAGCTTCTAGGGTAGGTTGAGCGCTGGTTTGGCCTAAAAAGGAGAAAATAGAGAGAAATAAAGTCCTTAGATAGAAAGGGATAAGAAAGACAGAGAAAACAGGCGCTAATAAAGGACGAGATAGGGTTTACCTATTTGTGTAGATGAGGATGCGCCCCCAAGAGACTCCTTAACCAACACAAGTTCAGTAGTTTGCTCAATTGTTACAGTTTTGGTTGGGCTAGGAGTCTACGCAGGTTTGGGATCTTGAGGGATGGGAGAACAAAAGGTTTCAGGATCCTGAACAACCAAGGAAGCAGAAGATGGTATAGGCTCGACACCTTTGACTGCATGCTCGGACTCGTCAGCCACATCGCCACTAAGGAGCTCCTTTTCCATGCCTAAGGCAGCTGGGGGCTGAGTTGCCACCACTCCTTTCACTAAGGCACTACCAGTCGCAGGAGGAGGCACCTCTACATGCAAAAGAAAATGAGGCAAGAAGAAACAATTACCAAGCCAGCAAGAGAAATGTACAAGTTCCAAAAAAAAAAGAAGAGAAGAAAGGAGAGAGGAAAGAGGAACAAGTGAATAATGAAACAGAGTGATACCACATCATCAGAAGAATGACTCTTTGCTCCCTTAGGGTTTGACATGCGCTTAGACAACAAAAAAGAAGAGAGATTACTCATCAATAAAAAAGAGAGAAAGAAAAGGGGGGGGGGGGGACACAATAGAACAACAAAATAAGTAAGGAAATGTCAAAAAAAGAAGAAGAAGAAGGAATGAGGCCTTGCCCTTCTCTCTCTCTCTACAGATTCTTCAATAGTCTTTTGCTTACTATAGGTACACCTAGAGGGTCCCTAGGGAGATGGGGGAATAATGTCAAGGGACCCCGATGAACCATGGGCTGAGGAAGTGACAACTACTAAAGAGATTTCTTTAAGGGAACCCACAGGGATTTGAAGGATAGAAGATTCTACCTTAGTCTTCACTCTGATCTTTGGGATAGGAGGATGGTTGACCTCCTTTCCAATAGTAGAAGGGTCCGCTTCCTCAAGACCCTCAAAAATTACAAGTTGCTTGTGAGCTTTAGCAGTTTTCCTTATCTTGGTTCCTTGGCTAGCCTCAGTACCCTCGACACTCTCCTCAATTTCAAATTTCTTGACAACCTCCTGCTTGATATTCTTGTCCTTGCCTTTGCCTACAGGGGTTGCAACACCAATTGTCTTTATCACCCCCTTTTTAATGGGCACACCAGAGGAAGCGCCCATAATGAAGTCACACCCTGGCCAAGCATCAGGAAAATTATGGGCGTAGCACACCCAACCACCCCTAGAGGCGTGCCACTCTGCAAATCTTGTTTTGCTGCTTATTGCAGCAGACACAATGCCAGCAATAGGAAAGCCAAACACCTGTTATAAAGATGGGGAAGAAAAGAGACTAGGGTCGGGAACACTTCCAATTTTACCAGAGCCAACAAAGTCTAAGAAAGACTTTTGAACCCTTCTCTAGTAACCAGCAAACCTACTAGAAGCAAAGACTCCCTACTAAGAGCTTGGTACCACGAATTGGAGGCTTATCCGTGACCAATAAGAAAAGGCTTGGAGCCTTAGAAATGGATCTAAAGATGAGAGAGAAGGCTCCACCTCGTTGAATACTGTTAGGATGTCCTGATCAAAGCCAAATTGTCTAAGTACTTGATGCGCAGAATAGTAAGTGTACCTCAGACCGCTTGATGAGGGTACTGGAAGCCGTGAGGGGCTGGTACAAGCCAAGTGCGCCAAGCTACCTTCGTCTCCCTAACAGAGGTCAAAAGCATGTCTTGGAGAGTTGAAGAAGGAAGCTAGAATGGAATCACACGCAAACCCGAGACTAAACTCCCGGGGAAAATGCCAACTCAGATGTCTCGCCTCATCAAACAGCTCTATCAGATTGAGGCTACCACCTTTCAAGTTGGACCAGCGAAAGATGATAGGGTGGCTATGAGTAGAGCTGCCACACAGACCCTTGATCACGTCTGGGGACCCCTAGAACTTATCTTTCACATACTTCAAGTTCTTGCATTTCGCCAAAGTAACAGAAAAACGGTTCCACATAAACACCTAAAGAATAGCACAGTGCAGGGACGAGGTAATGGTGTAACAAGAATTGCCTTCAACATCGTCACCATGAAGCAAGTCCAACTGAAAGTAAATGTGGCCTGAAAACATAGGGGCTAGAGGATACTGGGCCCCTCGGCCAACCTAATAGCAAGAGGGAAAAAGGTGGACTTAATCCCATATCCAGGAAACTCGCTAAAAAGAAACTTACTGAGCCACAACGTTAGGAACCCGGCCCGTCTAACCATATTGTCATTTTCTTAAGAAAGGGTCACTACCCACTTGCCTATCCTGGCCGATTTCCCCTCCAGAAGAAGCAATACGCCCACCAAAATGACTGAAAAGCTTATCCTCAATCTTGAGATCCCTACTAGAGAGGCTGATATCAAAGAGATTTTCATCACCAAACACTAGGAGGAGAAAGTTATTAACCACATCTTCCAAAGTAATGGCAAGCTCACCCACGGAAAAGAAGAATGTGTGAAAAGAAGGACGCCAACGGCTCACCAAGTGTCTAAGGCCTTTAGCATCCCTGAAACTTTCAAGATTCCTGAAAATTGCCACTGACTTTAGGATCCCAACGCGCCCCAAATAGCTAACAAATTCACCATCAGAAAGTTCCTTATCCACCCAAGTGGACCAACTAGAAATCTTCCCTAAGACAAAATCAAAGAAGATAGGAACTACCTTGTGGGATCCTCGCCTGATCTGAAGGTCCAAAATCTCCCATGGATATGGAATCTGTGCAAAATTGGCAAACCCAGGTTGACCAAAAAATACACAAGTATGTGGAGAAAGAGGAGCCTCACCATGAGATATTTGAGGAAAAACAGACTAGGAGTTTACTAGGGATCCCTTAAAGGGAAGGTCGACTGATCCACAACTTCCTGCACCTCTCCCTGTGCCGACCCTACTGAAGAACCCTCGCCTTTAGAAGGAGTGGGGGAATGCTCTCTCTTTTTTTGTGAGGAAGAGGAAGAAGCCATGGAAAGATGACGTAACAAAAGGGTTAAGAAAGTGTAGAACAAAAAAAGGCAACGAAGGAAAGAGCAGAAAGAAAGAAGGAGAGTTGGGAAATATCTCTAGAAGTGAAAGAATAGCTTGAAGTTACTGCAATAATGGCACAGAGAAAAGTTGAAGAAGACGAAGTATTGAAAAACGCGTTAGTTGCCAATATTCAATTTTATGAGAAAAGTTATTGTCGGTTATTAATAGGTGTTATGGGAAACGTAAAAGTTGGGGAGGAAGTTTACCTAGACATTTATCTGCCATGTTCCATGGAAAAAGGGGGAGTTACGAAAGAAGTGGGATACCAGGAGAAACAGGACACTAGAGGATAACGTGGAGGAACAGGATCCCAAGAGGCAAAGAGAAAGGATCCCGAGGCTGACTGGGACAACAAGTGAAGATCCTTGCTAAAAACAAAAATCAAGAATCTTATCTACTCACGAGTGGGCTGTAGGCAACTCACGAGCTTGGGGGGCTAAATGTTGAGGTTCAAAATAGCACAATATTATACCAAAGCCCAAAACAATACAAAAAGTGGAAATCTAAGAACCATGTTGGTTTTGAAGAAAAAGGTAAGGCATAAATTCATTAATAAATTCATTAAAATTCAATGAGAAAGGGCCCAAACCCATGAATGGGTAAGCTTTGGGCCTTATGAAACAAAGGAAAAGAGAAGCTCAACACAGCCCTTAAGAGGAAAAAATCGTTGGGAACCCGGAGAGAAAGATGACCCAAGATACCTAGGGATTCCTAGAAGCCTGGAATCCTCGAGATTTGCAGCAGGGCCAGGTTGGGATTGGGACAGCTCAAGAAAGCATGCCCAGGAACACAAAGAATGAGAACTGATGTGTCCTATCAGCCACCCAATGATGCAAAAAAAGGGCAGAAAACTTGGGAACTAACACTTCATGAAAAAAGGTCTGGTACCTCGAGGAACCCAAGGAAATGGACCATGGAGGAAGGTGACTAGGGATATTTCAGCTTGATAGAAAGGAATCTGTTCGTTTAGAGAAAATGACAAAAGATAAAGTAGCCAAAAAGTGGGTCTGAAAAGTAGTATCTAGAAGCTTTGGGAAAAGAAGGATTAGGAGTCAGCCCTTAGGACCTCCCATAAGAGGAAGGTCAGCTAAGGGCTTTTGGAAAAGGGAACCTCAAAACAGGAAAATAATGAGAAAATGAGGAAGGGACTAGCCACCAATGTTGCTGACATAACATTGATTTTGGTACCCAGGGCAGCAAATGGAGGGAATCTCTAATACACCAAAAACCCTAAGAGGACACTACAAAAGAAAAGGGAGACAACAGTGAATGGGCATTTACCAATAGTAAATTAGAGTAAAAAGATCCTTTAGAAAACTTCTTCAGAAGTCAAAAAGGGAAAAGAGAAGGAAAACACCGTCCATGATCTTGAAACAGACACTAGAGAACACACTTGGATTCAAAGGGATTCAAACTTCACAAGTTTTAAAAGCCTCAAAGAGGTATTTAAGTTTGTGATTTTTTAACTTATTTGGACCTTGTGATATATCCTAGTGCAATAAGAGCATAATGTATTGAAAAAAGAATAATATATTGAACTTAAACCTAATGTTTTATTTCATTTTCCCTTTACTTATATCAATTCTTTACTGTTCCTCACTGTGCAATATGTATGTAATTTTCAATGTATTAGTATGTATGTATTGTAGGCCCACGTTTTGCGCACAGCTTGGTTCTAAATCAACCCAACTTAGCTATAGTGAACCAAGCCCAGTCCCTTAAACGTGAGCACAAAGGCCCAGGATCCCTGTGTTGTACTTGGGCCTATGTGCTGTAAGAAAAAAAAAAAGAACACATAGAAGACGGCAGAGAGGTTTTCACTGAGTTCTTTGGTTTCCTTTTCGATAACACGTGCCAACGTTATCTTTTGTTTGCATCTCTCTAATTCTTACTCTTTGCTTTTAATTACAACTGTATTGTGATTAAATTATGGCTTAGAGTAGTATGTTTGTTTGGGTATTGCTTGTACTTATCATTCCACACATATATTGTTTGAGTATAAGCTTGTATTAGTTATTTTGAAAATGGAGGTCTAAACATTCACTAGTGTTTTACACACCAAGTGAAATTTTCATTGTTCAATTAAGTGTTAAAGCCATGCAAATCTGTCCAATAAACAAGTGAAGACATGATGCTCATTAAAGCTCGACAGATTTCTTGACAGAAGCCTATCTATCGAGATTTAATGTTGAAGCTCGACACAAGCTATATCTATTGAGAATTACAAAATTAGAATTTCTAGATTTGATTACACGCATATCCTTGAGTATTTGTGTATGGTTTCTTTTCTAATAAACCTAGACATATATAAGGATTATTTTAAGGGCCGTCTCAAGATGTCGCAATGGGGTTGCACTTGTTGCTACACGCATATTGTGACCAAAGATAGAAATTGCCCTAGTTCATCATTCTCTTTGTAGAAGCTGCTGCGTCTTTGCACCAAGGGGTTTGTAACCAAGAATCTTCTTGATTTTCATGTTGATGAACTAAAGAACTTTGTGGCCAACATCTTCTTCAAGTTGGTGAGTGAGTTACGTACTGGGACTCGTGCAAAGAAGTTGGTCATGTATTGGGATTTGTGCATCATTGGTTAGTCACGTACTGGGATTCGTGCATTGAACGGAGAGATTTCCGCTACAATACAAGTCCAATTGGGTATTGGGGTAAGGTTTCAACTGTATGTTGGTATTAGGTCCGGACTTCCTTTTACTTGTAATCGCTTGTTTTGATAATAATGGATTCTCGGAAGTGGTGACCTTAAATTCACCTGGTGGGGTTTTGCCTCAGTGGTTTTCCCAATTCATAAACAAATCACCTGTGTCAAATTTATTTTTCGTTGCATTTAACTTAGTTGGTGATTTATTTGTACTACCTTATTGAATGTTAAATTGACTTAATTAATTGACTTGGATAATTAATTAATTAATTTGCCAAAGGGGTCAATACATTTTTGGCCTATCAGGATAAAATAATACATGCTATTGTTATGCATATCAGTTATTTTATATTTTTATCTAGGGAAATGCTAACGGTTGTTTTTAGGGCAATGGTTAAAAATCTATTTAAAGAGAGTTTTTATGAGAAAATTTTAAAAAAAAAGTAATTAATGTTTTTACAGTTTTTTTCATTTCACATAAAAATGGTGTTAAAATAGATTCTTAATCATTGCCCTAAGGGCACTCGTTAGCATGTCCCTTTTAATCTATATTGTTTTGAGTTGTATATTTAGGATAATTCTCTGTTAGAGAAATGTAATGTCCATAATATTTTTACAACAAATCCTAAGTGACAAATTTATTGGTTCTAATTTGAATTCAAAGCTTATATTACTTTTGTTCCCACAAAGTCCTAGGAGTATTGAGTCCTTAATTTTAGCTTCTTGTATTTGGTTCCTTTATTTCAGCCATTGAGTCTTTTATTTTATTTTAGCATTGGATGTTAGTCTGTTCCTTGATTTTAGTTTTTGAATGTTGCTATTAAACTCTCACTCTTTAAACAAATTTGAAAGCTTTTATTGATGAGAATGAGAAAGAGTAATGCTAGAGGTACAATTAAAAAAAAAAAATGTTTTACAATCTGTTGATGTTGTAAATGGTTATTGGTAAATGAAAAAGTAATATTATTGGCAAGCTTAACAGTTTATAAAAATATTGTAAAATAGTTTGTGGCTGTAGTATTACTCGAATGAGAAATGAGTGTAATTACATGTATGAGCTTTGTTTCCTATATATATATATATATATATATACACACACACACACACACACACATATATAATAGGTTATGAAGAAAAGAAATAGACACTGCGTAAACGTAATGGAGCAACTTTCTACGTCCACAACATTTTCAGAATAAATCAGAGATGGTTAGTTGTTATTGATTCCAATTTGAACTTATCACTGAAATTATTTTTCTACCCCACCATTAACAACCCATAACAATTTGCCACATAGGATTTGTTGTGAAAAATTGTGAAAATATTTTGGACATAGCATTTTCCTTTTGAATAGCTACAAACAAACTTATTAACTATACAACCAATAAGAAACGAACGTGTGTCTAATTTAGACTGATTAATGTACACATGTGACATGAACACGTGCTTCATTTAAAATTCTCTCTCGATACGTTGCCGTTCCTTATAATTGATTTTTTTTTTAAGGAGCTAAGGATGATAGAAATTATTTATTGAACAAAGAAAGATTACAACCAATAAGAAAGATCTGTATTTTCATTAAATACAGATTTGATTTTTTTTAACACACAAAACTGATTTGTATTTTCAATAAATACAAATCTGATTTTTTAAGATTCAAAATTGATCTATATTTTCATTAAATACATATCTGATTTTTTTTAACCCTCAAAACAGATCCGTATTTTCATTAAATACTGATCTGATTTTTTAGAAAAAGTTTTCTTTGTGACACAATTGCAGGTTTTGAAATTTAAAAGAAGAAATTAAAATTAGGTTGAAGTCTTTTCTTTTTCTTAATATGTGATGCATGTAAAATAAATTTATCTCATTAGTGTGAATCCTCTTTCAAAAAGTTTTTTTTAAAATTTGTTTCCAACCACAGATTTGATTTTTTTTTTTTTTATAAACCAAAAATCACTTTTTTTAACTTTTTAAAACATATCTGATTTGTCTTGATAAAATCTTTTTTTTTTTTTTACTTTACTCAAAAACATATCTGATTTTTCTAAATAAAATCATTTTTTAACTTTTCAAAACAGATTTGATTTTCTTTACAAATCTAATTTTTTTAGATCTGATTTTCTTTTTCTTCATAAATCTCAATTTTTTTAATTCACAAAACAGTTCTAAATTTTTCTAAAAAAAAGGATACATTCACAAGATAAATTTATTTGAGTTAGTGTTGGTCAAGTGTCTGTCATGTATATTCAACATATCATTCACATCATGCAAAAATGGTATATTGGTCATTAGAGTTTAGAATACCAGACTCTGTCTAGGCGGAATGGGTGTTTAAAACCTTCTCATTCTGTAACCTAGCCCTTGAACTTTGTTTTTTTGGATAGGTAGACTAGTGTCTTGTCTTTTTTTTTTTTTTTTCTTTTTTTTTTTTCATTTATTAGATCGTAACTAGGACAAAAAGCTTTGTATTCTTTTGCATAGAATGTAACTAGGACTCAAAGCCTTGTAAGGTTCAATTTATCAAGATTGTATTTATTTCTATTCAATCAATGACAATGAAGTATTTTGATCATGTAATTTGTATTTATTTTTTCTTATTTTTTTGTATAAAAAATAAGTGGCGACTTCACACCACTTACCCAAAAAGAAAGGTGCCTTGAAAAAGCACTCAAATCTCTTTTTTGAGAGCACCCCAATTTTTGCGATCTCTCACAAGAAGTACATATGGATACTTAATAAGAAACAAATTTTGTACGATGTAAAGAAGTCTAAAAGATACTTTGTGGGAAGTTAGTATTTAAGATATTGACCAAGGTGTGCACATGAACACCCTGAGTTGGGGGAAAAAATTATATACCCTAAGAAAATAATTTTTTAAAATTAATATGAATTGTTGACCACCCTTAAAAAAACTTGAACACTGTACAAAACCGTGTACTACATTGCTACCACTCTTTGCACACAGTATGAAAAAACTAATACAGAGAGCCATTGCCACACACTTTCATATTTCAATAGATGTTAATAGTGGCATCAAGTTATGTGGGTTAGTTTCTTTATATATATATATTGCCTTTGTTAAGAAAAATGCGTTAATAAATTATATTTTTAAAGAGCTTTTTTAATGACTAAGATCGAGGTTCAGATATGATAAATTTTTTAATATATAATGTTTTTATACATTTTTTAAAAAAATTAAGTCAAATTAGACTTATCTTTAAAAAGCATATATGATCGCAATAAATTTGTGTGTAAGCCAATGGATTATTAACATATATATTTTATTTTAAAAAAATTGGAGAAATTACACTTTACTATCTTAAACTATGCCCCAAATTATTCTTTGCACCCTAAACTATTCGAATGCACTGTTTGCACCTTAAATTATGACCCTTGTTATACTTTGCACCTTGAAATTAGTATTGCTTGATTGACACAAACTTAAAAGACCAAAACCCTCCTCTTTCCAATCAATTAAAAACAATTTTTTTTTCCTAATCTCTTTCTCGCGTGTGGAATAGCCCCTTCCTCCCAAATTAAAATCCCTACAAACCTAAATCCACAAATCAAAACATTTTTGGCACCACCACTACTCCACCACTGTTATTCCTAGAAACATATCAAATGATGATAGAGAATGAAAAGGGTATATTTAGGGTAGACGGTCAGAATTTGTAAAGACCTATGATAGGTAGCATTACTAGGACGACGTATAAAAACATGAGACGACGAGACTTCTTAAGTATGGACTGATGATCTAAGGTGAATGGATCACCTTCAATTGATGGACGGTCTAAGCTGGACAGATCATCCATCAGTGGACGAATAACCTACAATAAACGGATAGCTCTCCGGATGGGTACTGATGACAATGGTGTCAAGATAGGCCACGTGGCAATAACACAGCTTACTTGGCCTCCAAGGGAATTTCAAATAGCAAAAAATTGGGCTCCATGATTAACCAAGCCCTTATATGGGAAGGGTCCCTTAAATTACGCACATTTATGATGATCTTCTCTACAAGGAAATATTCTTCTTGCCCAAGGCACCAAGGTCGGTTCCCTACTACTATAAAAAGGCCAAAACCTTCAGAAAACGAGGTACTCATAATTCATCCCAACTTTGGTACTCTAGAGTTGTAACAATCTCTAACTTAACCTTTGGAGGGTATTAGGCCGGTACCATGCCGATACTCTCTTAAGGTCTTTTTCTTTTTGGTGTTGTGCAAATGTTGCTCCGGGCACGTGAGGACTGTGTAGCCTACTGACGATTTTCAGTATCATCAGTTGGCGTCGTCTATGGGAAACTTGAGTAGGTAAGTTGTGTTGTTGTTACCCGGACAAAAAGGTTGCATGGTGCTTACCCGTTCGATGGCAACCAACACCAATGCCCAAGGAGATGAACCACGTACCGCGGTTCTTGAGAAATAGATTTAGATACTGGCAGCGGCGGTTGAACGTTGTACCAAGCAAAACCATGACTTGAAGGAGCAACTGCGCCAAAGCGACGCCAAGCCTTAGGACTAAGAGGGGGAGCAGGAAAGGAACAACCTTCAGCGCAACGAAACCAGGCAGAATCAAGAAGGGTCAGAAGGCAGTAATGTTATGAGTAGGCCAACGGCCACGGATATTGCCCCACTAAACCTGGTCGCAGATATGCAGATGATGAGAGAGGAGATGGACTTGATGATGTACGCCCTCAAAGGGCGGGTGTCAAATGATCTCGACGATCTAGTACACCGAACGGATTCACCCTTCACCGCATCTGTCACTTCGTTCCCTCTACCATTGAAGTTTCGTATGCCGCAAATAGAGGCCTACGATGAGTCGAAGGACCCCTTAAACCACCCGAAGACGTTCAAGACCCTCATGCATCTGCAGGGCATAGCAGACGAAATCATGTGTAGGGCCTTCCCCACCACATTGAGGGGTTTTCCAAAGGTGTGGTTTAGCAGACTAACGCCAAACTCCATTAGCACTTTCAAGGAGTTAAGCGCCCAGTTTGCCTCACACTTTATTGGCGGACATAGGTAAAAGAAGTCAACTGCGTGCCTAATGAACATTAGCAGTGAGAGGATGAAATGCAAAGGTCTTACATCACCCGTTTCAATAAGGAAGCACTCTCGATTGATGAAGCCGACGACAAGATACTCGTGGTAGCATTCACTAACAGACTACGGAAGGGTACGTTTTTGTTTTCTCTATACAAAAATGATCCAAAGATTATGTCAGATGTGCTTTACAAGGCTACTAAGATAGACGCTCCAAGACCCCCTCAGCAAGATTTGCAAATGTAGAGAAAGGACGAAGGATCGTTGACGTTTCCTGGCAAGATGAAGGGTGATCCCAACAAGAGGTACAGAGATAAATACTGCCATTTCCATCATGACCACGGGCATGATACTTCTGAGTGTTATGATTTGAAGCAGCAGATAAAAGCCCTAATCAGGCAAGGTAAATTGCAGAGGTTCGTGAGCAAAGAAAAGACGGACCAACCACAAGAGTAGGGCCCCCAAAGGGAGAACGAGCGCCCTAAGCCACCCGTCGGAGACATAAGAATGATTATGGGAGGAACAACAACTTCTTGTTCAACCAAGAGGGCACACAAGACCTACCTCCAATTGGTTCAGAATGTTTAGTTGACAGGGTTGGTCCCAAGGATTACACCCGTGGATGACCTAGTGATCGGGTTCACAGAAGAAGACGCTTGATGACTCCATCACCCACATGACAACGCGCTTGTTGTAAGTATACGAATTGGTGACTACAACACTCATAGATTCTTAATAGATAACGACAGCTCCGTCGATATTCTCTATTACCTGGCATTTCAGCAAATGAGGATCGGAAGAAAATGATTGATTCCAACTGATGCACCACTTGTTGGGTTTGGAGGAACAAAGGTGTTCCCACTCGATGGATCATCCTATGAAGGATGAAATTCATTTACTTAAGTCCACAACCTAGACGGATCATCCTGTGAAGGATGAAATTCATTTACAGTCCACAAACTGGACGAATCATCCAAAGAAGGATGAAATTCATTTACATAAGTCCCTAAACTGGACGGATCATCCTATGAAGGATGAAACTCCTTTACATAGTCCATAAACTGGACGGTTTATCCTACGAAGAGTGAAACTTGTAAAGTCCATTAACTGGACAGATAGTCTAATAAAGGATGAAATTAGTTCATAAAACAGACGAATTATTATTAGAGGGACAACTCGTTCAAATTATAAGAAGCAATTAATATGAAAAATGGATGGGTATGCATTCGAAAAAACACAGTTAAAACACTAAATGTTTGCATTAAAAGCCTATAAAAGGTTGAAATATATCAAACATATTGTTCCAAACTTAAACAAAAATAAAAATATACAACTACTCTAGGGCTACAAGAGTTTCATCCTTATCATCAGGCTCCTGAGCTGAAGGTTGACGGGCATCACCTTCGACAGACCTCTTCGCATCAACCTTTTGAGCCTCGCTGTAACTGTGGTCTTCACCAAAAAGCTCGTCCGTCCCTTCGGTGTCAACAGGGTGAGCTGGAGTTTAGCCCTTAGGGTCAATGGTGATGTGTGAAAGGTCCAAGTTCTGAAAAGAAGCCTTGACCTGACGAAGGCAGTCATCAAAGCCTTCGGCAAAAGAAGTACCTAGTTCACTCAGAAGGGCGTCAGAGTCCCGGTACTCTCGAATAGCATCAGCTTTTGCCTGACGAAGACTATCCTCTTTGTCCTTCAAGGTTTCTTTCAGAAACTCTACTTGTTTCTCTAAATCACCATGAAGCTGTTTGGACAGCTTCAGCTTCCCTTCATGACAGAGCCTTTAGGCACTTAGCTCCATTAGCTCTTCCTCCATTGCATTTGCCTTTGCACAGACATGCTCCAATGTCTTCTCATAAGAAAGGCAACGCTCCATCAATCCCTTCGTCATCAGGACCCCCTATACCAACAACAAAGAGTAAGTACGAAATGATAAAAATACGACGAAACATGTAGTGATAGATACAAACTTGTGTAAGGTTGAACAATGTCGTCTCCCAAATTGCTTTAATAGCGTGATTGCCCAAGTCCTCGTAGTCCTCATCCTTGATGATGGAGGTGATTTGTTTAAGGGTGTACTGGGAATCCTCTCGAAGGATGGGAGGTTTCTCCTTGATGGGGTCTGGGTTAACCATCAGACCCTTACCCTTATCTAAGCCAAGCTTGAGGGGTAACTTAAACTCGCCGGAAGCTTGACCGGCAGCTAATCCCGTCACCACCTTTGGCCTTTTGCTTTGATGGTTAAGTTTCTAGGATGGTTGCCTTTTAGTGGACGGATGAGTCGAACTCGTCTTAGGCGGAAGGCTCCCCTCTAGTTTTTTCTTAACAGCAGCCTGTTGCTTGATGTATGCCCTTCTCCTGGCCTCTTCCATTTCTACAAAAAAGAGGTGGATAGGTAAGAATATTGGTAATTACTAATACAAACGTACAATGGGAAACGAACTTACGTTTGTGAATTCGTGGGTCGTATTGACGAGCAGCAGTAGTAGGTTCTGGACTGTCGCAGTACCAGTGGAAAGTATCCAAGGTAACAAGCTTTACCCAAGTCCTCTCCAACAACTTGGTGGTACTAAAGATTTTTTCTAGAAAACCGAATTGCTCGGTAGTAACTTGTGGATGGTCGCGAGCTACAAAAAAGACGGTTAGGTCAGTAACAATGGAAAAATTCTTCCACTGTCAACCGTTACGCCCCGTTAGACATTACCCCGTACGAGACTTCTATACCTAGGAAAACCCTCCAAGCATTTGGAGAGATGGGAGACGGCCAATCCTAGGTATTGGAGAAGATGACGGTGAAGAGCACTTAATAGGAAGCGAAGCCCAGCTTTCAGCATTTGTTCGTATACCCCGACATCTTCAAGACCCCTATAGTAACACTTTTTTGATTTAAAGGGTAGATAGATGGATATGTTATCGGGTATCTGGTACTTCTTCCTAAGTGTGTTAAAGTGCAACGGTTTGATGGTAGAGATGAAGTCATTTACCATCCACAAGGGAAGTATGATGAATTCCCTAAATCCATCAGGACCTATGACGGATTGGATGGGAGGGTCTACACTGTCTAGGTCATCATTTGAGTCATACTCTGACCCGTCCTCATCTTGCACCTCATCTTCCATATTGGGAGGAGAGTTGGCTGACGGTTCCCTCTCCTCACTGGAGGTGTTGAGGTCTGCTTGACCTGATGGAAACACCTTATTGTAGCCCGCTCCATCGCGGACAAACGATTAACCACTTGATGCCTCACTAGACATCTGACACTTACAAATGACAGATAAAAAATCCTAAGACTTTAGGTCTACACTGACGACGGACAAGCGAATGCAATAAAGAAAGAGAAAAACTTGACATAAGGGAAAGAATACTTACAGCTTAACAGTATGTGAAGGATGACGGAAGGTTGAAAAGAACAATAATACCAAATCGATGAGGCGACGGTCAAAGAAGAGTGGACGGAAGCGCTCTGATCAGTAAAAAAATTTCCAAAAAAGGTAAAAATGAAAGGAACAAGCAACATATATATATAGGGAACGGCGTGGAAGACGAAGGAACGCTTCGGTTCAAACAAACAACCACTAAAAGCTTGCCACATGTCCCTACAGTATTAATAACCCTAGGCTAGCCTATCAATCAACACATGCTTCTTAAGGATAGAGGAAAACCGTCACTCCATGGATCCGTGTAAAATAGGCAATGGATCCATCGAGTGAGGGGGCAACTGAAGAGGTTATATTTAGGGTAGACGGTCAAAATTTGCAAAGACCTACGATAGGTAGCATTACTAGGATGACGGAAAAAAAACATGAGACGAAGAGACTCTTTAAGTATGGATGGATGATCTAAGGTGAACAGATCACCTTCAATAGATGGAAGGTCTAAGTTGGACAGATCGTCCATCAGTGGACGGATGACTTGTAATAAACGGATAGCACTCCAAATGGGTACTGATGATGATGGTGTCAAGATAGGCCACATGGCAATAACACGGCTTACTTGGCCTCCAAGGGAATTTCAAATAGCAACAACTTGAGCTCCATGATTAACCAAACCCTTATATGGAAAGGGTCCCTTAAATTACGCGCATTTATGAGGATCTTCTCTATAAGGAAATATTCCTCTTACCCAAGACACCAAGGTCGGTTCCCTACTACTATAAAAAGGCCAAACCCTTCAGAAAATGGGGTACGCATAATTCATCTCAACTCTAGTACTCTAGAGTTGTAACAATCTCTGACTTAACCTTCGGAGGGTATTAGGCCGGTACCACACCAGTACTCTTTTAAGGTCTTTTTCTTTTTGGTGTTGTGCAGGTGTTACTCCGAGCACGTGAGGACCATGTAGCCTACTGACGATTTTCAGCATCATTAGAGAAATTCATTTGAAAAGCATTGTACTGAATCCATTTATTAATACCTTAAAAATTGAATTCAAGTGCCCTTGTTACACACTACAGGAGCATCAATTGCAAATTGCGTTCATGAAAGTGAACGTCATTTACTTTATTTTTCTTCACAGATTGGAGTTTACAACTTCATCCTAGAATTACACAAAGATGGAGGCCTCCATCAATATGAAGAGTGAACATTGTCCTATATTGTATTTTCAGATAGTTTACATCGGAAAAAGCGGAGTAAAGCAACTTAAGCTATTTTCATTTGTAGGTAAGCAAAGTCCTTCCCTAGGCACTAGGAAGAATGTTAATTGTCATCCATATCTGCACACCTCCCATCCTTGAAGCACACCAAAGAGACCACATTTCCAATTATATAAATATGAATAGCAAAAAAATACTAGGTGGTGGAGCAGTGGTGTACTGGTTGTGGAGCAATGGTGGTGCCAAAGATGATTTTGATTAGAGAATTTAGGGTTGCAAGGATTTTGATTTGGGAAGAGGGGCTGAATGGCAAATAAGCATAAGAGAGAGATGGAAAAGACGGGAAATTGCATTTTACTCACCTATGGTTTGACCCGTTTTAACAGTGCCCACCCGTGGTTTAAAAGTTATCACTTAACCCATTTGCGGTGGCCTCCGTCAGATCCCTGTTACCCACCTCTACCCTTTCCGTTAGAAAATCCCATTTACTATATAAGCCAAAATTAGAACCCAAATAGAACCTTAAAAAAAGAACGAGATCTCCCCCTCCCCTACCTTAGAACCCCAAACCCATTTCCTCTATGTCAAGATCCCTAAAAATCCCCAAACCCATTTCTCTCTGTACTCTGATTACCAAAGTGAAATCTGAACATGTCTTCTTCAAGTTATTACTTGGGTTCCAATCACCATTCATGCTCTGCTAATCGTTGTCAGCTATAGACTACTTTGACCTAGAACAATTTTGGGAGAAGGTTTTATGGGTGCAACTACTATGATGTGGTGAGTAATAGTTGGTTTTCAGATTTTTTTTTTTCCTTTTTTTTTTTTTCTGGTTTTGTTGGTTTTCTAGTTTTGTTGGCTTTATGAATAACCCTAATTTGATTTTGTTTGTAGGAAGATGAACCTACTTGTAAATACTTTAGGTGGTTGGATGGCAAAACATGTAAGTGTGGGTCTGAAGTTGCACCCATTGTCCTTGCAAGATTCAGTATGTACAAGAATCAAGCAAGAGTAGTAGAGGAAAAGGAAAAGGAGGCTACTGATAGGGAAACAACAGCTATTGAGAGGGAAAAAGTAGCCAAGCGAAAGGAAGAAAAAGCTAGGGTTAGAGAGAGGATAGCTAAAGAGAAGTTACAGAAGTACAAATTTGCACTTGTTGTGTCATGGGGTTTTTTTTCTATTTATTTATTTTTTTTGTGTTTTTTGGTAGGATGGGAGAATTTAGAACAAAGCCATTGAGTCTGCCTTGAAGGTAAATTGTTGTAGTTATTGTATAATTTTGGGTACTACCACTTTTGACAAGTGTATTCCATGTATTTGGCACTATGTAATGTTGTTGTTTATTTGAATAAAGTATGTAATGTGTTCTTTATGTGATGTGTTCTTCTTTATGTAATTTGTTCTTGTTTATGTAATGCTACGTTGTTTATGTAATGTGTAATACTACCTTGTAATGTGTTCTTTATGTAATGTGATCTTGTAAATTGAATAGAGTATGCTGCCTTGTTTATGTAATGTGTAATTCTGCCTTGTAATGTTTTTTTTTTTTTATGTAATGTGATCTTGTAAATTGAATAGAGCATACTGCCTTGTTTATGTAATGTGTAATGCTGCCTTGTAATGTGTTTTTTATGTAATGTTTTCTTGTAATTTGAATAGGGTATGAAATCTGTTCTTCTTTATATAAGGGACAATTGCATATGCACCCTACAAGATTCTGTTTACATCAATTGAAGAAGCATAAAGAAGTATGTTTTAAATAATGGCACCATTCCATACATATATAATAAGCATTGTTCAAAACAAGTGGACTCCACCTAACATTAAGGGCTAAACACTGCCAAAGTACTTTAATAATAGGTGGTTCTGTCCCTACTAAGACAATAACAAAATAACTTTACAGTAGAAAGTTATGCACAATAAAAAAAAAGTGGTGACATGCCACTATCAAACATGCATAATAACAAAAAAAGTAAAGTAAAGTTTCTGCTTGCACATTCTCCAATCTTCATTTGCCAAAGACCTTGCCCTTGCCCCTGCCTATTGAGAACATTACACCAGATGTCTCAGCTCTTAATCCACATCCTCTCCCATATGAAAACAGATGAATGCTCCCAACTACCCTTGGTAGTACCAACCCCCTTGGAGGTTGCAAAATACATAGCAACTCCATATCAAGATCTAATCCAGTGTGTTATGTAAGTATAAAGGGTGGTGTTTGTGTTTGTGTATATACCTAAGATAGAGGTTTTCTTGTGTCTCATGTTTCCTTAGGAGTATGAGAGATGGGTTGGCTGTATGAGAACCATTGAGCTTTGGGTGCTTTACTTGGTAGTGGTCTGCTTGAATCTGCTACAAATGGTGGTAGTCTGCTTGAAGCAAAAGCAGATGTTTTAGTTGGCTATGTGTAGGGTTTGCTTGTTGGCTGCCTTAGTGACTACTTTTGTGGGTGGTTGACTAGTTGACTTGATTGATGGGTGGTTGGCTTTCTTGTTGAATGGCTAGCTACCCCACTTGTTGGTTGATTAGTTGTCTGCTTGGCTGCATTGTTTACTAGTTCAGGTGGGTGCCTTGCTTGCTGGTTGGCTGCCTTGTTTGCAGATCTAGGTGGCTGCCTTGCTTGAATGGTGGTTGCCTAGTTGGCCTTCTTATTTGCTAATCTTGTTGACTGCCTTGCTTGCTGATTGGTTGCCTGGTTGGCTACCTGGGTAACCTCCTTGGTGGTTGCCTAGGTGGCTGGCTAGTTGGCTAGCTGCCTGGTTGGCAAACCAGGGTGGCTGCCTTGCAAACCTCCTTGGTGGTTGCCTAGGTGGCTAACTGGCTGTTTGGCTGGCTGGCTGCCTTCCTAGTTGGTAAACCAGGGTGGCTGCCGTGCAAACCTCCTTACTGGTTGCCTAAGTGGCTGACTTGCTGGCCGAGGTAATGAATTTACACCCTGATTTGGTTGGTCAGTGCTTGCTGGTTGGTCAGTGCTTGCTGGTTAGTCAGTGCTTGTTCCTTGTCCCCATAAAAAGAATTGTCTTGCATCATAAATAGATTTGTAATATAGTTGTCATAGTAAACACATTCTTGCTTTACTTACAATTTTTTTTTGCCTCTCAAGGCTTTGTCTCCTTTGCCATGGTGTCTCACTAGTTATTCCAGCCTTACACCTCCATGAATTATACCCTTCCTTATGACAAAACCCATATTTTATAGGTCTATATGACCTAGAAACTTTGTATGGGTTGTTTGGCTCATCTGCATCTTTCTTCCTTTTCATTGGTGGCTTGCCTGGAGGCTTGTACACAATTGGAGCAACAGAGGCAAGTTGGTTGGTTTCAACCCATTCATCTTGGTCAGGCAGTGGGGTAATCATCTCCTTATATGCAACCACACATGTATCCTTTTTATAGCATGCATGCACATAATCCTCAGGCCTCTCCAGGTTCTTATAGATTGCTGCAACACTATGTTTACATGGGATTCCTGTCAAATCCCAAACTCTACAAGTACAACACTTTCTTGTAAGGTTAACCATATGCCTCTCATACTCATTATCAACCTCATATATATAGCAACCTGATAGAACAGTAGAAAATGACTTAGAATCAACTTTCAACTGCTCAAGCTTCTGCACTATGTTTGTACATATGTCACTAGTGAAATTTTCAATCCCAGTCCTCTTACTGTATATTCTACTCATCAATCTAACCCTAATCCACTCTAGCATGGCAATGATAGGCTTATCCCTAGCTTATAGTATCATAGAATTATATGACTCACTAAGATTGTTCACATAACAATTAGAGATGGCCCTTGGAGTGAAATGTGACTTGGTCCATTAGGTTGGTTGGATGTCTACTAGATACTCCCATGCTTCTTTGTCCAATATCTTCATATCTTGAATTCTCTTCTCAAACTCCCTAACTGTTGTTGTTGCAGCACACCTCCATAATTCAACCTTCAATTCTAAACCCTTGAAGTTTAACTTAAAGTTGTTGTAAATATGCTTCACACATAATCTATGTTCAACTGTTGGGAACAACATCTCCATGGTAGGTATCAATCCCTGGTTATCATAAATACAATCAAAAAACATCCAAAGAACAAAAATGAATACCATCTGCCTAAGAACAAAAAAAAAACTTTCAAAAAGTAGAAATGTAATATCTAAGAACAAACAAAAATCTCATAAAGCAAGTGAATTGTATTACCTTCTGCCTATTTGAAATGAACACCAGAGTCAACTCATCTGGCCTCCCAATATCATTTGCAAATGTTTGTAAAAACCACACCCAAGTATCTTTGTTTTCTTGCTCAACTACACCTAATGCAACAGGGAAAATATTGTCATTTTCATCCCTTGCAGTTGCTGATAATATATGTCCACCAAACTTGCCCTTCAAGTGGCAACCATCTAATCCTACAAGTGGCCTACACCGCCCCAAGAATCCAACTTTCTGTGCATTGTATCTCACATACATCCTCTTGAACTTGGGTTATGTGTTAGGCTCAGTAATTTCAGTTTACAGAATCACCTTACTCCCCACATCAGTTACTCTTATCTTCTCTACAAAGTCCCTTAGCTCTGTACACTTGATTTATGCTCAAGTCCACAGACACATCCTGCATAACTCGATGCTTTAAACCAAAAATTGCCCAGTCAAGGTTTTTGTTGAAATCATCCAAGTACTTCCTAGCCACATATGTAGAAGTGACCTGTCTATGCTTGAATGTCCTCCCACATGTACAAGTTGGTACTATGGTCTTTATTTGGAAGGTTAACTCCCCTGCAATTTATGATGCATATACCCTCTAACCACATTCATACTTGCAGTGGATAGAAACTTTGGTCTTTTCATTAAGCTTGAACTTAATGTTCATAGGGCTTTTCACTACATATTCCTTCAAGGCAGCCCTAAACACCTTCTCATTTGGGAACTTCATACACTTGCATAACTAAAGGTTACTCATGCCAGTCTTCTCATTAAACTCTGGACATTCACCCTTTCATCCTCATCCTCAGAACTGGTAATGCTCCTAGTGTCATCATCATCAAGAGCTTTTTCAGCTCAATCATTATCATCAACAGCTTGATCACTGGCAGCAGTTTACGGTCTCTTCCCTTTATCTGTAACTAGCTCCTTCAAATGCTCTCCCTCATTTACATTTTTCAGTATCTCTTTGATGCTCTCTCATATTGGGCACCTCATTGTTCTAAGGCCAAATATGTCATCAGGATAATCTGGTCCTTCATACCCTTCATCCAGCCAATCAGGTTCATCCACATGAACATCTTCACTACCAACAATTTGTCCATGGGTAGCATTTTCATCCACGTTCTATCCATGGGTAGCATGGTCATCCACATGCACAGCTCCACCAATACTCACATCCCTTAAACCCTCAACAGATTCTTTATTAACATCATTTTGGTCAACCACAGATGATCTAATAGAGACATTATTGGTCACCTCCTCACAATCAGTATCATCATATTCATCATTCATTTCGCATGGCTGGTCTACTGCAATTGGTTGATCTGGTTCAACTATAGGTTCTTTTATAGCAATTGGTTCAACTTCAGGTTCTACATAAAGTGTGATTTCATTTGTTGGCCCTTTAGCATGTAGTTCACACATGTAGGTCACATCATCATCTGAAGTAATTAACCTTAACCCTTACTCTAAGTCACCACCAGGTATTAAATAATAAATCCTACTGTTCATGGGTCCCCCAACCTCAACACAAATGTCTTATATCTCAAAATGACTTAGTAGATTTGGATCAACATTACCCATTGTATATACCTCATCACCTACATACTCTAAACCAGGGTTCCACTCAAAATTCCCACTATGGTGAATAGTAAAATCAAAACAAATTTTATCAGCCATCTGTAGGAGTTAAAACACATGCACAAACAACAGTTATTAAATACATAACCAACGCATTCACAGAGAGCACCAATCATTGACAAAAGCAAAATAATTTTAGTTGCACATAAAATACCATTTAACGTGGGGTCAGAGACAAGAAACACAACCAAGTAAACCATTTGTCTCCATGGGACCACAGACAACCTAAAGATGCATCTAACCAAAATATTCCTAGGGACCACAATCATCAATGTCAACTATAAAAGAACAAACACACCAATGGTAAACCACTAATTTTATGACAGAAAAACTTTAATCCGAATTACCTTCATCAATCGTTCACGTTGTAAAAGAACAAACACAACAATGGTAAACCCTAGAAAGTCATTTCATACCTGATATAGAGGAAAACCCAAGTTTCAACACACCTCCTCCTTGCTTGCAAGTGTTCGGGGATTTCACTTTGGCAATCAAAGTAAAGAGAGAAAGGGATTATGAGTTTGGAGATTTTTGGGGGTTTTAAGATAGAGGGAGGGAGAGAGCTCGTTCTTTTTTTAGGGTTCTATTTGGGTTCTAATTTTGGCTTATATAGTAAATGAGGATTTCTAATGGAAAGGGCAGAGGTGGGTAACGGGGGTCTAACGGAGGCCACCACAAGTGGGTTAAGTGATAACTTTTAAACCACAGGTGAGCATAGTTAAAACGGGCTAAATCACAGGTGGGTAAAGTGCAATTTCCCAAAAAAAAAAAAAGTTTTGTTTTAAACTGATTGGGATGAGTGGCTTTTTTGTCTTTTAAGTTTGTGTCACTTAAGAAATATACGTGCAAGTCATATGCTTTATACTTCTGTCCAACTTAACAATAAAACGAACTCTAAGGTGTAAAGTGTAACAAGAGTCATAGTTTATGGTGCAAACTGTGCATTTGAATAGTTTAGGGTGCAAAGTGTAATTTGGGGCATAGTTTAGAGTGGTAAAATGTAATTTCCTAAAAAAAAAAAAAAAGTATTACAGCTCATAATTGAGTAGGTTTTTTTTTTTTGGAGGGGGAATTGAGCAGTTATTAATCTTTAGCGTGTGTGTTTAAGGCACATCTTAACATGTCTATCTTTTAAAAAATTAAGTCAAATTGTATGCATATATCCAAAAAAGTACATATTACTTCAAGTGTGTTAGCCACTGTATCATTAACAGGTATATTTTTTATAAAATAAATTATCTATTACACTCATAATAGCATTTTACTCATTTTTAACATGTGCCCTTAAGCCTTAAGGTACTTGTTAATAATATCCAAGTATAAAATTTCATGTATTTGTTTTCAACTAGTACTTTTACGCTTGTTATCTTAGGTGGATGAACAGGTGATGCCTTCAAGGTTTTGGTATCAAGTGAAATTGCTAAAGCCATGGATGTGGAGAAACGAGGAGAACATCAGAAAGAGAGAGGGTTAGCTGAATAGCCGTGGGCAATATTGTTATGTTACGTATATGCAATAATCATGTTTATATAGACTACTTTATCGTCAAACTAGTATTATTCTTGTGCGATGCACGACTTGATTAAAATTCATATATAAGCTCAAAATTTTTAAAATAATTATAAAAAAAATTGCTTTAAGTTATGACTGTTTAGAGTTTAATAAAAAATTAAATACAATAACTATAATCGAAAACCAAAACATAAACCAAAGAGTTCAAAAATTGAGAATATAAAAAATAAAATAAAAACTTACATAATAGAACCAAGAATTTAAATGGGCGTCTATTGTTTTGCTTCTTTATAGTAAACTTTATTTGGAATAATATCCTGCATGCAAATTCAAAAGTAAATAACAATAAGTAAGATGAATTTATTATATTAAAACATAAGCGTAATTTGCATCTTGAAAAAAGAAAAATACAACAACGTAGGGAATATTGTATGGGATTTAATTATAGGAATGACTTATTGGTTGAGAGGGACTGTATTGAAAAGTCATGGCTAAATATATAAAAGTTCTGAAATTTTTAATAATAGATTTATAGTTGGGATATAATTTATATTTCTAAAAATTAGATGATAATACTTTATCTAAATTAAATTATTGTTAAATCATATCCCTTAGTCAAGAGCTTTGTAGCTAAATATCCTAGTAAAATATTAATTTAATAAGATGCAACTTGAGAAAAATAAAATAAAAACATGGGGTGTGTGGACTTTAAGTTTAGATATTTTTTATAATAGACTTTTAATTTTTAATAGAATTTAAATTTGTTTTAAATTATTGTTAAATCATGCAAATTGAGGGGAAAAAAAAAAAAAACGTGAGTTGTGTGGGATTTATGTTTATAAATCTTTGATAGTAGCCTTTTAGTTTGAATAGAATTTAGTTTTTTTTTTTTTTTTTTTTTTTTTTTTTTTTTTTTTTTTTTTTTTTTTTTTTTTTTTACATTATTGTTAAATCTTATCCCTTGGTCAAAACATGAGGGTTTTTTTAAGAAAGAAAACTTGGGTTGTTGTGTGGGTTTTAAGTTTAGAAATTTTTATAATAAACTTTTAGTTAGAAAGAATTTAAATTTGTTGAAATTTAAATAATGATTTTTTATCTAAATTAAATAGTTTCTAAATATTATCCCTTAATTGAGGAAATACATCATAACAAAAAAATATATAATTAATTTAATAATTAGTGAGAGTAGCCACTTAACGCAAGCACGGCTAAAGGCCAACTTTTATTAAATAGTATAGTATATGTTATGATGATATGATATGATGTTTGTGGGGAGTAAAAGGACCCAAACGGGCATATAGGCCTTTGGACTGTAGCATGGAGGGCCGACCCGCTCTAGAATTGAACTCTACGAATTGGCCAATACGCTGAGGGTCCAAGGGTGCAGCCGAGGACGAGCTTCTCCTCGGACAAGCCCAAGAGAATTCAAAGTTTTATTATGAAGGTCAAAGCACAACTCTAGAAAGACTAATGGTCAAAGGGGGAAACCCTGAACCTTCTCGATACACCAGTGTTAAGGAAAATATCTAGAGCAAAGGCTGCCACCTCCGCATTAAAGACTCTGCACCTACCTCCCTGGCCGCATTAATGGGGAAGTGACCCCTGAACAGTAGGGCTGAAACTTCTAGTCAGGGTCCCAAAAGGTATCTGAAAAAGGGGTATTTAAGGGGGAGGAATGCAAAAGAGTGGGGGGCTCTCTCTCTCGCTCATTCTCTCTCTCTAAAGAAAAGGAAAAGAATTTAAGGATTGTAACCTGTAAGAAAGAAAGAGAAATAATACAGAGTTGGTCCTCGGCTTACATCCGAGGAGGCCTATTGGACATTAATAATTGTTATTCACAAGTGTTTGTAACTCTCAGGCTGTTGTCAAGTTCTCAGTACCTTTAACCTAGATTTCAAGCCCACACTCTACAAATTTTATTGTCTAAGGCTCATTGGGCCTGAGCCCATAATCTTCTTTGGGTCCAGGTGCAATTGTGCACTTACAATTGGCGCCGTCTATGGGAAATCTAGTCTAGAAAAGGTTGGGATACCATGGCAAGCCTAGGTTCTCACCATGCAGAGTCACAGGGATCACAACCGGAGGATCATTTCGAGTGCCTTGAGCGTCAAAGGGATCGTGAAGGAAGTGTCCATACAGAATACCCAGGGGCTAGCCATCCTCAGGGCGGGGGTAGCACCACCCACGAGGATGGTGCTAGGGCCATGCAGAGGGAGATTGGTCGTCTGAAAAGAAAGTTACGCCGTGCCAGACGCAGGTCTTCACCGTCCTCATCTAATCCTTCCTCAGAGGAGGTACGGGGAGGTAGCTACAGCTCAAGGTCATGCTCACCCCCCAGTGCAATGTCCTCTAGCGAGGAGGACGACCAACCAGCTCGTAGACGCAAGAAGTTTCCTTCTAGGGGCTTGGGGAACGATGCTATAAGTCAGGCGTTGCATCAACTCTCCAAATCTTCGTTTTCAAGGAGGATAGAGAAGGGGAGGCTTCCCAGGAGGTTTACTCAACCCACCTTTACCATCTACAATGCCCGGACTGATCCGGTGGAGCACGTGAGTCACTTTAACCAGAGGATGGCGGTGCACTCTCATAATGAGGCTCTGATGTGTAAAGTTTTCCCCTCTAGCTTGGGACCTGTTGCTATGAGGTGGTTCAACGGCCTTAAATCGGGGTCTATAGGTTCGTTTGGGGAGCTCACTAGAGCATTCGCTTTGCGGTTCATCACGTGTAGCAGAGTACCTCGGCCATTGGACTCGCTGTTATCCATGACTATGAGGGATGGAGAGACGTTGAAAGCATACTTTGACCGTTACTGGGAGATATTTAATGAAATAGATGGCGACTTTGATGAGGTGGCGCTCAATACCTTTAAGGTAGGTCTTCCTACTGATCACGACCTGAGAAAGTCTTTGACTAAAAAGCCCGTCCGTAGCGTACGTCGCCTCATGGACCGTATTGACGAGTACAAGAGAGTGGAGGAAGACCAACAACAAGGAAAGGGTAAGGAGAAGGTTATCCCGCAGGAGAGAAGGGATTTTAGGTCAGACAGGTACCACAATAACAAGCCGAGGCGAGATTACGTTGGGCAGTCCGGCTCAGCAGCACCTCAGGCAGTGAACACTGTGTTCCGAGAACCAGTACATCAGTTGCTGGAGAAAGTTCGTAAGGAGCCCTTCTTTAGATGGCCTAATAAGATGGCAGGAGACCCTGCGAAGAGGAATCAGAACCTCTTTTGCCAGTACCACCAGGATGTGGGCCACACTATTGAGAACTGTCGGACCCTTTGGAACCACTTGGAGCAGCTTGTCAGTGAAGGAAAACTGAAGCAGCACTTGTGCCAACCTAGCGGGCAGGGCGGTCAATCTGGCTCGAACAATCAAAGGAGTAATTCATCTCGGCCGGCTTTAGGAAAAATTAATGTTATTTTTGCTGCACCTGGTAGGACCGGCTCGGGTCCCACCAGGGTGATGGCAGTTTCACATCCTCAGGCCGAGGAGTCCAGCTGCAGGCCGAAGAGGGTGAAGCTGAATTTTCCTGTCTTGGGATTTTCCGAGCATGATAAGATAGGGACTATCCAACCCCATGACGATGCTCTTGTAGTTACGCTTAGGATAGGGAACTATGATGTGAGGAGGGTGATGATAGATCAGGGCAGCGGTGCAGATATCATGTACCCTGATCTATTTAAGGGGTTGAGATTGAGGCTGGAAGATCTTACGCCTTATGACTCGCCACTTATAAGCTTCGAAGGGAGGGTCATTGTGTCGAAGGGATAGATTCGTTTGCCCGTTCAATCCGGCTCAGAAACGGTTGAAGTGGATTTCATTGTGGTTGACGCTTACTCTCCATACACAGCCATCCTCGCCAGGCCTTAGCTACACGCTCTAGGAGCTGTCTCCTTTACCTTGCATGTTAAAGTTAAATTCCCATCAGGGGAATATGTTGAGGAAGTTCTCGGCAGCCAATCGGTGGCCAGGCAATGCATATCGGCTGCAGTGCTGCACCAGACAGAAGCCGAGTCTTCGGCTTTAATCACCAAAGACTTATAGCAGTTAACAGCTCCTGATGCATCTGGAATGATGACAGGAGAGGAGGCTCATTGTGAGGAGTTAGAGAAGTTTTTGATAGCCGATGATCCAGAGAGGTTCTTCCAAGTCGGCATACGTTTGCCTCACCAGGAGAAAATGGAGTTGTTGGAATTTCTGAAGGACAATATTGATGTTTTTGCGTGGGACCCGTATGAGGCTCCAGGTGTAGATCTGAGCTTCATTTACCATCGTTTGAACCCTGCCATTGTTCCGAGAAGGCAGCCACCTCGGCATTCTTCCAAAGAACATTCCGAGGCTGTAAAGGAAGAGGTGCTCAAACTTAAGAGGGCTGGGGCTATTAAAGAAGTTTTCTACCCTGAGTGGCTGGCACACACGGTTGTAGTTAAAAAGAAGAATGGGACGTGGAGAGTATGTGTGGACTTCACGGATTTGAACAAGGCCTGCCCCAAGGATTCGTTCACAATGCTGCGTATTGATCAACTGGTGGACGCCACTGTTTGACATCCTCGGATGAGTTTTTTGGATGCCTTCCAGGGTTACCATCAGATTCCCTTGGCGGTAGAGGATCAAGAGAAGACGGCTTTGATTACTCCAACGGGGAACTACCACTATAAGGTCATGCCATTTGGGTTGAAAAATGCTGGGGCTACTTACCAAAGAATGATGACTAGGATGTTCGAACAGCAATTGGGGAAGACTATTAAGGTGTATGTAGACGATATGGTGGTAAAGAGCAAAATGATACCTTCACACGTCAAAGATCTAGCCGACACCTTCCAAGTGCTAAGAAAGTACAAACTGCGCCTTAACGCCTCAAAGTGCTCTTTTGGCGTAGGGTCCAGAAAGTTTTTGGGATACATGATTACTCACAGAGGCATAGAGGTGAACCCAGCACAGGTCAAGGCTATTCAGGATTTGCAGCCGCCTCGGAACCCAAAAGAGATCCAGAAATTGACCGGAATGATTGCTGCATTGAATAGATTTATCTCTCGGTCAGCTGACCAATGCCGTCCTTTCTTCCAATTGTTGAATAAGTGGAAAGGGTTTCAATGGACCGAGGACTGCATATTAGCTTTCCAGCAGCTTAAGCAATATCTTTCTCGGCCACCCATCTTGTCTCGCCCCGAGGCGGACGAGATCTTGTTTGCTTATCTGGCAGTGGCCGTCCACGTGGTCAGCCTGGTCCTTATAAGGAATGACAGCGGAGTTCAAAGACCGATCTACTGTGTTAGTAAGTCTTTGAATGAGGCCGAGGTGCGCTATCTGCTCTTGGAGAAAGCGCTTCTGGCCATAGTTCACGCCACGCGCAAGCTTCTTCATTATTTCCAGTCTCACACTGTAGTGGTTCTGACCCAATTGCCTCTCAAGGCAGTGTTGCGCAGCGCAGACTACTCTGGTAGGGTGGCAAAGTGGGGAACCATTTTAGGAGCTTTTGACGTTAAACACAGGCCTCGCACCTCGGTGAAGGGCCAGGTCCTCGCTGACTTGGTGGCAGAGTTTACTGAACCATTGCTAGAAGAAACTCTAAAAGAAGTACACATGGATGAAAAATCAGTTGGTGTGATCACAGCCGCAGTGCCTTCGACTTGGAAGCTGTATGTGGATGGGGTAGCTAATCAGAGAGGGTCTGGTGTCGGACTTGTTCTGATATCCCCTGAGGGAATTATCTTCGAAAAATCTCTAAGGCTGTCATTCTCGGCTACTAATAATGAGGCCGAGTATGAAGCAGTCTTGGTAGGCATGAACATGTTACATAAGATGGGTGGAAAGGAAGTTCATGCGTTCTCGGACTCTCAGTTAGTGGTCGGCCAGGTCACGGGGACCATGGAGGCTAGGGACCCGAGAATGCAGGAATACTTGGCCCAGGTCAAGCGTCAGTAAGCAGAATTTGACTCCTTCGTCTTAGCCCACATCTCTAGAAGTGGAAACACCCATGCCAATTCTTTGGCTACGTTAGCAACGTCCTCGGCTCATGGTTTGCCTAGGATTATCCTTGTGGAGGATTTGCTAGAGCCAACTCTTACCCCCGCCAAAGTGGCCCGCATCCACCTAATAAGGCCTGGACCTAGTTGGATTGACCCGGTTCTATCTTTTCTTAGGAATGACATCCTTCCTGAAGACAAGTCTGAAGCAGATAAGATACGTCGAAAGGTGCCACGTTTTTGGTTGTCCGAGGACCAGAAACTGTACAAACGATCCTTCTTAGGACCGTACTTGTTGTGTGTGCACCCTGAATCAACAGAAGCACTTCTGGAGGAACTGCACAAAAGGATTTGTGGAAGCCACACTGGGGGAAGGTCCTTAGCCCATAGGGCCCTAACTCAGGGTTATTGGTGGCCCAACATGCAGAGGGAGGCTCAGGACTATGCTAGAAAATGTGATCAATGCCAGAGGTTCGCCCCTAATATTCATCAACCTGGAGGGGTTCTCAACCCTCTCTCCAGTCCTTGGCCTTTTGCGCAGTGGGGATTGGACATAGTGGGGCCATTTTCGAGAGCAGCAAGAAATAAAAGATGGCTTCTTGTGGGAACGGACTATTTCACCAAATGGGTTGAGGCCGAGCCCTTAGCAAATATCAAAGATGTTGATTCCAAGAAGTTTGTCTGGAAAAATATTGTCACTAGATTCGATATACCACACACACTTATCTCCGACAATGGCGTTCAATTTGACAGCAAAGCCTTTAGGCAATATTGTGGTGACATGGGTATCATAAACAGATACTCCACCCCAGCTTATCCTCAGGGAAATGGGCAAGCCGAGGCCGTCAACAAGGTCATAGTCAGTGGGCTTAAGAAAAGGTTGGACGATGCGAAAGGCAGATGGGTAGAAGAGCTCCCTCATGTACTGTGGACGTATCGGACCACACCGCGCAGGTCCACGGGAGAAACGCCATTCTCTATGACTTATGGAGCCAAGGCAGTGATACCTCTGGAATTTGGTTTTCCCACCCTAAAGACGAGCTCTTTTAGCCCGGAGAATAACAATGAACTCCTGGAGAATGGTCTTGATTTACTTGAGGAACGACGAGAGGCAGCTATGGTCCAAATGGCTTACTATCAACAGAAGCTAAAACGAGGATATGATGCCCACGTAAAGTTAAGGCCACTTGCACCTGGTGATCTTGTACTAAGAAAAGTTGTAGGGACTTCTAAGAACCCAGCTTGGGGTAAGCTAGGACCCAACTGGGAAGGCCCCTATCGCATTGTTTCAGTAGCAGGCATAGGGTCATATCGGCTAGCTGACCTAGATGAAAGAATTGTACCGCGCCCATGGAATGTAAATAATCTTAGAAGGTATTATTATTAATAAAATGTGCTTTTGTCAGTTAACATTTCAAAGTTATAAGTACCTCTAACATTTGAAGTTACTGCTCTTAAGAATCAAACAGAAACTTGGTTAAGTGTAGTCCTCGGACCACAAACCTTGTGGAAATTGATGTCTTGTCATTTGTTGAACAATACCTTAGTTATGCCGGGTCCTCGGACCTCCTACTTTGGGGAAATTAACATTTGAAGTTACTGCTCTTAAGAATCAAACAGAAACTTGGTTAAGTGTAGTTTTCGGACCACAAACCTTGTGGAAATTGATGTCTTGTCATTTGTTGAACAGAACCTTAGTTATGCCGGGTCCTCGGACCTCCTACTTTGGGGAAATTAACATTTGAAGTTACTGCTCTTAAGAATCAAACAGAAACTTGGTTAAGTGTAGTCCTCGGACCACAAACCTTGTGGAAATTGATGTCTTGTCATTTGTTGAGCAGAACCTTAGTTATGCCGGGTCCTCGGACCTCCTACTTTGGGGAAATTAACATTTGAAGTTACTGTTCTTAAGAATCAAACAGAAACTTGGTTATGTGTAGTCTTCGGACCACAAACCTTGTGGAAATTGATGTCTTGTCATTTGTTAAACAGAACCTTAGTTATGCCGGGTCCTTGGACCTTCTACTTTGGGGAAATTAACATTTGAAGTTACTGTTCTTAAGAATCAAACAGAAACTTGGTTAAGTGTAGTCCTCGGACCACAAACCTTGTGGAAATTGATATCTTAGCATCTGTCAACCAGAACTTTAGTTATACTGGGTCCTCGGACCTCCTACTTTGAGAAATTTAACAGTTAAAGTTGTTATTCTTAATATCTTGTCACGGTTCTTGTTTCTATTACATGTTTTATGGATATCAGCATCTTACCATTCATTAATTCGGTTTTTAAATTCTGTGTCCTTAATTGTTAAGTAAATTTATGTAAGGGGTGGTCCTCGGACCTTACATCCTACTAAAGGCAGTGCCACAGATTATAAGGCATTGATTAACTAAGGCATTGTTTAACTAAGGCATTGCTTGGCATCCAAACTAAGTTACTCTCTATCAGGTTCTTTAGTATTTTACTGTGCTAGGCAAACGTGCGCGTGGATGTATGGGGGTTATAATTGTGCAATCCCTGGTGCTAGATCTGTTTGTTCTGACCTGCCTTTAACTATGTCTTCATAAGAATTCTTACGATAAGCCCAAAAAAATAAATAAATAAAAGAAAGTTGCACAAAAATTGTCTTTCATTAATAATTTTGGCATATACACATTACATGCTAAGTTATGGCTACAAAGAAAGAGAAGTCCTAGGCTGGTCCCTAAACTCTTGGAGGGGGATTTTGCTGAGAAATGCTGGTTGCCACGGTGTTTCTTAGCTCCAACTTAAAGGGAGACAAAACTTGTTTCCCTCTGTCTGCTGCATTTGTTGGAGAGACATTGGGCTCCACTGTTTCGCTTAAGCCTTTCTCAGCATCCCCACTCCTTTTCATCTCTTTGTCGGAACCTGAAGGCTCTGTAGGATCTGGAACAAGCTTTGGGGCCGTAGAAGGAAGAGCAGGAAGAGTTGCCTCAGGGGCAGGAGCAACAGCAGGAGTCTCTTCTATCTCATGTATTTCCAGGGGAAGCCAAATGTTCTCGGACTTCCTCAGCTCCGAGGCTGAAGGAACACCTGCTACATTTAGAGCTTCCCCCCAGACTTGCTGACAGTACTCCCGGCACAAGGCCGCAAAAGCCTCTGTCAACTGTTCCTCTGTTGTAGCTACCCCTTCTTCATAACTCGCCTGCTTGGTGGCCTCCAGAGAGCGTCTAAACGCGCCGGCTTCCTCCTTTAGGCGCGTAAGCTCCCTCTCCAATTCCGAGCGCTCCTTCTCGGCTTGGGCTAATTTGTCGTCTTTTTCATGGAGAAGCTTGCGCTGCCCTTCTATTTGAGTCTTCATCATCTTTAGGCTGGCCTCGGCACCATCTCTTTCTCTTTTGAGATCGGCCACCTGAGAGACGAGTTTCTCATTTTCTGTAAGGGCTTGGCCTAGGGACTTCTCAGTCTCCATTCGAATGTCAAGCTCCAGTCTAGCCTTTTTCTGAGAGTCTTCTACAAACTTCTCGGCTACAAAGACTTCTTGAACGGCCTACATAAAGTGTTAAGAAATTAGATGTAGCAAGACACTTCTCATTAATCCAGTATTATGAAGGAGGAAATGTTCATGAAAAATTAAAACTTACCAGGGCTAACTCCCTTTTTAAGGACAGGAATAGTTGGGGTTGGCTCATTCTCTCCAAGGTCTCCATGTCCTTGGGCAGCAGAAGTGGGCACTCCAACGCATCAGCCAGATGGTGGGCGTGGCCTTGTTGGATTGCCCTGATACTAGACTGGCAGGAAATTGGTGCACCGTCTAGTTTTAGGTCAGGAGACCATGTGGCCGGTGCTCGGCGCACTTCGGCCACATCCCGGATCTCCCCACTCTCAACTGAACAAGCCCTGCCTTTGCCTTTATCTAGCTTCTACTGCTGAGTTGGCTGCGGCTGTTGTTTCGGTCTTTTTTGTTTTTCGCCAGCAGTCTCCTCGGCCTCCCCCTTTCTTTTCTTTGTTGGCTCTTCAGCTTGAAGCTTAGGTTCGGCTGGAGGAGGGGGAGGTGGCAAGGATGGAAGAGCTTGGGACCCTCCTGTCTTCTTCTGGGAGACTTTTTCGCCTCTCTTGGTCAAAAGGCCGTGAAGTCTGTCCATGTCCTCCTCGGATTTGACTGGGGGGTGGGCAACAACGAACCCTTCAACTCCAGAGGCCTCGGTGGGCTCTTCGTCCTCGTCAGAAAGTACGACGAATAGGTTTCCTCGAGGTCTTTCGATGTCCTCAAGATGGAAGTTTTCTATTTCGTCGTCGAGTGTATGTGAAGAGGACACCTGCTCCTCCGGGATAGCAGTTGCTTGGGAGTGTGTTGAGAGGGGGGTTGCCGCGATAGGACGGTTGTATAGAATGGTGTTGGGGTCGTCGGGAAGGTCTTGGTCAGCTAAGAAGTGCGGTCTGGCCACATGAATCCTTCTTCGCCTCCGGTCACCCACAATTATTGCGTTTTCGATCTCCTGAAAGTCCGAGTAGACAGGTTTGTACCCAAGAATCAAATGAGCCACCCTAAGTTGTAAGTCTTCGTTGACGAACACTTCGGAGCGTAGCACTCGATTCAAATCGGCAACGTTGTAGTGGCTTAAGCGAGGGCGCACGTTTCGCTTATCTACAAAGAAAAACATCAAAATAAGTGAACACGGTTAGATACGTAGAACGTATAATAAATTGAAGTCAGACACTCAAGTAAATGCCAATACATATGCCTAGATGATTTAGGAAGTTAGGGGAAGTTAAAGCCTAGGGTGTCGCACCTGGATCTCCCCACTCAACAGGGCAGTGGGGGCCGTCGTGCCAGTTGCCAGAGACGATTAGGTAGTCATCCTTCATGCCTTTATTGGACTTTGGCAAACAGGAAATCAACCTAACTACGCTGGAGCGGGATTTGATATAATAACCTACTCTAGTGAGTTTGTGGCATTCGTACATAAAAACGACATCATGCCAGGTGAGGTTCAGACCCATCTGCTCGTTTAGAGCATTGACGCTTCCTAAAACTCTAAAACGTTTGGGGCGCACTGATCAGGACACAACCGGTGGTTGTGGAGGTACTCCCTGGTTACGGGTTTCATTGGGAGGGTCATCCCACCTTCTACGAAGGCGACCATGGGAATGATGACCTCTCCGGTTTTCCTAGCACCGGCCACGGCTTTCGCCGGGTAGTATTCTAGACCTACGTCGCTGGGAATATGATACTTGGCTCTAAAACCTTCCATCCCAGCGGCGGTATCAACTAGACATTTGAACATTCCCATCAGAAAGAAACGAAAAACTAAGTTCTAAGAGTGAGAACTGTTATAAGGATAGCCAAGGACAGGGTCTAAGGAGAAAGGGTTCAGAGAAAAGAAATGAGGACTTACAAATTTCAAGTTGTGCAAACTTCCACGGATTTCTGCAGACAAAAGGTGATTGCTAATGTTTTGATGGGATTAGCCTCTGGAGAAATAAATGAAGGCGCAGGTTTCCGAAGCGTCACGACGTGCGTGAAGCGGCCTCGAAATTACATTTGTCCCGCCCAAATTTTCATGGAGTAACAAGGGCCGTTGGATGCTCATCTCACCGTTGAGCGTGGGGGACAAGGTGTAACTTACGGTAATAAATGCACGCGTTTTTGAAAATTAAACCGCCAGGTGGCATCCTCTGGGACGCGAAACGGTCTTCACACGCGTAGTTATTCACGGAACGTGTGGGGAAAGTTTTCGTTGGATCAAAACCCTATTTTTCTCCTCGGATGATGAAAAATAGAGTTTTGAGGGGCTATTGTGGGGAGTAAAAGGACCCAAACGGGCATATGGGCCTTTGGACTGTAGCATGGAGGGTCGACCCGCTCTAGAATTGAACTCTACGAATTGGCCAATACGCCGAGGGTCCAAGGGTGCAGCCGAGGACGAGCTTCTCCTCGGACAAGCCCAAGAGAATTCAAAGTTTTATTATGAAGGTCAAAGCACAACTCTAGAAAGACTAATGGTCAAAGGAGGAAACCCTGAACCTTCTCGATACACCAGTGTTAAGGAAAATATCTAGAGCAAAGGCTGCCACCTCCGCATTAAAGACTCTGCACCTACCTCCTTGGCCGCATTAATGGGGAAGTGACCCCTGAACAGTAGGGCTGAAACTTCTAGTCAGGGTCCCAAAAGGTATCTGAAAAAGGGGTATTTAAGGGGGAGGAATGCAAAAGAGTGGGGGGCTCTCTCTCTCGCTCATTCTCTCTCTCTAAAGAAAAGGAAAAGAATTTAAGGATTGTAACCTGTAAGAAAGAAAGAGAAATAATACAGAGTTGTTCCTCGGCTTACATCCGAGGAGGCCTATTTGCCATTAATAATTTTTATTCACAAGTGTTTGTAACTCTCAGGCTGTTGTCAAGTTCTCAGTACCTTTAACCTAGATTTCAAGCCCACACTCTAAAAATTTTATTGTTTAAGGCTCATTGGGCCTGAGCCCATAATCTTCTTTGGGTCCAGGTGCAATTGTGCACTTACAATGTTAAATCATGCAACTTGAGGAAAAAAACAAAAATAAAAACCTGGGTTGTGTGGGATTTAAGTTTAGAAATGTTTGATTATAGATTTTTAGTTTGAATATAATTTAAATTTATTTTAAATTATTGTTAAATCTTATCCCTTAGTCAAAATGTGGGGTATTTTTTTGGTCATTTTAGAGGTTTTGAGGGTATTTTGGTCATTTTAAAGGTTTCGATAGTATTTTGGTCCTTTTTAGGTTTAGGGGATTTAGGTCATTTTTAGAGGGTTTTAAGGGTATTTTAGTCATTGAAAAAATTTTGGGGGGTATTGTGGTCGTTTTGGAGGTTTGGGGGGGGGGGGCGTTATGGAGGTTTTAGGGATATTTTGGACATTCGTAGTGCATTTTAGTCATTTTGGTTATTCCAAAGGTATTTTGGTCATTTTAGAGGTTTTAGGGTATTTTAGAGTTTTTTGATATTTCAATCATTCTCATGAGTAAAATAAAATTTATTAGTATGAGCAATTTTGTCAATTCAATCAATATTGCAGCCTAATCAATAAGTAATGTAAGATCACCCAAATTTAAGAAGGCGATGTGATTAAGGTGATTTGATATATTTTGTAATCCTAGATTATGATAATGTTAGAAAAAAATCAAATGAACCAAATACATTAATGTTGCATTAAGGTAATGTACATCACATCATGGCTATACATGGTGAACCAAATGTCCCCTAAAGTAAATTTTTTAAAACAAGATGAAGATCTATTGTAGACACCTCATTTTGTACCTTTTACGACTTGAGCCCCTATTCCTCAGTGATAATAAAACTAGAAGGTTTATGGCTGATCTAGGGTCTGGCTATTGAAACTCTTTAGTTGAAGGATATTTTTGGAAAGAGAAAAACCTAGCAAAACCCTAAGAGTGTGTACACGGCCTTGAGCCCACGTACGCACCCTTTACCCTTGTGTACACAACCATGAGCTTGCGTACACATCTAGGGTTTTAGAGTTTTAGTAAGGATTTTTTATTTTTATTTTTACATAAATTGCAGCAGAGACAATCCCACATCGCTTGGCGATGTCTCCACCCATTCTCTTTGAATACTATTAAAAGGCCCCATGGCCATTTTTCCAAAAACACATAAAATCTACTCCAAAAAAGAGATTCAAGAAAAGCTGTTTATTTTGAGTAGCATCCTAAACTAAAGTTGCTTCGTTAGGACTTTTCTACTCCAAAGCCTTCTAATTGAAACTTATTAACCCTCTAGGTTTTTTTTTTTTTTTTTTTTTTTTTTTTTTTTTTGTGTAGATTGAATGATGGGAATAGTCAAAATCAAGCTCTAGAAGTGTTTGTGTGAGGCACTTGCTCTTGCCTTTATCTCCTATTTTTATTATTATTATTGTTTTTGTTACTTTTTTTCTTGCTTTAATATTCTTGTGTAGTTTATTTTTGTTGTTTGTTTGTTTATAAAGCTTGTTAGGTTGTTTAGATTAGGTTTTGATTGTTGCTTGTCTGCTGCATTTTTGGGTAGGGATGTGTATGCAGGCTCGTGCTTGCGAATGCATGCTTCGACATGCGTACGTATCTCCACTAGAAACCTAGATTTTGTTGTTCTTGCTTTCTTTTATGTTTAAATACATGTTTTAGGTTTTGTTTATTTTAGAGTTCACATGATTAAGTCTTAGGTTAGTAGAATGACATGTTTTACTTGTTTTAGCTTGGATTACATTATAAGGGTTTATGCTTGATGAACACTATGAACATGCATATGAATATGAACATGCATTGATGCATAGGTATTGTGATGTTGTGAGATAATTAAGGTGAGTCATGCATAATTACATGAATATGCATTTGATTTGATTAATACCATGATGCTATGCTTGAATATGATGAACATGCATGGTTGATGCCATGACACTGTGATATTTGGGTTGTGCTTGATGATAATTTGATGCTACTGCCTTATGATATACTTGCTACCCTTGGGTAAATGAATGTGAATGCCTTGTTATATAAATGGTAGGCTTCCTATGCACTTGTCATGATATGCCATGTTTGAGTTTAGAATAACTTATTAGAAGACCCTTTGATGAGATTAGGATTTGGAACACAATGAGTGGAGGCTGACCTATGGATCAAGTGGGGTTGGGTGCCTAAATTGTTCCTATCCTCATACCTAAACTCAAGACACATGCTCTGGTAAGATTAGTCATTCACATAAAGGCGTTATACATATGATTCCTAGACCTAATCTAGGTGGTGACTCCATTTTCACCCTTCTCCTGGTCCACCCTAGGCCGAGGCGTACCTATGAGGAAACCACATCTACCACATCCGCAGTGGGGGGCGCTTGCCCCCACAGCTATTACAGTTAGAACTAATGAGAAATCACTACCTCATCAATAGAAAGTGAAACTACTACTCAAATTTCACCCATAAAAAGAAGAAAACCCTAGCATAGAATGATGTTAGTGTTAAGTCCGAGCCTACTAGGTAGATAATGATTGTTGAGTACAAGTAGAATCTGGGTGCAAAATTGCAGGATTTATTGACAGTGTTGCTTGAAGATATTGTAGATTTCTTGACACAAGTTAGTGATGATACCCTGTCCACACTAAGGAGGCTTGTAAATGACTACATGTAGGAGAAGCAGAAAAACCATAAGCCAAAAGAACATTATTAGCAATAAGTTTGCTATGCCAAAGATACTCACTAATAATAGATGATAAAACCTTATACAAGAAGTTAAGTAGCTAGGGTTTGTTTTGGGTTTAGTGCTCAAATGTATTAGTTAGAACTAATATGATATGGATACATGTTTAAAATTAACTGCATACATATTTGTATCGTATCTCATCAAATGGAGTGGAGCATTTGATGGACACTTTGTCTAGTTAAGTACACATGCGCTATAGCCATTTATTGTGTCCTTGAGACAAAATCTCTTACTTCACACAGTTAAGATGCGTATGCGATCCAAGGTGCCTTTCCCATCAAGACTGTTGCCTTGTTGACATTGGAAGTATTCTTTATATGTTATCCCATGGTATGCAAGTTGATCGATTCCATTGTTTACTAGCTCTGGTGCTGGGTTGACAATCTTATCGAGTGATGGTCCATTTGTCATGACAAGTGATATCCTTGTCACTTTTTTGTTTACTACTGCTCGATGTAGAATACTCTTGTATTTCCCATTACTCAAAATCTGAAACGAAACAAATTGACATTGCGATAATTATAAGAAACCAAGAATTTCACCTAGAAACTAAAAGTATCTTCTATTGACTAAGAAAATACAATTATGATGGGCACAAAATATTTTTTGCCAAAAAAATAAAAGTAATGTTTTCCACCTTCATCCACTTCACAATGTACATACCCAAAGCCTCCAAAATAGCCAAAATAGCCTTTAAACCTCTAAAGAATAGCAACATACCTATAGAATCCCCAAAATGACCAAAATACTCTATAAATGCCCAAAATGAGCAAAATAACACATGGAACTCCAAAATGACAAAAATTCCCCTAAAACCTTTAAAATGATCAAAATACCTCCACAAAGCTTTGAAGTTTACCAAAATACCCCTTAAACCAAAATATCTTTGAAATGCCCAAAATACCATTGGAAACTTCAACATAACTAAAACACCCATGGTACCTCTAAATTAACCAAAAAACCATCCAAATCCTCAAATGACCAAAATATTCTCAAAATCTCCAAAATAACAATAATATCATGAATAAAAGCAAATGACAAAAAAAACCCCTGGAATGTTAAAAATTAGAACAATAACCCCATAAACCCCAAAATAGACTAAATTGCCTTGAAAACCTAAAAAAAGACCAAAATTCACTTGAACCTTCAAAATGACCAAAACATTCATAGAATCTCCAAAATGATCAAAATATCTTAGATACTCTAAAATGACTAAAATATTCCTAGATTCTCCAAAATGACTAAATAACCCCCCTCCCCCCAACAAAAAAACCACCAGAATCACTAAAATACCTCGTGCTTCTACCTAATATTTCTTTCTAGTGCTAAATAACATATGTAATCTCAACACAATGCAATAACATTGTAACATCACTAAACCTAACCTAAGAGGGCATATAGAAATTTGTCTTAACTTGTTGTAAATTGGAAAATTTGAAACATGAGCCCGAATGCCTGTGACCCTAAAATTCATACAAGAAGCATTGACTTAAAAGGAGATTTAGCAATAGAACAAAAAACTTAAGAGAAAAAAGAAATCATAAAACAGCTAAAATTGCACATTGAAAGAGTGAGATAGGAATTGAGAATGCGTAATAAAGAAAAAAGGTTGCACCTCAAGTTGATCGGCAATGTTGACTAGAAAGGAGTTGGGAATGGCATTAACATTGACCCACATCCCATTATGTTGTAGTTGGAAGCCACCAATTCCATTATCTGTGACGAGAGATAAGAGGCCATGGTCCGAATGTGGTGGCAAGCCCATTGCAAGTTCTGGCTGTGGACAGGGTGGGTAAAAGTTTGCATTGAACAATTGGAAACCTTTATCTAAATTCATGACCTTCTCAATGTAGAAGGGTTCCAACCCTAAGCTCTCTGATATTGCTCTAAGTAATTCCCTTGCCACTCCTCGGGATCTTTCGCAATACTCCAATGAAAGCTCACTACAACAATTGCAACAAAGCCAACGAACAAACCTGTTAGCCATTTTGATAATTGGATATGGAAATGCAATCAACTCAGCATAAGCAATTTATGCATATTTCAAAATTGGTTTTAGACCATTAGGAATTTCTGGTTCAACTTTTTATATTTTATACTCCACCAATCGCAACTTTTTATGTGTTAAGAGTTTTTTTTTTTTTTTTTTTTTTTTTTTTTTTTTTTTCATTTTTAACTTTAGAGATTTAATAAAAGAAAAAAAGTATATGTAACGAGTTGTGATTGGTGAAGCATAACACTCCATTTGTTTTGCTATAAAATTTTTTTAAATGTTTTGTGAGATGTAAAAATTTTCAAGCACAAACCACCAAAATCACCAGCTCAGTTACCATTTCAACCTGACCTCCAACTTTGGTGAACTAGACACTAGATGGGTTGGAAGCTCCGTTTGGTGTTTTTCGGAAATGATTTACCAAGCTTTTGTAGGTAAAAACATTTTACAAAGAATTTTATAATTAAAAGAAAACATTTCAAGTTTGACCATGGTTTTAAAAATTGAACTAGGCTAGCCGATTCAACTGGTTCAATTGGGAACAAGACATTAATCCAATCCGGTTGCTTTAAAAAGCTAGAAATGCCGCAAAAAGTAAATTCAACTGGAACCGGATAGTTTGACTGGCGGAACTGTGGATTGAGACTTTTTGACCGGTTATGGAGCAGTTTGCTTAAAACACCAAAATGCAGCAGCCATGACAATTGTTTGCCACTAATATAAATGATGGGAGTGTAAGATAAAGTGGGAAAAAAATAGTTGAGGAGAGGGATTTTGTGGTGGCACCATCGGGGTAGGCAAAAAGCATGTCAACCAGGCAGGGACGGACCGAGTTAAGGTCCCAAGGGGGCCCGAGCCACCGCCAGGTCCAAATTGTTTTATTTATTTATTTTAGTTAATTTCATTGTTGTAGTTGAGCTCTCTTTCTCCCCCAATAAGCCTAAGTAGTCTCATCCAATTAGCAACTATCCAATCCAAAAATTTAACAAAAACAATAAAAATATTCATAATGGTGATTATATTTTAGCAACAAAAAAAAAAAAAAAAGAACTATTTTACCACCAAAGAACCAAAAAATCATGTGTTATTAGAGAAGCTTAAGCTATTTTTTTTTTTTAACTACAGTAAACTAGTATAAATATCAATTGATTGAAGCAAATATTAAAAATAAAATACAATATTTTATTAAGATGATATTTATTTCTTCAATTAAAAAACTCAAATTCTCTCACTTCTTTTATTATTTTAATGAGTTGATTATATTATTTTAAATTAAGTGATAAAAAAATAGAATATTTGATATTGGATGTATTGTAAAGTGAGGTGGTAAAATAGAAAAATTAGATTTTTGAGATATTAAAAGTTAAAATTTTTAGCATCACTACTGTGAATGCTCTAACTTAAAAAAAAAAAAAAAAATCCTAGCCAACTTAAGATTAAAAAAAAACATTATTCTGTTTTGCTTTTGTCTTTGTTAGTAAATGATTACATCTTAATGTATTAAGAAACAACGATTTTAAATATTTATAATTTTTTAATACCATATGAATGACTATTTAATTTTTTTTTTTTTTTTTTTTATGCTCCCGTCTCTACTAGTTTAAAATCCTAGATCCAAGGCATAAGTTTATGTGTGTTTGAGACTAACTTATAAGCTAATTTTTTTCTTTTCAGCTTATATGCATAGATTTTTAAAATCTAACTTTTTTTTTTCATACTTTTTAAAATAAGTACAAGTATACTAAAAAAAAAACTAAAAATAAGCCGTTTTCAGACTTGTACAAGTTGGGGAGAGGTATTTTTGGATAAACAAGTGGGGTCGGTGGGAAGTGGCGGCGATACTAACAAGAAGATAAACAACTGAGGTCGGGACTCGGGGGAAGTGGGGTAGCTTGGGTAATGAATGAGTGTCGTTCTTCCAGTTGTTTTTTGTTTTTGTGCTTTTGGTCAACCATTGGCTTATCTCTGTATTTCTTGAACTTTGATATAAAGAAGAAAAAGCTATGTAACATGTTACATGCCATACTTACCGTATTTTTAATTTTCTAAATATAAGGTGTGATAACTAAACTCACATTTTTCTTAAAAGAAAATTTTTATGTAGTTAATACTAAATATTCTTAGTTTTAAATTTATTATATATTTTCATAATTTAAAATTAATAATTAATTAATTATGATCTCGCCTATTCAACTATATTCATCACCACACACTCATGGTGTGATAATCATTCTACAAGTATAAATATTTATGGAGTGTAAGGGTAAGGGTCAAAGTTTAAGTTTTTAAGAGAAAATTTCATATCTATATACGCTTAGATTTTGTTAGAGTAAAATTTCTATATATATATATATATATATATATCAGTTTGATCCTCATTTAACCAAAAAACCAAAAACAACTCATTTTTTTGGTCCTTTGATTAGTCCGATTTTTAAAACTATAAATTTGGCCAAGTTTTACAAAAGCAAAACACGATAAAATGCTTAAAAAGTTTTCCATAAAACATTTTACGGCAAAAATAAACGGAGTTTAAATTGCGACACAACAAATGGAAATGGGACATAGGCTTTATACTTGATTTTAGACAATGATCCTAACTATTGAAAACCGGGTACCTGAATCCCGCAGGTTTGTTGGGGAAGTGAAACTCAGGATGTACAACCACCTTGAGATAATCCCTCCAGCAAAAAACCTTTTCTATTGATGTATTGAAGCTTGTTCCGCACCTGATTGGGTCCAAAAGGTTTTTCCCTTCGAATTCTCTCTTTTCTTCGTCTGTCAGATTGAAAAATTCTCTAATGCCTTCTATCATTGCCTCTGTTAAGCTCTCCGGAACACCATGGTTGATCAACTGATCAGATTCATCAAAATCAGGTACACATGCATATACAATATTGCAGAAGATTACTACTATGTCATGTAAATATATGTTTTACCTTGAAGAAGCCCCAGTCCTTGCAGGCTTGGCCAAGCTCTTGGATAACTTGGGACCGTTGATCAGGAGTACCGGAAGTGAGTAGAGAGAAGTCAATGATTGGAATTGAGTCTTCCGGGTCTTCATCAGAAACTGCTTGATCATTGGGACTAGGGGTAAAAGCGTAACTGGAAGGAACAAAGGTGAGCCCAGGTGATTCAGCTACTTTCTTAATATATGTCATCTTGGAATTTTGAATAGGAGATGGCTGAGAGGGTTGGGGAATAGCAGCCATGGATGACTCCGAGAGAGAGAGAGAGAGAGAGAAGTATAATGGAGAATTGGAGACCAATGATTGTTGATAATGATTGTGGATATTTTTCACTAAAGTGGAAATATCTCTCTCTTTTTTCCTTCTCTCTTTTTTTAAAGGAAAAAGTCCTTCATTCCAAAGATAATTTTGATGTAATTGAAAATTTTTCTATCCGCTAGAATTGTTAAAATCAAGTCTAAGATTGGAAAATCAATTGAGAAAATTTGTCATTCCACAGGGCTAAATGGACTCTGAATTAAGTAGTTGGACTTGGAACTCCATGTATTATTATTATTATTTAGGCTTTAGATATCCTTTTAAAGACTTAATTTTTAATAAATTGATCTAAAAATGTTTTTAATAAATAATATAAAATTTAATTAATAAGTATGTAAATTATATATATATATATATATATATATATAACTAATATTGAAACATTTCGTTTCCTTGACCAAATTGAAAATGTCTATGATATGGTATTGACTTCTTTAAAGTTAACCGATTATTCATTAAAATTCTAATAAGTCCGCCAGAGTCTAGACAAACTTATAAGCATATTCTAAAATGTTGCCAATGACATTATGGCCTATTCACACGCTAATTGCTTTTTGGCCTAATGACACCTCCCCTGCTGTTGGTAGGAAATGTTTAGATTCAATTCTCCCCATCTTTCACTTAGTGTAAAAAAGAAAAAAAGAATATATGATACATTTTTTTAACAATCAATAGTAGTGAATCACTCTGTACATTACTAGTGAAAGGGACAAGTGGTTTATTCCAGTTTCTGAGTTAACCCTCTTTAGTACAAATTAAATTGAGTGTAATGCCACTACCAATCGTCTCTCCTAAATACTGTAATATAATAGATTTGCCCCATGGATACTAACTTTATAGTTGTGAATCACCCTATAAATTGCTAGTGGTCTTATGATCACCCCTATGAGTTAGACAACAATTTGTTCTTGGCGCCGAAAGGGCTATAAATAAAACATCTAAGTCTAAACAATGAGCATAACAAACCAAAGTACAGGAAGTTAAGTACAAACATGAAATGTAGTCATGCATGGCTGTTAGAATCATATTTTTTGTAATTGACTAATCCTTTGACAAAATGCACTTTACTTATAATTGAATAGATCTAAGATGAGTTTAGTACTTCAAGAAACATGTGATTCAAGTCAAGTATTAAAAACATGAAGATTGATCCAAGAAAAAAGTGAAGAAAAGTTGTTCATTAAGTCTTGACAAATAGCTCGGCAAATGCCTGCTATCAAGACTTAAAGTGAAACTCAATAGATAGCTCGACAGCAACTCGATTTATTAAGAATTACGATTTTAGAATTTCCAGATCTAAAATTCAGTCCAGTCTTATATATTTCTAGACATATATAAAGCTTATTTTAAAGGTCGCCGCACACGGATACAAAGACCAAGATAATTATTTTCTCTGTGTGAAGCTACTGCGTTTCTACGCCATAGGGTTTTGTAACCAAGTGCTTCTAGATTTTCATTGTTGATAAAGTGAAGAACTTTGCAGCCAACAACATATGTTCAAGCTGCTGGATTTAGTCATGTACTTAGGATTCGTGCAAAGGGTTAATCACAAGTTGGAGGTTTGTGCATTAAAGGAAAGAAAGCTGCTACAAGATCAAGTCTAATTGGGTATTGGAGTGAATATTTAACTGTAGGTTAGTATTTCAAGATAGGCTAGGGTAGTTGGTAAGGTTCCTTATATTTGTTTGATTGTTGTTTAGTGGATTCTTGGAAGTGGTGATTTTAAAATCACTCGGTTGGGGGTTTTGCAAATGTGAGGCTTTCCTCATTTGCCATCAAATCACCATGTCAAATTTATTTTCTGCTGTACTTAGTACTTTGGGTGATTTGTTAGTTTCTTCACATTTTGCATGCAATTGAACTTAATTAATCAACTTGGGTAATTAAATAATTAACTGGGGTCAAGCTATCTTAACCCAACAAGTAGTGTTAGAGCAGGCATACTCTGATTAGGTTTTGATCTTTGCTGTGTGATCCATTGACCCCTGTTGTTATGGTTAGTGGACAATTTTTGACTATTCCACCTTTATTTAACGGTACTAACTATGCATATTAGAAAATATGCATAAAAGCTTTTTTGCAGTACTTAAATGAAAAAGTATAGTTGGTAGTTGAAATAGGTTGGAAAAAGCCTAAAGAGCCACCCGCAACATGGGATGATGCCAAAATCAAGGCGGCCAATTTTAATAGTAGAGCACTGAATGCTCTATTTAGTGCTGTAACAAATGAAAAATTCTAGAAGATCTCTTCCACTGACAATGCCAAGGAAGCTTGGACTAATCTTTCGAATACTTATGAGGGAACTAAAGCTGTTAAGAACTCTAAGCTTCAAAGGCTTACTACCAGCTTTGAAGAAATTAGTATGGATGAGGATGAATCGTTTGATAAATTCTATGTCAAGCTCAAGGACATAGTGAATTTAGCCGTCAATCTTGGAGAATAAATTCCAGAGCCTAAGATTGTTAGGAAGATCCCCGGATTTCTTCTAGAGAGATTCCATGCCAAGATCACTTTCATTGAAGAATCAAAGGACCTTGACTCTATTGCTTTGATAGAATTGATTGGGAACTTGCAAACCTATGAACTAGGGTTAGTAAGGGTTGTCAAAGGTGGAAAAGGCAAGAACATGGCCTTGAAGACCAAGAATGATGACAATGATGAGTCATCTGATGATAAGGATACCAAGCTAAAGTCATATATCACCAGGCAATTCAAGAAGTTCATTAAAAATGCGAATGTCAAAGATGGTGCTAAGGATCACAAACAGGCTGCTTTCTCACAATATAAGTCCCAAGGGAAAAGAGAGCACAAACGTTAGAAGACAACACAAAGGGTTGCGGTTTGTCAAGGAAAGACAACACAAACGTCAGAAGAATGAAGGGAAAAGAGATAATAGTCATAGAAAGTGATGAGAAATCACTGCCTCATCAATAGAAAGTGAAAACTACTACTCAAATTCCACCCACTAAAAAGAAGAAAACCCTTGCACAAAATGATGTTGACAGAATTGCTTGAATATATTGTAGATTTCTTTTCACAATTTAGTGACGATATCCTTTTCACACTAAGGAAGCTTGTAAATGACTACTAACTACATGCAAGAGAAGCAAAAGAATCATAAGCCACAAGAACATTATCAGTAATAAGTTTGCTATGCATAAAGACACTCGCTAGTAATAGATGATAAAACCTTATACAAGAAGTTAAGTAGGGTTTGTCTTGGATTTAGTGCTCGAATGTACTAGTTAGATCTAATATGATATGGATACATGTATAAAATTAATTGTATACATGTTGTATCATATCCCATGAAATGGAGTGGAGCATTTGATGGACGATTTGTTCAATTAAGTACACACGCGCTATAGGCCATTTATTGTCACCCCGAGACAAAAGCTCTTACTTCACACAATTTAGATGCGTATGCGATCCAAGTTACCTTTTCCAGGAAGATTGTTGCTTTGTCAAAGTTGCAAGTATTCTTTATACATTATCCCATGGTATGCAGGTTGATTGATTCTATTACTTACTAACTCTGGTGCTGGGTTGACAATCTTATTGAGTGATGGTCCATTTGTCATGACAAGTGATATCCTTGTGACTTTTTTGTTTATTACTGCTCGATGTAGAATACTCTTATATTTCCCATTACTCAAAATCTGAAACGAAACATATTGACATTGCAATAATTATAAGAAACCAAGAATTTCACCTAGAAACTAAAAATATCTTTTGTTGACTAAGAAAATACAATTATGATGGGCACATAATATTTTTTGCCAAAAAATAAATGTAGTGTTTTCCACCTTCATCCACTTCACAATGTATATACCCAAAGTCTCCAAAATACCCTTTAAACCTGTAAAAAATAGCAACATACCTATAGAATCTCCGAAATGACCAAAATACTCTATAAATGCTCAAAATGAGCAAAATACCACATTGAAACTCCAAAATGACTAAAATTCCCCTAAAACCTTTAAAATGATCAAAATACTTCCACAATGATTTTAAATTTACCAAAATACCCCTTGAAATGACCAAAATACCATTGGAAACTTCAACATAACTAAAACACCCATGGTACCTCTAAATTAACCAAAAAACCATCCAAATCCTCAAATGACCAAAATATTCTCAAAATTTCCAAAATAACAGTAATATCATGAATCAACAAAATGACAAAAAAAAAAAAAAAACCCTGAAAATGTTAAATTTTAGAACAATAACCCCATAAACCCCCAAATTGTCTAAAATGCCCTGAAAATCTTTAATAAGACCAAAATTCCCTTGAACGTTCAAAATGACCGAAACATTCATAGAATCTCCAAAATGATCAAAATACCTTAGATACTCTAAAATAACTAAAATATTCCTTGATTCTCCAAAATGACTAAATAACCCCCCCTCCCCCAAAAAACAAAGAAACCACCAAAATCACCAAAATACCTCGTGTTTCTACCTAATATTTCTTTCTAGTGCTAAATAACATATGTAATCTCAACACAATGCAATAACATCATAACATAACACTAAACCTAACCTAAGAGGGCATATAGAAATTTGGCTTAACTTATTGTAAGTTGGAAAATTTGAAACATGAGCCTGAATGCCAGTGACCCTAAAATCATGCAAGAACCATTGACTTAAAAGGAGATTTATCAATAGAACAAAAAACTTCAGAGAAAAAAAAAAATCATAAAACAGCTAAAATTGCACATTGAAAGAGTGAGATAGGAATTGAGAATGCGTAATAAAGAAAAAAGGTTGCACCTCAAGTTGATCGGCAATGTTGACTAGAAAGGAGTTGGGAATGGCATTAACATTGACCCACATCCCATTATGTTGTAGTTGGAAGCCACCAATTCCATTGTGTGTGACGAGAGACAAGATGCCATGGTCCGAATGTGGTGGCAAGCCCATTGCAAGTTCTGGCTGTGGACAGGGTGGGTAAAAGTTTGCATAGAACATTTGTAAACCTTTATCTAAATTCATGACTTTCTCAATGTAGAAAGGTTCCAACCCTAAGCTCTCTGATATTGCTTTAAGTAATTCCCTTGCCACTCCTCGGGTTCTTTTGCAATACTCCAATGAAAGCTCACTACAACAATTGCAACAAAGCCAACGAACAAACCTGTTAGCCATCAACGCAGTATTAGCAATTTATGCATGTTTCAAAATTGGTTTTAGACCATTAGGAGTTTCTGGTTCAACTTTTCGTATTTTGTACTCACTAATTACAACTTTTCTATATGTTAGAATTTTTTTTTTTTTTTTCATTTTAAACTTTAGTGATTTAACAAAAGAAAATAAGTATATGTAACAAGTAGTGATTGGTGAAGCATAATACTCCATTTGTTTTGCTATAAAATGTTTTTGAATTTTTTGTGAGAAGTAAAAATTTTCAAGTACAAACCATCAAATCAGCAGCTTAGTTACCAATTCGACCTAATCTCCAGCTTTGGTGAACTAACACTAGATGGGTTGGAAGATCCGTTGTGTGTTTTGGTTAAATGATTTACCAAGCTTTTTAAGGTAAAAACATTTTACAAAGGATTTTACAATTAAAGGAAAACATTTTTAGGTTTGACCATGTTTTTAAAAATCGTACTAGATTGGTCAATTGGACCAGCTCAATTGGGAACGAGACATTAATCCAATTCGGTTGCTTTAAAAAACTATAAATGCCATAAAAAGTAAATTCAACTAGAACCGAATAGTTTGATTGGAGGAAATGTGGATGGAGACGGTTCGACCGGTTATGGAGCGGCTTGCTTAAAACACCAAAATGCAGTAGCCACGACAATTGTTTGCCACTGATATGAATGATGGGAGTGTACGATAAAGCGTGAAAAAAAAGAAAAAAAGAAAAAAGTTGAGGAGAGGGATTTAATGGAGGCACCATCCGGGTAGGCAAGAAGCCTGTCAACCAAGCAGGGATAGAGTCATAGACCCAGGCGGGGGCCTAGGCCCCCAGGTCCAAATTGTTTATTTTATTTTATTTTTTATAGTTATAATTCATTTCATTTTTGTAGTTGGGTTTATCTTCTCTCAAATAAGATTAACTTGTCTCACTTAAATAGCAATTATCTAATTCAAAAACTTAACAAAAACAATGAAAATATTTACAATGATGATTGTCTTTTACAACCAAAGAACCAAAAATCATATGTTATTGGAGAAGCAATTTTTTTTTTCTTTTGTAACTACAGTAAACTGGTATAAATACTAGTTGATTGTAGTAAATTGTTAAAAATAAAATACAATATTTTATTAAGATTATATCTCTTCATTCAATTAAAAAACTCAAATTCTATTGCTTTCTTTATTATTTTAATGAGTTGATTATATTATTTTAAATGAAGTGATAAAAAAATAGAATATTTGATATTAGATGTATTATAAAGTAAGTGGTAAAATAGATAAATTATCTTTTTGAGATGTTAAAAGATATAACTTTTAGCATTACCACTTGGCATGCTCTAATTTCAACCAAAAAAAAAAAAAAAAAATCCTAACCAGCCTAGGATATAAAAAAAAAAAAAAAAAAACATTATTTTGTGTTTGCTTTAGTCTTTACTGATAAATAATTACATTTTAATATATTTTTAAAAAAACAAAGCATTCATTCATTCATTTAATAATACGTAAAAAAATATTGATACAAAGCCTCCACAGGAGGTGGTGAATCCTCTACCTAATAGACCCATCACTAATATTTTTTTGCATGCCTTTACACACATATATACAAAATTTCTATATTGTGTAAAAACATTTATAAAAAAAAAAAAAAAACAAACAAACTTATCAGTCTGATCCTCGTTTAACCAAAACACCGAGAGCAACTCTTTTTTTTGGTCCTTTGATTAGTCCGATTTTCAAACCTATGAATTTGACCAAATTTTACAAAAGCAAAACACGATAAAATGCTAAAAAAAGTTTTCTATAAAACATTTTACGGCAAAAAATACACGGAGCTTAAATTGGAACACAACAAAGACCTTGAGATAATAATTCTAACTACTGGAATCCGGGTACCTGAATCCTGCAGGTTTGTTGGGGAAGTGAAACTCAGGATGTACAAAGACCTTGAGATAATCCCTCCAGTAATAAACCTTTTCCATTGATGTATTGACGCTGGTTCCACACGTGATTGGGTCCAAAAAGCTTTTCCCTTCGAATTCTCTTCGTCTGTCAGATTGAAAAATTCTCTAATGCCTTCTATCATTGCCTCCGTTAAGCTCTCCGGAACACCATGGTTGATCAACTGAGATTCATCAAAATCAGGTACACATGCATATGCAATATTACAGAAGATTACTACTATGTCTATATGTAAATATATGTTTTACCTTGAAGAAGCCCCAGTCCTTGCAGGCTTGGCCAAGCTCTTGGATAAGTTGGGACCGTTGATCAGGAGTACCGGAAGTCAGTAGAGAGAAGTCAATGATTGGAATTAAGTCTTCTGGGTCTTCATCAGAAACTGCTTGGTCATTGGGACTGGGGGTAAAAGCGTAACTGGAAGGGACAGAGGTGAGCCCAGGTGATTCAGCTACTTTCTTAATATATGTCGTCATCTTGGAAATTTGAGTAGGAGATGGCTCAGAGAGTTGGGGAATAGCAGCCATAGATGACTCTGAGAGAGAGGGGTATAATGGAGAATTAGAGATCAATTATTTATGGATATAAAGTCAAAAGAAAGGCCATTCGTTGATAATAATTAATTGTGGATATTTTTCATTAAAGTGGAAATATCTCTCGTTGGCCAGTTGTGATATACAGGTAAAAAGAAAAAGAAAAATATAACTATAGTAATAGAAAAAAGTATCCAAACAGATTCATTGAAGCACTAAAAAAAAATTTGTTTTAAGAATAAATTCATAAAATATTATTTTATTTTATTTTTTTTAAAAAAAAGATGGCCGAACAGGCCTGCAACAGTTAAAAATAATAGAAAAATTGCAGCCAATTGGGAATGCAAAGATCACTATCCAGAATCAAATAAGCAGCTGTTCTTGTAATGTTTTTCTTGTAAAGATTCATAAACATATCTAATAATTATTCGAGTTAGGGGTGACGTAAGAAATTTAACTTTGGTTGAGGAGAAAATATGAGATTTTTTTTTTAATGCAAAATATTTTGAAATTCAAACAAAATTAATACAAAATTATAACACTAGTATAAATTAAGTGTTAAAAAATATAAACAAAATAATTGTTTCTATTTTCATTTAAAAATTAATCACTTATCAAAATGAAATTCAGCCTTCATTTAAATTCTGAAATAATTTATTATTGATTATGTAATACTCTAATGTACAAAATTAAGATTTTTTTTTTTTAAGATTGCCTTTTTGAAGCCTAGTTTTCACATTATTCATGGCTAAAAATGTTTGTTTCGTAGTTACTGTAGAGAAGAAAGAGTAAGCAAAAGTGGAGAAAATGTTTAGATCTACCTTCATACTACGACTGTCCAATCCAACTCGAAACCCGACGAACTCGAGCAACCCGCCTCTCACCCAACTGGAAACTGCCCGAACTGACCACTTCGACGATTGGTGGCGAGTCGCCACCCTCAAAACTTGACACCTATGGCCTGGTTGGCGGGTTTCCTCCCCCAAAACTAGAGCCACTCGACCCAATTAGAAAACCAAAAAATTCCGGTGATATTTGAAGGTTTTTGATGAAAACTTACAAAAATTGGCAATATTTGGAGTTCTCCGACGAGGATTACTTGAAATCCCATCAAATCCAACGAGATCTAGCGAGATCTTGTCTAGATCTAGGCTAGATCCGAAGAAATCTAGTTAAGATCTAGTCTAGATCCGATGAGATTTGACAAGATCTTGACGGATCCAGCCAAAATAATAGAGCCAACGATAAACTTAAAACCGACCAGTACAACCCAAACTTGATCCAGATGATCCGACTAGCTTTTTGGGTTGGTTTCGGGTTCCGTTTTCGCCCACCCGAAAGTTTCGGGTTGAGTCTGGGTTGGGCACAAACTCGACCCAGCCCTACCCGTGGACACCCTTACTTCATACACAAGCGTGTGTGTTAAGAATTTATTTAGGAGGAGATTAACATATAGGGTTAAAGACAATTAATTCCAAAAATATTAATTAATATAAGTAAGAATTTTTAATTAGTTAAACAAAATATTTGACTAATATAGAAAAAATAAAGTAATTATAAGTTGTTATTGGTCACAGCCTCACAAGTAATAAGTTGTTACTGGTTCTAATTTGAACCTACCATTGAAATTACTCGTTTGTCCACCAATTACAGCTTATAAAAATCTATTATTTAAGATTTGTGTTATGAAAATATTGTAGAAATAATATTTCTCTTTTTTAAATTGATTTTTAAAAGAGATTGTATTATGCTTTTATTTTTAAATTAACTTAAAAAAAACTTTGCTTTTTATTATTTTGTTTGGGAATATTCCAACAATATGCAATCTCAACACAGTGCCAAAAAGAAAAAACCAAAATAATAATAATAATAATCACAAAATAACACAAAAACTAAGAGACTAATTTAAGTTTGTATCAGCTTAATGTAAATTTTGAAAGTGAGCCTGAATGCCTGTGAAACCAAAATTGTATAAGCATCCTTTCACTTAAAAGAAGATTTAGCAATAGAACATAAAAATGAAGAGAGTGATGACTATAGAATGGGAAAAAATTGCATAATAAAAGAGTGAGAAGGGAATTCAGAAGGCTAGAACCTCAAGTTGATCGGCAATGTTGACTAGAAAAGAGTTAGGCATGGCATTGACATTGATCCGCATCCCATTGTGTTGTAGTTGGAAGCTGCCAATTCCATTCTGTGTGAGGAGAGATAAGAGGCCATGATCAGAATGAGGTGGCATACCCATTGCATGCTCTGGCTGTGGACAGTTTGGGTATAAGTTTCCAATGAACACTTGTAAACCATTTTTCTAAATCCATGGCCTTCTCAATATAGGAAGGTTCCAACCCTAACTCTCTGATATTGCTTTAAGTAATTCCCTTGCTACTCCTCGGGTTCTTTTGCTATACTCCATCAAAAGTTCACTGTAAAAATTGCAACCAAACCAGTCAAACAGGCGTGTTATTAGCCATTTAGTAAACAGGACATGACAATGGTAATTTCTGCATATTTTAAAAAACACTAGTTTAGACCCTAATATACTTACGATCCCTCCAAGCTCTAAGTAGGTGTAAGTGTATTCAAGTTCTAGCTCCTACTAGCAACTAGTTGCACCAACCCATTCTTTTCACTAGCTCCCGATTCCTCAAGTTGAAACGCCAACCACAAATCTAAATTCTTGGATACTTCAAGGCCTCTTGAAGATTTCTTTTGATTGCTTCTACATTGTGTGTATGTTTTTTAGCACCAAGCTTCCATTAATCCATAATTACTTATAGATATCAAGGTGTTTCGCGGGAATCTCCTCTCAATAGATAAGGCGATTTGGAGAGTGAAGGTATAAAGACTACAATGGGTTTCACTCTAATGAAATAGATAACTTTCTCACTCTTCAAATCTAATTAAGGTGTGAATTCACAGGTTTTTATGAGATACAAAGAGGGGTAATCAAATACGAAAGACGGAGAATTAAAGCAACTAATTTCTCTCAAGTCTGGAAACTTGCTCAATCGAATTTCTAGTGAGTTTCGTGCAAAATTCTCTGCCTTAACTAAGTTTTAAAATTTTCTATTCAGCTCAAAACTTGCATGACATTCCTAACTTGCTGGAGCGAAATTTTGAATCCTGTAGCTACAAATTTATATATATATATATATACACACACACTCTAATTTGTTTCAACACATTATTTACTATGCAGATATACTACTTTGCATTTGTTATCACCATCCTAAAGAGATTACCATTAACATTTGGGCCATCAAATAGTATTATAGTCTGGGATGCACGGACGCGGCACCGGAGGTGCCGCACCCGCGTCCGACGCGGCGGGACTCGCCGACGCGCGAGGGACGCCGCTGCTCGCGCGTCGGTGCGGCGTCCGGCAGCGTCGGCCACGTGGCAGATGGTTTTTCCCGCCGACTCGCGCCGACGCAACGTGGACTCAGCGCGATTTGCGCTGACTCGGGCGGAATCGCGCCGAATTGGTCCGTATCGGGCGAAACTGCCGAAATTTTCGGTTCAGCCCGATACGGCCGATTCAGGCCGAAATTCAAAAAAAAAAAAAAAAAAAAAAAGGTGCGAAACGCACCGTATGAACTTAACCTAACCCTACTTCAGCCAAAACAGAACACTACATTTTCACTTCACCAAATTAAAAAAAATCTCATCCGTGCTCTTCATTACTTCATAGCTCTCTGCCTCTTTGCCTCTCTGCTCTCAGCTGTGTGCTCTGCCTCTCAGCTGTGTGCTCTGCCCTCCATCTCTTCCTTCACTCTTTGGTCTTTGCCTTCAAGCTTCAGCCCTCCATCTCTGCCTTTACTCTCTCCGTCTCCCCTGTTCAAGCTTCAACCCTTCACTTTCAATCTCTCTCACGCATTCTCAAGTCTCAACTCAGGTATTGATATTAATAAAGCTTTCACTTTCAATCTTAGTTTGATTTAGTTTGATTTGTGATTTGTGAATGTGATTTGTGAATCTTAGTTTGTGAATCTGTGAACTTGTGAATTTTCTCAAAGTATTCTCAACTCAAATTCTTAGTTTTATTTAGTTAATAGTTATCAAATAATAGTTTGAGTTGAGAATAATAGTTTGTGAATCTGTGAACTTGGTTTGATTTATTCTAAATTTATTTAGTTAATAGTTATTATTTGTAGGCATAGTTTTAAAAACCGGACCGGACCGGCCGGTCCGACCGGTTTAACCGGGAATCGGTCATCAATCCGGTCCGGTTATGTTATAAAACCGAAAATATACTAAAAACCGTTAAACAGTAAAAATCGGCCGGTTCAACCGAAAAATCGGAAACCGGCGCAGTCGAACCGGTTATGGCCGGTTGGGTTGAAAACTAAAAACTACACCGTTTTTTGACTTTTTCCCAGCCTAAAACTACTTTGTTTTGGAACATTCTGGTCAGTTTTGGGCGAAAAATGCTTTTTCGCACTGAGTTCTTCTGCAGTTCTGCCTTTTGCAAGATTTTTTTGACAAAAAAAGCAAAAGAAAGAAAGAAAGGAGCAGCGAGCCAGCGACTGCACAGTGACGATGTAATGCTCTTCAAGATTTTTTAACCAAAAAAAAAAAACCTATGACTGTTTCCGTCAGTGAGACTGAGAAGGAGGCGGAGAAGGAGTTTTGTGAGGAGATTTCAGATTTGTGAAGAAGAAATAGAGAAGGGGGAACACGTAAGGAAATGTGTAGGCTTGGAAAAGTGTAAAAAAAAAAAGGCATTGGGAAGGTATTTTTCTTTAAATGGGTGGATGACCTGAAGAGATGTGCAAGCAATAGGCACTAGGCTTTGGGTAAGTCAAAAAGAGGCCTTGGGATGGTAAAAAGTACAAATGGGTGGATGAGAAAAATTTATGATATTAATAAATAAAAAAAAATAGAAAGCAAGAGATAAAGATGTAGAATTAAAATTTAAAAACGGTGGAAGATTTATTCAAAAACAAAAAAGGTGGAAGAAATCACTCATCAAACGGTGGAGAAGAAGGGAAGAAAAAAAAAGAAAAAAAAGAAAAAGAAAAAAAGGATTGGACTTAGCTTAGGCAATGAGAAAAGTCCTTCTCACGTCACTTCATCTTCAATAGTTATCAATTTGGACAGGAAACTAACAAGTAAAAACTAACCTACAAACATATAATATTTCAATTTATTATATTAAAGATGATTGTCTTGTAATTTTATTATGTTAAATTTTTTAAAAAGATGTTATATATTGTATTTTTTTAATGAAATATATTTATCACCATTAGTTTGTTAGTTTTAGTATATTAAAATATTATTAATTATTTATATATTTTAAATAAATAATAATTAAATTATTTATGACGTCATCGGTTCGACCATTGGTCGGACCCCGGTTCGACCAGAAAACCGGTATTTAGTTCTTTTTTCGGTTCTTTCACCGTACCGGTTTTTAAAACAATGTTTGTAGGTTAAATTCAATCTATTGAATTTGCAATGGACGAAGTTACTAGCACAGAAACTTCACCTTCGTCTAATCAAGAAGTGCCAAATGATGAATCTTCTCTTTGGCAGTATGTGACTAAAGTAGAAAAACCAGCTAGTGCATCTATTAAATCAGGGGGAAACACATACTTTAAGTGCAATTATTGTGGTGTAGTTTATATGGGATCTTATTCTAGGGTTAAGGCTTATTTGTTAAAAATTCCTAATAAAGGAATTAAACCGTGCCCTAAGGTGACACCGAGTCATAGGCTGGAAATGCAGCAAATGTATGATAAAGTTGAGAATGATAAGTTAGAGAGAGAACGGAGAAGTCAAATTCCCTTACCCCCACCTCCCCCAGGCCGTGGGCCTATACCTATTTCCCAATTTCGGAGACATGAAAGGAGTGATAGTACAAATCCGATTGATGGTAAGAGGAGGAAGGTGGCTGTGAATAATACTTTGGAGAAAGCATACCAGAATAATGCTAGACATGAGTTGGATAGTACAATTGCTAGGATGTTTTACGCCGCTGGGCTTCCGTTTAACTTTGCAAGGAACCCATATTATCGTAATTCCTATGCATATGCTGCTACTCATAGCATTCTGGGTTATGTTCCTCCTGGATACAATGCTTTGAGAACAACACTTTTGCAAAAAGAAAGAGCTCATGTTGAAGGACTTTTGAAACCAATTAAGGACTTTTGGCTTGAAAATGGTGTAAGTATAGTTTCTGATGGATGGTCTGATCCACAAAGGAGGCCTCTTATTAATATTATGGCTGTATCAGATGGGGGTCCAGTGTTTATAAAGGCAATTGATGGGTCAGGTGAATTCAAAGACAAACATTATATTGCTGGGGTGTTGAAGGATGCTATAAAAGAGATTGGACATGAAAAAGTTGTCCAAGTCATCACTGATAATGCTAGTGTGATGAAGGCTGCTGGATCTCTTATTGAAAGTGAGTATCCTAAAATATTTTAGACACCCTGCGTTGTCCACACTCTCAATTTAGCTTTGAAGAATATTTGTGCAGCAAAAAACACTGAAAAGAATGAAGTTACATATGAGGAATGTAGTTGGATTACATGTATTGGTGATGATGCATCCTTCATACGTGTTTTTATCATGAACCATTCAATGAGGTTGGCAATGTTTAATGAATTTTGTCCATTAAAATTTCTCCAAGTTGCTGATACTAGATTTGCTTCGGTTGTTGTAATGCTAAAAAGGTTGAAGTCGATAAAAAGATGCCTTCAAGCCATGGCTATTAGTGACCAATGGGCTTCTTATAGGAAGGATGATGTTGAAAAAGCTCAAAAAGTGAAAGATCTGATTCTAAGTGATCTTTGGAGGGATAATATTGATTATATCCTTGAATTCACAGCACCTATTTATGATATGCTACGAATGGCCGACACAGATAAGCCTTGTCTTCATCTTATGTATGAGATGTGGGATTCAATGATAGAGAAGGTGAAAGCAGTAATATATCGGCACGAAGGCTTGGAAGATGATCAACATTGCTCATTTTGGAGTGTGGTGTATGATATACTCATTGATCGATGGACTAAAAACTGTACACCACTACATTGCTTAGCGCATTCCTTAAATCCTAAGTAAGTACATTTATTTTTTATTTTATTTAGTTCCCATTTCTAGTAATACACACCTTTTATTGATATTTGTTTTTTAATCTTTAACTCTGGGTATTACTCCATTGAATGGCTTTCGGAAAATCCAAAACGCGTTGCTCCACATCGAGATTATGAAATTTCTATGGAAAGAAGTAAGTGTTTAGATCGATACTTTGAAGATGGGAATGAATTAAGTGTGGTGAAGTTTGAGTTTGTAGCATTTTCAGGAGGGAGGTTTCCTTCACCAGCTGCCTTGACAGATAGGTGGATCTTACAACCTTTGGTTTGGTGGCAATACCATTGTACCGCATTTCCAACTCTTCAAACCCTTGCCCTTAAGCTTCTTGGACAATCTTGTTCATCCTCATGTGCTGAGAGGAATTGGAGCACATACAAATTCATTCATTTCTTAAAAAGAAACAAAATGGCTCCTGCACGTGCTGATGATTTGGTATATGTGCATTCTAATCTTCGACTCTTGTCAAGGCGCAATGCGGAGTACATACATACAGCAACAAAGATGTGGGACATTGGAGGAGACTCTTGGAATGAGAGCGACATACATGGAGGAGCTGAAATTCTTGAGAGTGCAACCCTTACTCTTGATGAGCCAGAGTTGGAGGCCATAGTTATTGGGAATGTTAGCACTAGTGCTACTACTAGTGAAAGTGAAGTTCGAAGTGAAGTTCGAAGTGAATCTATTGATCTTGATGATGAAGATGTTGGGATTTGATTGTCTTGTTGATTGTCTTTTATTTAGTTTTAGTTTCAAACTTATGAGTTGTATTCTAATTTCTGAACATCTTGGAATGTTTTAGTTTCAATCTTGTAGGTTGTATTTAATTTATGAACATCATGTTTTAGTTATTATCTACTGTTGTTCTTAAATTTAGTATATGTTTATATAATGTGAAAAAGTATGCTTAGTAATATATTAAAAATATAAATAAATATATTTTTAATAATTTTTTAATCGCCGAGTCCTACCGCACCCGCACCCACCTTTTTCAAAAATTGCCGAGTCCCGCACCCGTGCTTCATAGAATTTATAGTTATGGTATTCATTTTTATGCATACCCTTTTTTGCTATGTGAATTTTTTCTCATGGGATAAAAGTATATTTTTTAGTTATGTAGCCATATTGCTAAATCTTAAAATGAAAACCTAAGGAGTAACACTTAAAATACGTTACCTAAATTTTGTCCTTCATATATATACCCTCTTACCCTGTACCCTTTTTAAGTTGATACATAATGATGAACAAAACTACATAATAAAGATATAATTGTTTGGGACTATCCATTGTTTATATAGGTCTCTCGTCTTCCCTTACTGGACTAGTGTGAATAATGGTGTTGATACTCGCACTTCTTGCTATATAAGTTATGATGTTGTGTTATATGTATATTGTGTAATTTTTTTTCATACAAGCCTCTACGCTTACTACTACTCTCTCATACATGCCTATATTTCCCTCATTCCCGTCTCGAGCAAGCAACTAATTAAAACCTTGTTTATTTGATTCTCAAAAGAAAAAAAAAAGAAAAAAAAAAGCCTTGTTTGTTTTTTTATTTTTTGAGATAATTACAGTAAATCCATCTATGGTTAGGCCCGTTTTCACGTTGCCTACCCGTAATTCAATCATTTACACTTTGCCCACCTGAGGTACCTTCCGTTAGGGATCCGTTACCCACCTCTCCTTTTGCCGTTAGAAAAACACATTTTTAGGGAAAAACAAATATAACAAAGATAAAAAAAAAAAGTTAGGGTTTTTTATTGCTTAAGAACTTCTTTGAAAACAAAACACAAGAATAGCACACAAGGCTCAAGAAATCACTTTTAATCTATATCAATATCAACAATCTCATAACAACTCAAAATTGTGAGATTTTACAAGAAGACCAACAAACTCAAATCAACGAGCAACTTTGTTAACAGAAGAGAGTGAGATAGAGATAAACAATCAACAACCAAAGAATAAGGTAATGAGAAATCTAGCTGTGGGTTTGGATTGTGGTGGATTAGCCATGGGTTTGGTAGCGTGGTGACGACCCTAGGTGCTACTTGTGCCTCTCCTAATTCTCAGTCCTTTTCTGCACAACCAAACACTACCAATTAAGAAAAGGAAAGTAACCTTCCAACTTCAAACCCACTCCGAATCCCAATTAAGGAAAGGATTTTGGGCACCCCAAATGCCAGTGTCTTACCTAACACACACACCAAAAAAGAAATCCACAAAATGAATATATACAACAAACCCTCTGTCCCAAACTTTCTAGGGTCACTACTATTATGCCCACTCACCATAACCAGACCATCTTCCACAGCTTCACCCTCTTCTTTTCCTTGGTGGGTTTTGCTTTCCTTGTCATCCTCTTTCGGTTTCTTGTTCTTACTCTTCTTTTCTTTGGGATCGATTTCTTCATGCTTTCACTTGTGATTATTAGCTTCAGGTTCTTCGGCTTTGTCCTTGTTCCTTTGCTTCTTATTCTTCTTCTTCTTCTTCTTCTTCTTCCTCTTTATCTTATTTTCTGGGTTTTGTGGGGGGTTTTGAATCGCCAGGAAGAACACCGGTGGTGGTGGAGTCCTTGAATTTCCGACCCATCTTTGACTTTGTAGCTGAACGGCAGAGCAAAAGCCAAAAGAAAAGGAAAGAATCAACACAGCTCTCGAGCTTGCTTCGCTGGCCAAAGACAAAAATCGGAACAAGAAGATCATTGTCGATGAAGGTGGGGTCCCACCGCTTCTCAAGCTGCTCAACAATAGCAACAGCAACGAACCCAATTCGTCAATTTCCGTTGAAGCTCAAATCGCGGCTGCCACTGCGCTTTTCAATATCGCCACGAACCTAGACCGTGTTCGACACATGGTGGACACACATGGGATTCCGATAATTGTTCACGTTTTGACTGAGTCGACAATCAGAGTTCAAATCCCAGTTGAGAATAGCAATACTGTTAATTTGTGTTTTGTTCTCAAAGAAGTTCTTAAGCAATAAAAAATCCTAACTTTTTTATCTTGGTTATGTTTGTTTTTCTTTAAAAATGTGTTTTTATAACCGTAAAGGGAGAGGTAGGTAACAGATCTCTAACGGAAGGTACCTCAAGTGGGCAAAGTGTAAATGATTAAACCACGGGTAGGCAAAGTGAAAACGGGTCTAACCACAGGTGGGTTTACTATAATTAGCCCTTATTTTTTATTATTTTATAATTTTCCTTTTTATTCTTTTAATAATAGAGTAAGATCACTCATATAGGTTACAACCTTCGTGATCATCTCCATTAATCCTTGAGAAATGTTGGAGGTTATTGCTTTGAATCTGTAAAAAAAAATTTCTTAGCAATCAAGGTGACAGAGAGAGGGGTCGGAATGAGAAATGTGAAATATCTTTGATGGAATTTTTTGGAATCTTTGCATTGGGTTATGAATTCAAATGAAGGATGAGGTGGAGCCACAACATGGAATAGGTTTAAGGAAGAGAGAGAGAAAGAGAGATGAGACTTGTGAGTGAGAAGGAAGATAAATTAAAGAGAAAAGAAAAACAAATCAAATAAACTTTAGATGAATTTTTTTTATCTAAATAACTTTAAAATAAATACTAGGTTTCACCAAAATTCATTTTAGTTCTCTAATTTTGCTTTCATTCATTTTAGTCCTCTAACTTTCAACTTTATTCAATTAAAGATTTTCTATCAACTTTTGTTATATGTTGTGGTTAATTTTATAATTTTTAAAATTTTATTTCAATTTTTTTTTAAAAATGCAATTAATGATCGAAAAATATTTTCCAAAATTTTGTTTTCAAAAAATGTTAGTAAAAGTTGACGGAGGGCCTTTGTTGGGTTATGGAGTGACCCAAGTAAATTAATTCAATTACCCAAGTTGATTAATTAGGTTAAATTACATGTAAATCGGGGAGGTACTAACAAATTACTAAATAAACTAACTACAACGAAAATAAAATAAACATGGTGATTTGTTGATGAATGGGAAAAAGATCTTGCAAGATAAAAAACCACATCGGGTGAATTTCAAGTTACCTCTCCCAATAATCCATTAATCAAGAACAAACTGTTAAAAGTATAAGGAATCTTACCACTACTAGGCCTATCCCAAAAGACCAACCTATAGTTGAAATTTTGCTCCGATCTCCAATTGGACTTGATCTTGTAGAAGACTTCTTCCTTTGCACGGATCCTAGTGCGTGACTGACTCATTTGCATGAATCCCAATATATGACTAATTCCACAGCAACCATTTGATTGTTGTAGTTGATTTGCAACAACTTCACACAGAAACACCAATAAGATCTCCAATGTTGGTGCTAGAAACTTTGCTTGGTTACAGAATCCAAAGGTGTACAAAAAATGCAGTAATATCTCTTTCTCCTGTAGGAGGAGGCTAAGGTTTTAAAAATAAAATCTTATGAAGCTTTCTAGGGTTAGGGTTTTCTTTCTCCACCTCCATATTTAAATAGGTGTTTAATGGGCCTTTTGAATGCGCTCTCCTATTCTAGTAAAGTTTACTCTCCTAGTCCTATTAGGTTTACACAAAACCATAAACAAAATAGCCAATTAGAATAAAACGATGCAAGCTACATCAAAAATCTTATAGCTCAATAGATCGAGAGGTATTGAGCTTTATTAAATCTCAATAAATCAACACGTATCAAGGAGGTATTAGGACCTGCAGATTCAGCTTTTCTTGAGTATTCTTCATGTCTTCAACATAACCACTATTAGGTTCTAAAGATTTAGGTTTAAATGTTTAGAATCATATTTTTATTGTGTTGGATAACTGAGAACAAAACATGTCTAGTCTACGTGTTTGGCAATGCTTAAAAGTGTTAGTTTCAAGGTTCAAGTCCAGTTGACTGGAGAAAAAGGAAGGAAGATTTTGCCTTGCTCGACCGATCGAGAAATTAGGCTTAATTTATCGAAAATCGCAAGAACAGAAATTCTGCAGATTTTTAAATTAGGCCCAAACCTGTAAAAATGTTTAGGGCTTTATTCCAACTTCTCTACATATAAAAAGGAAACCCTAGCTACATTTTTCAGACTTTTGGAAGACTTGTGTGTTACTTTTTGTAAGATCTGAGAGGTCTTGTACCTTCTAACTACACAAGATTCTATCAGGGTAAGATCTATAATCAAGCATTGGTAGAACACAATTGCTGTATCAAGATCATTACTGATGGTGACCTGAAACCTTTGACTGATATCTCAAAGACACAAGCAAGGGTGCTTGTATTAGTGTAAATCCGAAAAGAGAAGAAGTCCGTGGGTTCGGAGTTTGCATATGGTCGTGTACGTAACTTACTACACGAGGTAGTAATAGATTTAGGGTTAAATTTGATTGTAAAAACTTTAATTCTCTTATAGTGGATTTACTTTAACTTAAGGATAGCTAGATCAAATCTTCCCTACGTTTTTATCTTGAAACGATTTGTTTCATTGGTTTTCTTGGGTTATCATATCGTGGTGTTATTTTATTTTCCGCTACTTTGTATGATATGATTTATTTGTGTTGACACCTTATTTTGCAACCCGTATTTAACCTCACCTAGAGGGAAAATGGGTAATTTTGCCTTGGAAATATGCATCTTGATTCTAGTCAATAGATCATTAATTTCATTTCACCAAAATGATCTTGATATTGTAACGATTAAATCAACTAGTCATAAGTCCTATTCGAACCACCAGATTGAAAGTTATCATCAAATCAAGCTTTAATGACTGAGATGCACTATCAAGTTATCATCAAATCAAGTTTTAATGACTGTGATTATGAACAATTGATTTCAATTGGTTATATGTATAATCAATTTGAGATCAATGATGTGTCATAATTTGATTGGTTAGGTCTACATTTTACGGTAGGGTTGTACACACCTAATTAACTAGATAGTTAAACATTAATCATTCAATGAGTAATTTGTGCAATTATCTTTTAATTAGGGTAAATTTGGAACTAATTAGGTCTGAAATGGGAGTGATTGGAGCCTATTAATGTTAATTGGAAACTAATTTGAGACCTATTAATGTTAATTGTGCTAAAACCATTTTCTAACAAATGCCCTCTGCTCACTATTTCATCGATATCTCTTAGAATATTTTGAATCTATGAATGAGGTTAATTTTTTCAGAAACTAGACATCTGGGGCTTCAATTTGAGTATAAGAAAGAGACAAATCCGATTAGAATTGAGTCAGATATGATTTTTTGAAGTTAGCTCTACAGGCTGTTACAGCAACTACGGGAAAACCGAATATTGGCTTGCTCCTCACTCCTACCAATCTCTACATTTAATGCTTCAGATTTCCCCTAAGGGTAAAATGAGGTCTAGGTTCATGATTCTTTGTCAACCCTCATTAATGGCCTTCCATTCATATTTCCTCCACTACTACTATATAAACCCCCCATCTTCTTCATTCCAAGACATAGAAAACCTCCCCTCTCTTCCCCTTTCTTGAGTTCTAGTAAAGTTGAGTGGTCTTGTCATATCTTGGTCTTTTTGAGACTCAAGGTATTGAGGGAGACTCACTCTTCCTCTCCTAACTCTTCTTTTCCTCCACCCTAAGACCTCCCTCAAGAGTCTCTTCATCCACCATATGGATCTTGCATGAAGGTATAATCTCTTTCTCTAATTGTTTTTCTTTTTGTATTGTCATGATGAGAGTTTAACATTAAAGCATGATAATAATCATTTAAATTCCTTTGAATATGTTTGAATGTTCTTAATTGTTCTTATATGTTCTTGGTTGTTCATCACATGTTCATACATAACACTAGTTTCAACCTTAAATCCACATCAAAAACATGAAAAATATGTTTGTTTAATAATTCTTTTAAATTCTTGAATCTAGGATATCACCATCCACACACATTCACTAGAATTTATTTTTCAATTCAAATGAAATGCTTAATAAATTGAACTATGGTTTATCACATGCACACACTTTAAATTCAACATGCAAATTGATTGATAACATATTGGATGATGTGATATGAATGTTGGCCACCATAGTCTAGAAGACCGGTTTCACCGGGCAAGGTGGGTGCCTAACACCTTCACACCTTGTAATATAGCCTCCGAAGTTAGATCAAGGGTCGATAAACCAATATTTATCCTCGTAATTTTCAATTTTTAGATTGTAATCAGGAAATAGAGTCATGTACTTTATCTTAGATTGTATCTAGGACTAAAACTATGTAATTTTTCTATGAACAATGTAAATTCAATTGAAAATTAATAAAATGAGGAATTTTTCAATTTTAGTTTTCTTATTTATCCCAATAATTAAATAAGTGGCGGTTCCATTGTAAAACCCTTAATCTTAAGGGGAAAATATAACTAGTCGAACCTCCATTTTGAGAGGCAATAATACAACTCCACCCAGTCACATGGGTTTGACCCAACACTCTATAAAACGGGCTGGGGGCGCGGTCTCTCACAATTTGTGTTTAACCAAGATCTGAATAATTAATCTAAGTAATCACTTGGTTAATATATTAGGTTAAACAATCTGCTTTAAGGGGTCTAAATGAACAAACAAGTGGTATCAGAGTAGGTTAGCTCTTGTTTATAGGTTTCTTAACCTAGAGTTGATCCTTGACCCCTATTGTCATGGAACATAGTCACTCTTTTGTGATCCCCTCACACTTTAATGAGAATAATTATGCTTATTGGAAGGTTATGATGAAAGCCTTCTTGAAATTTATTGATGAGAGAGTATGGTTGTCTATTGAAAACAGTTGGGAAAGACCAACCACTGCTATTGGTGAATGGACCACTGCCCAAAAAGAAGTAACAAGCTTTAACAATAAGGCTATGAATGTGATATTCTATGTTGTTTCCATGAAAGAATTTAAAAGGATCTCAAATGTGGAGATTTCTCACACTACGTGGAACGTCTTACAAACAGTGCATGAAGGCACTAAGGCTGTAAAAATCAATAAATTGCAGCAGTTGACCTTTAGATTTGATAGTATTAGAATGTTTGATGATGAATCTTTTGATGAATTCTTAGATTATTAACTGAGGATTTTAGACCTAAAGTGATTGTCATAACTGAAAGTAAAGATGTTGACTCTATTCATGTAGATGAACTTGTAGGATCCCTTCAGTCCTATGAATTTGACTTACCAAAAACTAATGAATCCAAATCTATGGCTTTGAAATCCGATGATGATGTTGATGATTGTGGATTTGATGATGAACTCTCCTCTACTAAGATTGCTTATCTTACCAAGAACTTTAGAAATTTTATGAGCAATAATAATAGGAGGGAAAAAAATAAAAACAATGTTGACCCTAAGAATGTGAAGAAGAATGACATTGCCAAAAATAACAACTTTAAAAAATCAAAAGAAAAAGTAGTTAATCTTCCAATATTCTTTAGGACAACAGTGTCACGGTTGTCAAGATTATAATCATTTAAAATCTGAGTGTCCAACATTTTTGAGATCAAAAGGTAAAGCTGTGGTTGTTACCCTAAGTAATGATGAAGTTTCTGATCATGAATCTGAAAGTGATCAATAGGGAAACTTTATGGCTTTCACTACTACTATTGTAGTAAGTGAAATTGAGAATACTGATGAGAGCCCTTCTAATGAGGAATTCTTTGAGAATGCTGACTTGCAAGAGGCTTATAACAAACTTTGCAAGATTGCAGATAAAGATACTATGAGTGTTGAGTTAGGGTTGAGAAAGATAAACACTCTTGAACAAGAAAAGAAGAATTTTCTGCTAAAGTTTTTTTTATGTCAGTGAACTCTTAAATTTTTTTAAGATTGAGAACATGACTTTGCTTGAAAAAGTTAAAAGTTTAGAACTAGAATTATATGTTGCTAGAGAACAAATAGATAGGACTTCTACTTCGAAACTGGATGACATGTTAAATGTTCAAAAATCTATTTCTGATAAGACAAGACTAGGGTTTGTTGAGATTGGATCTTCTTCTGTTGTTAATCCTCCTAAGTTGTACCTACTACATCTACTTCTGTTGTTCATCAATTTGTGTTTGAAGTTAAGGTACGTAAGGAAGAAGTTCTAGCTTCTAGAAGAACTAGGGTAGATCTAATTAAGTCTAAACCTAAGAATCCCAATCAATCGGGAAGCAAGAAACACCACAAACCTCAATGGTTTTGTCACTTTTGCGGTAAAGCTGGGCATACTAGGTCAAATTGCTTTAAATTGCAAGCTTCAAAGCAAGCAGCCAAACAAAAAGTGCCTATGTCAAAAGCACAAGATCCTATGGCACTTATACATGAACCGGTAAAGGTTCTTAACCTTTGTACCAATACTGGAGCTGAAATCATAGGCAATTCAAATAAAAATCTCAACTCCAAGTTTGCATCTAAAAGAGTCTGGATGCAAAAGACTCAACCTCAGTGAGTCTATTTGACATGGTCCTTGTGTTAATTATTTCAATCTCTTGTGACCATAATTGTTTTTCTTTAGGATTTGCATTTGCATAACATTAATACATTGTATTCTAGGTTTGTTTTTTTATGTTTTTCAATTGCTTTTAAATATATAAGATTAAAAAAAAAGAAAAAAAAAAGAGAGGAAGGTTTTTGTATTATACATCTTCAAGATTTGTAATTGAGGTTGGCCTATTAAATTTACATTTCATAACTGTGTACCTTATTTAGCTTTGATGAGCTTTATTTTTCTGCACTTTGCTAGTTTGTGCTATGTAGTGCTTATATTGTGTGAGTTGTTTATGGTTTTTAATTACATGCTCTTGATTTTGAAGTCACATTATTTTGATTGTAAGGGCTGAAAAATCCTAGGAGAAAGACATAATTAACCATTTCACTACTGTTACTCGTTAATCATGAACACTTGTGTGCAAATTATAAAAGCTGTGCTCGATAAGGTGTAGCACTCGCACAACAAAATACTTAAGGTGTTACTGTACAATAGATAAAAGAAGAAAAAAGTAAAATAAAAAACAAAGAAAAATATGCTTCAAAAGAAGCGGAAAAAAAAAAAAAAATTGCACAGTTGCAAGTGTGTTTTCTAGGGGAGTTATATGATGTAGCTCTTTAGGTGATATTCACTTTCAAACTTATGTGATGAATAATATAGAAATTGTGCTTGTTTTCTATCTACATGCCACCTTGTGAGTATCTCATACACTTACTAGTTACATACACCACAAGCAAATCTATGTTAAACTCTGTACATGTGATTGTGTGTTATGTTTTGTGACCTTCCAAAATTTAACTTCTTGATGTGTTTAATGCATTTTGGGGGAGTGAGGAAAGAATGGATTGAAGAAATTTGTTAAATTTTGATTTTTTTTTGAAAAGTTCGGTTTTGTAAAACATTTGAAATCATGAACATATATCTCATATCATAAAAACATATTTTCAAATGGTTCTACAGAAAAAGTTTTCCAGAATTTTCAAAAATTTTGTTTCTTCAAGATTTGAGTGATCGAGTCTATTTTCTGACTGATTGAGAAGGGAAGCGCAAAATTCAGTTTTTAAGCTTAAAGTCTCAAGCTTGCTCGATTTCTTTCGAACAGTCGAGCATATTTCCATGTACATTTCGATTCCTTCCCGATTCCTCTTGATCGATCGGATTTTGTTTTTTTTGAACATATAGGAATCAAATCAGACTTTTTAAAACTACTCTTTTTCTTTCTCTCCAGTTCCTCTCTCGATCCCTTCACATATATATATATATATATAGTCGTTTTTCTTGGTCAAAGATTTAAAGGTTTTCTTCGAACTCTTAAGGTAAGACACTTTTGCCCTTTCTTTTTCATCAAATTACATGATTTTATGCATTTTTCATGCATTTTCTTAGGGATTTCGTACTTTTAGAAATTTGGGTTTTTGATGTTTTTGGGCATTTTGATCAAAATTGGATCATATGTTTTTCTTCATGCATCATATAAACATGATTCCCACACTTTAATTTCTAAATCTTCATGATTTGCAAATTTTTTTGAAATTATGGTACTTAAGTTCTTGAGAGATTTGGGGATTTTGTAATTGGGTAAAATTGGTTAAAATTGACTTGTGTTATTGATAGATTGAGTGATTGTAACATAATTTATGCTTGTTATGTTGTCCGATTGATCAAAATGAAATTTTATTATTATTTTAAATTAGGTTTTTCAAAATTGGGGACTTTTAAAAATTCTTAATATTCTTGGAAAATTTTCAACATTGTGATGAATTTAGACTATTTTAGAGCATTAGAGCATGCATCATATGATTTCTAATGTCATGCATCATATAGTTTTTTAAAAATTTCATGTTATCTTGTCTCTAACCCTTCTTAATGCAGTTTGCCTTTGGTTTGGTTGTGTTGCTTTGTTTCTATCTTTAGTCATGGATCCTAAGGTTGGTAGGAAATTTAAGACTAGAGTTAATAGGAACCCTGGTTTATCCTCTTCTAGTTCAGCCTTAATAGATAGATTTAGGTTCTTGTCTGCCAAATGTGAGGAGATTTATGAGACCTTGACTAAAAATAGGTCCACATGGGGTTAAAGGGAAATTGTTTTGAGTGAGCTGGATCCCTCCATCCGTAGAAACTTTGTGTCAAGGAACTAGATGTCTTTGTGTGAGGTATCTAATCCCCTCTTATAGCTTTGATTAGAGAGTTTTACTCTAACCTCTCTGTTTATTCTAAGGTCACAGGTGGTCATTACTTGACTTCTTGGATCCATGGTCAAGAGTTCACCATCACTAAGCAAATTATTTTTAAAGCTTTAGGAGTGTCATTAATTTGTAAACCCACATACCCATACACTAATGTGAGAGACCGTAAAACTCGAGTGCTCTCAAAAAAGAGATTTGGATGCTTTCAAGGGAACCTTTCTTTTTGGGTAAGTGGTGTGGAGTCACTACTTATTTTTTATACAAAAAAAATAAGAAAAAATAATTACAAATTACATGCTTAGAACACTTCAACTATCATTGATTGAATAAAGAAAAGTACAATTTCGGTAAATTAAACTTTACAAAACTTTGGGTCCTAGTTACAATCTATGCAAAAGAATACAAAGCTTTTGGTCCTAGTTAAAATCTACCTAAAATTAAAGAAAGACAAAACACTAATTTGCCTATCCAAAAATACTAAGCTTGGGAGCTAGGTTATAGAATGAGAAGGTGTTAGGCACCCATTCCGCCTAGATAGAGTCTAGTCTTCTAGACTTTAATGACCAATACACCTTTGTTTGCATAATGTTGAATGATATGTTGAACATACATGACAACCACTTGACCAAAATTAACTCAAATAAATTTGTCTTATGGACGTGTCCTCTTTTTCAAGAAAATTCATATCTATTTTGTGAATAAGAAAATTGGATTTGTAAAGAGAATGAGATCAATATTTATGTTAAAGAAAGAATAATATATATATATATATATTGCTAAAAAGAATTAGATCTGCTTTGCATAAAGTAAAAAAAGAAAAAAAAGAAGTGATTTTACAAGGAAAATCAGATCTGTTTTTTATGAATAAAGAAGAATAGGATTTTGTAAAAAAAGTATTAGATTTGTATTGTGTAAAGTTTAAAAAAAAAGTGATGTTATCAAGAAAAGTAAGACCTGTTTTTTATGAATGAAAATGAGAAGAAAAAAAAAAAAAAGACTGTTTGAAAGAGATCCACATTTATGAGATAAATTCATTTTGCATGCATCACATATAAAAAAACTTCAACCTAACTTTCAATTTCTTCATTTAAATTTCAAAATCTGCAATTTTGTCACAAAGAAAACTTTCCTAAAAAATCAAATATGAATTTAATGAAAATACAGATAAGTTTTTAGGGTAAAAAATCAGCACTGTATTTAATAAAAATTATGAATCAGTTTTTAGAGTTAAAAAAATTAAATCTACATTTAATGAAAATGTAGATCAGTTTTAAGAGTTCAAAAAATCAGATCTACATTTAATGAAAATACAGATCAATTTTTAGAGTTAAAAAAAATCAAATTTGCATTTAATGAAAATACAGATAAGTTTTTAGAGTTAAAAAATAATCAGATCTGAAATATTCAGATTAGTTTTTGAATTAGAAAAAAATCATATCTAAAAAAATTCGGATCAATTTTATGTTTTTTCAAAAAATTAGACCTGAAAAATTCAGATCAGTTTTATGTTTTTAAAGAAATCTTTGATAGTCATTAGCAGATTTAGAGATATAAGAAGGAAATCACAACAAACAATCATCTAAGAACATGTTATAGAAAAATTCAAGCAAAGCATATTAATTATATATCAAGAATAGGAAATAATAAAACATTTCAAACCTATTCATGCATCATCAATCAAAATTAACAAAGAAGGAAAGTAAAAAAAAAAAAAAATAGAATACCTCTTGCATAAGCGTGCTTTTCTAGTGAAAGAATATTTTAGGATTCAAAGAAATTTATTTAACTCTTCAAAGCGTAAAATACTTTAATTACAAATATATATATATATATATATATATATATATATATATATATATATATATATATATATATATATATATATATATCCTAAGGCAAGAGCTTCTAGAACGTCTTTTACATAAGGGGAATTGAAAAGAAGAGAAGAGACAGAAAGAGGGGTGTCAGAAATTGTAAAAAGTCCCTTGAATTTTGAGAGGCATCCTCTATTTATAGAGGTTGGAAGTTTTGAAAAATTAGCTGAGTCATCAGATATGAATTGGGACGCATACTTATCTCAAAAAAAATTGAAAAGGGTAAGGTTTATCTTAATCCAAGAGTCTTCGGGCCGAGCCTCAAGTTTGTGCCAATTGGCACTTAAGAAGTGTCGATTGGCACTCCAAGAGTGCCAAATGGCCCCTTGGGTGCCAGACTGGTGTTTGAATTTTGGTCCACTTTGGACTCCTTTTTGAGGATTTTTTTAGCCGGGAATTGCACTTAAACGCATTTTTAATCCATATTCTAAAAATTAAACCCCTTTTCTGGATATTTAAGTCTCTAAAGTGAACATTATCTTGTAGATAAACACTCCAAAAAGTCTTGATTACCTACAATTTCATTGTTATATAATTATCCACTTTATTCCCATGCAAGCAAGTCTATTTTTAACACTAACTAATAACCAATCACAAAATTATTTAATTAATTTTAATTATCAAGCCAATTAGAATTAATTTCAATTAATCATGTGTGGTTGGTTCGACCTAAACAAAATGCATGCAAATCATGCAAGCTTGATTATGTGATATCTTTTAATTTGACGATCCAATTTGGAAATTGGACATACCATCGCGACCATTAGAACCTTAAGATCATTTTTATGATATGCAATGAATGAATTAATGCATGCTATGCAGCTCTAAATTTTGGGCATATAAATGGTCATTCTAGCCATCATCCTTGATTAAATTATAGGTGCAAAATTGGGTTTCTACAAAATTCCACTCATTGACAAAGCTTGCAAAGCAAATCTCAATATAAAACAAAGACACTGATCATCATCCATGATTTAATTGAGGTATACTTTTTCAAAGATTACCTAGTCCTAGAACCTAAAACCTTGGAACATAGAACTAATGTCATGCTGTTTTACCAAAATCAAAATTGTGGATACTTGACCTACTAGATGACTAATAAACTTGAATTGAATCTTAAAATCTGGGGTGACTGAGAGGCTTCTCTCTCTCAATTCGAATTTCTGGTGGATTGAGAGGCGTCTTTATCTTAATCCATATGTGGGGGCAATCAAAGGGCCTATCTACCTCGATCGTGAATGGAAGGTAACCAAGGGAATTCTCAACCTTGGAACCTGGGACGATTGAGAGGCTTCTCTATCTCAACCTTGAATTGGGACGACCAAGGGGCTTCTCTACCTTGATCTTGATGGAAGGTAACCAAGGGGCTTCTTTACCTCGGAACTTAGGACGATTGAGAGGCTTCTCTATCTCAACATTGAATTATGGAGACCAAGGGGCTTCTTTACCTCGATCGTGATGGAATGTAACCAAAGGGTTTCTTTACCTCGAAACCTGGGACGATTGAGAGGGTTCTCTATCTCAACCTTGAATTGTGGTGACCAAGGGGATTTTCTACCTTGATTTTAATGGAAGGTAACCAAGGCGCTTTCCAAACTCGAAACCTAGTATGATTGAAAGGATTTTCTATATCAACCTTGAATTGTGGCAACCAAAGAGCTTCCCTACCTCGATTTTGATGCAAGGTAACTAAAGGGCTTCTCTACCTCGGAACTTAGGACGATTAAGAGGCTTTTGTATCTCAACATTGAATTGTGGCAACCAAGGGGCTTCTCTACCTTGATCTTGATGGAAGGTAACCAAAAGGCTTCTCTACCTTGAAACCTAGGACGATTTAGAGGCTTCTTTATCTCAACCTTGAATTATGCCAACCAATGGGCTTCTCTATCTCAATCTTGATGGAAGGTAACCAAGGGGCTTCTCTACCTCTAAACCTAGTACGATTAAAGGGCTTCTCTACCTCGATCTTGATGGAAGGTAACTAAAGGGCTTCTCTATGTCGGAACCTGGGACAACTAAAAGGCTTGTCTATCTCAATCTTGAATTGTGAGCGACTGAGGGCTTCTCTACCTTGATCTTGATGGAAGGCAACCAAGGGGCTTTTCTACCTCGAAACCTGCGACGATTGAAAGGCTTCTCTATCTCAATCTTGAATTGTGGGCAACCAAGGGGCTTTCCTACCTCGATCTGAATGGAAGGTAACCAAAGCGTTTCACTACCTTGAAACCTGGGGTGATTGAAAGGCTTCTCTATCTTAATCTTGAAATGTGTGCGACCAAGGGGCTTCTCTACCTCAATCTTGATGGAAGGTAACCAAGGGGCTTATTTACCTCGATCTGGATGGAAGGTAACCAAAGAGCTTCTTTACCTCGGAACTTAGGACAATTGAGAGACTTCTCTATCTTAAAGTTGAATTGTGGCAACGAAGGGGCTTCTCTACCTCAATCATGATGGAATGTAATCAAGGTGCTTCGCCTTGACACTCTCTCTGATGAGTTGTGTTAGGTGAACACTCGTGTCAGTTGTATCGCATGACGACAGGCTCGCCTTAGTGGTTTCACCGCTTCTCCTTCTCTAAAGGCTTTGGTAGATGAGGATAGTGATGATGGTGATAAGGATGCTAGCTTTTCCAATAATGTCGAGATAACGCCCTTTAGGTAACTTGCCCTTTGTCATTCGTGACAAAAAAGGGGAGTAGTTTTGGATGAGAGTAGTCTTGTACTTAGGGGGAGAGTTAATATAGGACATTTTTGTTAAGGGGAGTGTATATGCTTTGAGGTTTTTAGTGAGGATTTTATGTACTTTTCTTTTATTTATCTTTAGTTACATTAACCTCTTGTACACCAGTCTTGTGACCATTTATTTATAACATACATTGTATTTATCTTCATTTATATATATATGATATATGTTGTTTTTCACCTATTTCTCCATGTGTTGTTTCTTTTCTCTCTTTATACACACGTTGCTTTATGTATGCAATCCTTTATTTCTATTTCATACTAAGATGCCTTCATGAGTTTCATTTAAAGTGTTTCAGAAAGACAGGTTGTGAAAATCTATCATGATATGAACTCTCTTCTTGCAAAGTTTTTCAAGAGTTTGTGTTAGGGTTAGATTTTATTGTGTTTAACAAGTGGTTATGAGTTTAGTGATTTAAGACTTCTATCATAATTCATTTGTTTATTGTGGTTTTGTCACTGATTGCCAAAAGGGGAAATTGTTAGGACATATGTGGAACTTGTTAGAGACATATGTTATTCAAATTGGTTAATCATTTGACAAAACACAGTTTACTTGTAATTGGGTAGATCTAGACTGGTTTGAGACTTCAAGAAACATGTTGTTCAAGTCAAGTGTTAAAGTCATACATGTCTGTTCAAGAAACAAGTGAAGAAATGTTGTTCATTAAAGCTCGACAAATGTCCTGACAGAAGCATATCTATCAAGGTTTAATGTTGAAGCTTGACATCAGCTCAATAGAAGTTGTATATGTCGAGAACTACGAAATCAGAATTTCCAAGTATATTTGTGTAAGGTTTTTTTTCTCACAACCCTAGACATATCTATATATATATATATATAATAGTAGAAGTTGAGAGAAAGTGGATTCCTACAATTAAGGAGGTGTTGACAAATAGGATAACTGCCTATCTAAAATTCAAACACGTATAACTTAAAAAAGCGATAAATTACATTGTTTAGTAATGCTACAACACTATTTAAAAGCGATAAACTATAATTTTTCACTAAGTTAAAACACTGTTGGAGCCCTCTTGCAATAAAAGGGTACTAACCGCTTAAAATAAAAGCAAAAAACAAAGATGGCTGCACAGAGAAAGGAGAGAGAGATCTAGAGTAAAGAAAGAGAAATAGAGAGAAGGGCGATGAAATAGAGAGAGGCCGAGAAAGAGAGTTCTTTTCGCTTCCTTTGCAATTTTCTTAACACCGATGCTTGCGATCTAGAGATAGAGAGGGAGAAAAAAAATAAACCTTGCGATACAGAGATGAGAAGGTGACAGACATTGAGAGAACTACCACCGGTAAGTTTTTTTTTTTTTTTTTTCATTCTTTCTTAGATCTGGGTATGGGTATGAAATATGAATTAGTTTTGAGAAATTTGGTTGGATTGATTTTTATTTAGGTATTTGGGTAACTTTAGGTTTTGATTTGATTTTTTGAAATTTGGGGTTATATATGATTTAGGTTTGGAGAGGGCAAAAACAGAGAAATAAGAGAGAAGGAGAGAGTTCTTCGTTCCATTTATTTTTTCAATTTCTTGGGTTTTGTTTTGTTGATTATTTTTTTTTTGGTTAGAATTTTGTTCCTGTTTGGCAATTTTTTTCTTTTCTTCATTTGCCACTGAAATTAATTTCTGAATTGTTTTTTTCTTTTTCTTCTATTTCTCCCTCCAATTGCAGAATACCGTTTCCCTGTGCCAGATAAAGACATTGGGACTTTTGTAATAAGAGAATTAAAAGGTACAATTAGATTTTAATTTCTTTGGTTCTTGCTAGAATTAAGATCCTTAATGAATGCAAATATTGAAGTGTTCTCTTTACATATGAACTCACATGACTCCATTCGGATTGTGACTTATCATGTTTAAATAAGAAAAAATAAATTTTGAATTGTAATGTAATTAATATTTGTATTCATTGTTACTATTTGTCTTTTACTATATGTTTGTTTGATGTTTTTAAGTTACTTTCAAATTCCTGAATGAATATTGTGGTCCATTGGTATGTTGTTGAGACCCAACAGTTGTGTTTTTTAAAGCAAGAGGAATTGAATAACACAATCCAAAAAAATTGAGAAGAGTCATGAAAGTTGGTACTAAAGACACAGAAAAAAGGAAAATCGAAATGGTTTGTGGTTTATAGCATTTCTATTTTTACTGATTGTGTGTTTCCCTGTACCTGTTTTTTAAATTTTGGTTTGTGTTGTCTTTCATTCCAGTTTTCAGTATTTGTGGATTTCTCTGTTTTTTTCTCTCTACAATATTCAATTCTGTTTGACCTTTCTATTTCTTTAGCAAATGTAAATGTTTATGGTTTTATTCTTTTTCTTTTCAATGCTAGGCTTCTTAATTCAGTGCATCTGTAATTAATAATTCTAAAAATTAATATCAGTGACTCTGTACAATTTAGTACGGAAGAAGATGGCAACTCATTTTAGATGACTGATTACAGAAATCAAGCCTGTGTACATCTTAGGCTTGTTTCCTTTGTTATATGTGAATAAATTGAGTCTTGCCGGAATTAGGATATGTATCATAGATGTGTATATATTGTGCATTGTTAAACTGAGAAGTATGTTGATTTTTTTTCCCCATCTTTAGGAAAAGTTTTTTAGATCTAATTATAAGTTGTTGGCCCTGTTTTTCTTTTACTTTTTACTTTTTTTTTTTGGTGGGGGTGCGCGTGTACGTGTGTGTGGTGTTGATGGTATGTTTCTCCACTCTACTTTTAAGTTCTAACCATGCTGCAAGTTGTATGTTCAACTTTGAACTTGGATTTCGACCTAATGTAGTTTGCAATTACCATGCTTTTCTTTTAGGGTTTGTATTATTCTCGCACTACATAGATGCCCCCGATGCCAGTAAGCTATTATTGTGGGAGAAACATTTTAAGAATAACATCAACATTTTAGCCGAGGATCCATGTGGTGTGAGTGAACTAGGCTTTAGTTACATGGTGATGGATGGCATTATCCCTGGGTTCTATAAAATTGTCATATCTATGCTGGCAAGGTGATATTTCATTTTTCCGTTATGGAATTCGGTGCTGCTTGAGAATTGATTAGCTATGATAAAATCCAATTCAGTTTCGCTACAGCATCAAGTATTTGTAATCTATAACAACTTTTATTCTGATTCCATGTTCATTTCCTTTTTCTGATGCCATCAAGTTTATTCCCTTTAATTCTTACACTGTGTCATGTAGTTTGGTAGGAATTCCTTAAAAAATAAAAAATAAAAATAGTATAGCACATGTCTGCATTTGATTATTTTGTGCTTTTTTTTTTTATCAAAAGGAAGTTATTGTAGATTTAGATGGTGATTTATATATATATATATATATATATATATATATATATATATATATATATATATCATATCTAATCTAATATCTAATACTATATATAAAAGCAAAAACTTTTCCCTACAATTAAGGTTACATTGGAGATTTTTACTGATTTGGTGGTGGTAGTGGTATTGAACTCGGACATGGTTTTTGCATACAGGTTTGGATAAGTGAATAAACTTATCTTCTACTAAGATTAGATTTTATACTCCAATATTTGTTCTATGATGGATTACAGACCACAGTTTAATATTTTGGTTTTCTGATCCTCCTTTTCTCATCAACACATATTCTTTTATCTTACTCTCAACTCTCTTACAAATTTCACTATATATAAAAAATAAGTATGCAAAATGCACAGAATGTATTCCTTCTTTCATTTATTTATGTGCCCTATATAGGGGCTGTCTTATTGTTTGATTTATTTTTTCACTTGATATATCAAAATTTTTTAGATGCAATGACCATTTTTTTAGTTGAACGGATCAGAGAGCTTGATGAGAGACTTATAGACATATGAAAGCATTTGAAGGTCTGGATATGCTATAAAAAGTTGGAGGTTACTTTTAACTTTGTCTCTTGATAGAATAAACCACTCAAATCTCTTATATTGGTGTACTGTTTTAAGATATTTGAGTTTTTGTAGGGCTTTGAACTTCTGTTAATATTCATGTATTACTTAAAGGGTTTTTTTTTTTTTTTGTATGGAAACTCCCATCTGGATCTAACCTTTCTTTATTGTTATATTTTTTTAATTATTTTTTAATTACTTGGATTAGAAGCATATAAGTTTGTGAATGTATAAGAAAACTTACTTTGTTCTGTATAACCAAATTTGTAGTCCAACTTGCAATAGATTTTGATTGCAAGGAGATATGGGTACACTTTTTTGAAATTTCATATTCTGCCCTACTATTACAACTCCCCATACACTTTTAATAATGCAATGAATCTATGTATGAAAAAAAAAAAAAAACAATTGGTGTACTGTTTATTGTAGATTATGATCAAACTTTGTGGTTTATATGCATTTATGATTTTTTTAATTTAAATTTTATAGTTTCTTATCAAGCTTCTAAGATACATTTACTTTGTGTAGTATATAAATGTTGGGATTGAACGGAGTCTACATAGGTCTATATTTATTCCTCACAAAAGGGACATGATAGAAGGAAAATAAGAAGGGGAAACGATATTTGGTCGATTGGAAAGGAGCAAGAACAAAAAGAACAACTGAGATATGAAATGAGCATTGAGCACATAACCACACAAAAAGCAATGTAGAGGCACATTGGAATTCAAAAGAAAAAAAAGTTAGTTGATGCTGAATCAGCATCCTCAAATGCACTTGGTTGGATTGCTTTAGATTTAGATATTTGAGTTAGATTTGGTTTTAATTGTGGTATTGGGTTTAAAATAAATTTTGTTTTGAGTATTTTCTATTAGATTTGGGTTAAATTAGTTTTTGGTATCTGCCTATGGTGGTTGTAGTTAGATTTGTAAATGGAGATATGTGTTGAGTGTTTAGTACGTAGTAAAAATGTATTTAAATATTATTAAAAAAAATTCTAATAAATATAAATAAAAAGGTTCCCGCACATAGTGCGGGTTAAAAAGCTAGTATAAGGATTATTTTAAGGGCCATTTTAGAATTGCAAAAGGTTTTGTTGTATCCATACACGCATATTGTGACCAAAGACAAAAATTTTCCTAGTTCATCATTCTCTATGTAGAAGCTACTACGTCTTTGCGCCAAGGGTTTTGTAACCAAGGAGCTTCCTGATCCTTCATGTTGATGAATTGAAGAACTTTGCAGCTAACTTCTTCCTCAAGTTAGTGTGTTAGTCATGTACTGGGATCTATACATCATTGGTTAGTTATGTATTGAGATTCGTGCATTGAAAGGAGAGATTGTCATTACATTGCAAGTCCAATTGGGTATTGGGATAAGGGTTCAACTATAGGTTAGTATTAGGTACTAGGATTCCTTTTACTTGTAACCACTTGTTTTGATAATAGTGGATTCTCGAGAGTGATGACCTTAAATTCACACGATGGGGTTTTGCCTCAATGGTTTTTCCCATTCGTAAACAAATCACTTGTGTCAAATTTATTTTTCGCTGCATTTAACTTAGTTGGTGATTTGTTTGTGCTACCACGCTTATTACATGTAATTGAATTTAATTAATTAACTTGGCTAATTAATTGATTAATTTACCAAAGGGGTCAATACATTCTTGGCCTATTATAGGGAGTCCTTAATAGTGTTGACTATCTCCAACTTTAACAAACTTTTTGTTCAACGTGGGAGTATAGAGCTTTAAGGGTTCCAAAGGACAAGGAAGTCCCTTGGCTTTAGCCTTGGCACTGGTCATTCTTTTCACCTCCATCTCTAACAAGTCATCATCAGTGGGCTTATATCCTAGCCCAAAAGTTGGTGTGGCAGTAGGAATTATTGGGACTTGACTATTAGCCTTCTTTACAGTTTTCCCCAAGTTCATCCCCTGAAGGTAATTCATTCTCCTCATCATTGCCACCACATTATTGTTGCTATAGGGAGCAAAGTCCATAGGGATCTTCTCCACTTCCTCTTCCCTTCTTTCAAAACTAGGCTTCTCAATTTCAAAGTCGTCCAAGTTCAATGGCTCCTTCTTAGAAAAAAAATGGGCTTAGGTGCAATCAAAGTATCGCTATATATGGTAACTATGGCTCCTTCATGCGAAAATCAAACCTTTTGGTATAGGGATGAAGGTACAGCCTCTGTGTCATGGATTTATGGTCGCCCAAGGAGCATATTGAAGCACAAAGCTATGTTAAAGACTTGAAACCCCACCTTCTTGATCATTGGCCCTATAGTGAGCTATCACAGTTCCTAAGACCTCCTTTCTACTATTGTCATATGCCCTTACATGTTGGTCAGTCGGCACAAAATCTTCAATACTTAGGCCCAAGCTACTTGCAGTCTTTAAAGGACACACATTTAAGGCACTTCCATTATCAATTAGAACCATCGGAATCCTCTTGCCTTTGGCATCTACAGTAATGTGCAATGGGTTGTTGTGGTGCTTCCCTTTCTTCGTCAAATCTTTGTCAGAGTAGGAGATTGTGAGTTTCCTACTTATGGACCTAATCATATCATTCAGATCTTGAGAAGTAGTTGTTATCGGGACTTGGATTTGATTGAGAAGGTCTACCAGATTCTAGCAGTGATTGTATGAGGCCATGAGTAAACCCCATAAAGATATATTGCCTTGTGTCTTCTGTAATTGCTTGAGAACCTCATCCTCTTCAGCAGGTGTTTGTTGGGTGGCTTTGTTCAAGGCTTCTACTAGGTTGTCTATCTCCAAATGTGGGGGTTTTGAAATATCTCCCCCCTCCTCCCTTTTGATGTGGGTAATTTTTGTTGAGTCATTAAGATCAATATCTTGGGGTTTGAAGTGTCTCCCCCCATTTGTGGGAATCGGACCATCTAATTGGGGTTCAATGTGTCTCCCTCCCGTATGTAGGTGCTTGGTTATTTGATTGGGGTTCGAAGTGTCTCCCCCCTTTATGTAGGTGTTTGGTAACTTTCTTGGGGTTTGAAGTGTCTCCCCCCCATTTGTAGATGTTTGGTAATTTGATTGGGGTTTTTAGTGTCTCTACCCATTTATGGAGGTTAGGTAATTTATGGTTTTCGGTACATCTTCACTCCATATATCATATCCTGCAATGGACTTCATACCCATCAACTCTTCCCATGTCATCATAAAGCACTCAAGTAGGTCATAAATCAACTTAGACGAGTCTTCTTCACTTCCCCCTTTAGTCATCAAGCAATTAATCATCGGTCCTCTCCCAAAATTATGGTTGGGCAAGGGATTATTAGTGATGCTAGGCCTTATAGGTGGTGCAATCACCTTATTGTCTATTAAGTCTTGAATTGCTTTACGAAGGCCAAAACACTTGTTAGTATCATGGCCAAGGCTTTGGTGGTAGGCACATCTCTTAGTCACATCAAATCTTACAGGCAATGGGTTTGGAATTGGTCTTGGGTCGAAGGGTTTTAGTAACCCTTTAGCTTTTAGTTTCTCAAACACTTGGGTCACGGGCATATATAACTCATGAATTCCCTCCTACGCCTCGAAGGTGGCCCTTGTGATATTTGCATGAGGGCAATAGGTGCAATAAGTTGATAAGGATCATTTTTGTAGATATTAGAAACTTTTGCAGTTTTAGAACTAGATCTTAAATTCTTTTTAAACCTTAGTTTTTCTTCATTCTTTATAGTGCCATTATTTATTGCATCCTCAATTTGGGTTCCAATAGCAATCAAAGCTTTAAAATTAGGAAAATATTGGGCACACAAGTACTTATGGTATACAAGTAATAAATTCTTTACAACCATAGTTAATTGTTCCTCTTCACTTGGCCTATTCAACATCTGTGCAGCTTCGGACCTCCATTTAGTAATGAAGGTAGAGAAGGATTCTTTTGACTCTTGCTTTGTGGTCTCTAAATCTCTCCTTGTCACATCCACTTCTATGTTATAGTTGTATTGATTGTGAAACTCACAACAGATGTCCTCCCAACTCCTTACTCTAGCATTATCAAGGTTGAGGAACCACCTAAGGGCGGCTCCAGTCAGAGTGTTTTGGAGCATTTGATCAAGTAGTTCTTTAGTTGCTCCTAGGGGTTGTATGGCTCTCATATACAACTTCAAATGGGACTTTGGGCAACTAGTCCCATCGAACTTGTCCAAGGTTGGCATTTTGAATTTGGGAGGCAATCTCACATCAAGAAAAAGCGAGAATGATTGGTAGTCCATGAGGTCTTCCATCTTGCGGGCTCTCCTGATCATCTCATCTACCTTGTTTATCCTCTCATTGATCTTCTTGTCACCCTCCATGGTTGGGGAATTATGGTTAGTCTTATTCTCCACTTAGCCACTCTTCAGGTTCTGAAATTGTTGTACTATAAGGTTCATGTCCTCCCTCAGCTGGATTCAACTAGCTACCATGGTGTTCAGTAGCTCTTGAGTGTTTATGGGTTCTTCAAAGTTCGGATGTTCTCCCTCTTCTGCCATGGTGACGGGATCTTCAGAATTCTTGTGCCTTGAACTGTCTTAGAGGTTGAATATGAGATTGTGATATTGCAGCAGTAGAGTGTCTTCTATGCTCATGGGCTTCAGTACCGCGATGGGAGTGACAAGCTTGGAACTAGAACTACTAGCTTGAGTGTTGGTCTTGGGTTCTCTTTGAAGCCTTCCCTCTAATCTTGACCAAATTCTCCCCTAAGAAAAGGCATGGTCGGGTCAATCACAACTAAGTCCCTATCTATATCAATCAACCAAACAAACACGCACAAAATACAATGCAATTTTAACATGGACCAGCCTAAGGGTAGGTTCTAAGTCATTACGTTGTAGGGTGGGTTTGTTGTTTTATTGTTACCTATAGCTAGGACGTCACACCTCCCAACTTGTAATGTAATGAACATTACGTTGGTCCGAACGGCATAGTCTATCCTTTATAGTCAACAAGAAGTGATCAAGTGACTTTGGGCTATGAGTTGGTGAGTTCACCACTAAGTACCTGAATCTAATGAAGATCGGTGATCCATGGTTACTACCACCATATTGTTGAGATGGGTGCATACATATTTATTGTTTTGATGGCACACATTATGATAGTTAGGAAAAGCTCTTAACAAATAGACATGGAAACGCAAACAAAAATACCATACAAACATCTCAAGACATAAATAAGCAAACAAACAACAATATCATGCAAAATCATGCAAAAGACAAGGGTATATATTTGGTCACTTAAAGGCTAACACAAAGCTTAGTCATTGATATCCCTAGTGGAGTCGCCACTGTGAGAGATCGGGAACTTCGGGTACTCTAAAAAAAAAGATTCGGATGCTTTTAAGGGCACCTCTCTTTTTGGGTAAGTGGTGTGGAGTCGCTACTTAATTTTTATACAAAAAAAAAGAAAGAATAAATAAAAATTACATGCTCAAAACACTTCAACTATCATTGATTGAATAAAGAAAAGTAAAATTTCGATAAATTAAACTTTACAAAACTTTGGGTCCTAGTTACAATCTATGCAAAAGAATACAAAGCTTTTGGTCCTAGTTACAATCTACCCAAATTTTAAAATTTAAAAAAAAAAAAAAGACAAAACACTAATTTGCCAATCCAAAAATCCTAAGCTCAGGGGCTAGGTTACAGAATGGGAAGGTGTTAGACACCCATTCTACCTAGACAGAGTCTGGTCTTCTAGACTCTAATGATCAATATACAATTTTTTGCAAGATGTTGAATGATATGTTGAACATACATGACAGACACTTGACCAAAATTAACTCAAATAAATTTGTCTTATGGATGTGTCCTCTTTTTCAAGAAAATTCAGATCTTTTTTGTGAATAAAAAAATTGGATTTGTAAAGAGAATCAGATATATTTTTATGTAAAAAAAAAAAAAAAAAAATTGTTAAAAAGAATCAGATTTGTTTTGCGTAAAGTTAAAAAAAATAGTTTTATCAAGAAAATCATATCTATTTTTTATGAATAAAAAAGAATAGGAGGATTTTGTAAAAAAGTATCAAATTTGTTTTGTGTAAAGTTAAAAAAAAAAAAAAAAAGTGATTTTATGAAGAAAAGTCAGATTTGCTTTTTATGAAAAAATAATGAGGAAAAAATACTTTTTGAAAGAGGATCCACATTCATGAGATAAATTCATTTTACATGCATCACATATAAAACAAATTCAACCTAAGTTTCAATTTCTTCATTTAAATTTCAAAATCTGCAATTTTGTCACAAAGAAAACTTTTCTTAAAAAATCAAATATGTATTTAATGAAAATACAGATAAGATTTTTAAGGGTAAAAAAAATCAGATCTGTATTCAATAAAAATACAGATAAGTTTTTAGAGCTAAAAAAATCAGACCTGCATTTAATGAAAATATAGATAAGTTTTTATAGTTTAAAACAATCAGATCTGTATTTAATGAAAATACAGATAAGTTTTAGAGTTAAAATAATCAAATCAAATCTACATTTATTGAAAATACAAGTAAAGTTTTTTGAGTTAAAAAAAAAAAAGAAAAAACAAATCTGCATTTAATGAAAATACAGATCAGTTTTTAGAGTTAAAAAAAAAATTAGATCTGAAAATTTTAGATTAGTTTTTTGAATTAGAAAAAAAAAATCAGATTTGAAAAATTCATATCAGTTTTATGCTTTTTAAAAAAATCAAATCTAAAAAATTCAAATCAGTTTTATGTTTTTAAAGAAATCTTTGATAATCATTAGCAGATTTTGAGATTTAAGAAAGAAATCACAACAAACAATCATCTAAGAACATGTTAAAGAAAAATTCAAGAAAAACATATTAATTATATATCAAGAGCATGAAATAATAAAACATGTCAAACCTATTCATGCATCATCATTCAAAATTAATGGAGAAGAAAAGTAAAAAAAGAAAAGAAAAAAAGAATACCTCTTGCATGGCTCTCTTGGGTGCCAAACCCATGTTTGAATTTTGGTCCACTTTAGACTCTTTTTTTGAGGATTTTTGGGCTAGGAATCGCACTTAGACGCATTTTTAATCCATATTCTAAAAATTAAACCCCTTTTCTAGATATTCAGGTCTCTAAAGTGATAATTATCTTGTAGATAAACATTCCAAAAAGTCTTGAATATTCACAAATCCCCTTTATTCCCATGCAAGCAAGTCTATTTTTAACACTAACTAACAACAAATCACAAAATTATTTAATTAATTTTAATTGTCTAGTGAATTAGAATTAATTTAAATTAATCATGCGTGGTTGGTTCCACCTAAACAAAATGCATGTAGACCGTGCAAGCTTGATTATGTTATATCTTTCAATTTGACGGTCCGATTTGGAAATTGGACATACCGTCGCTACCATCAGAACCTCAATATCATTTTTATGATATGCAATGAATGAATTTTGGGTATATGAATGGTTACTCTAGCCATCTTCCTTGATAAAATTATGGGTGTAAAATCGAGTGTCTAAATGTATGATCAAATACGATTTGGGTCGTGTCCTTGTGTCTAAAAAATTGAAAATGGTAAGGTTTATCTCAATCTAGGAGTCCTTGGGCCAAGCCTTGAGTTGTGCCAATCGGCACTTAAGAAGTGCCGAATGGCCCTCTTATGTGCCAGACCCGTGTTTGAATTTCGGTCCACTTTGGACTCCTTTTTTGAGGATTTTTGGGCCGCGGAAATTGCACTTAGACGCATTTTTAATTCGTATTCTAAAAATTAAACCCCTTTTCTGGATATTCAGATCTCTAAAGTGATAATCATCTTGTAGATAAACATTCTAAAAAGTCTTGATTATCCATAATTTCATTGTTATCTTATTATCCACTTTATTCCCATGCAAGCAAGTCTATTTTTAACACTAACTAACAACCAATCACAAAATTATTTAATTAATTTTAATTGTCTAGCAAATCAGAATTAATTTAAATTAATCATGCATGATTGGTTCCACCTAAACAAAATCCATGCAGACCGTACAAGCTTGATCATGTAATATCTTTCAATCCGATGGTCCGATTTGGAAATCGGACATACCGTCACTACTATCAGAACCTCAAGATCATTTTTATGATATACAATGAATGAATTTTGGGTTTATGAATAGTCATTCTAGCCATCTTCCTTGATTAAATTATGGGTGTAAAATTGGGTGTCTACAACTGAGTTTTCTTCTGTTGATGACATTATGTCACTTCTTTTTGGTAGTCCTGTTTCTTGGGGCAATGAACCAAGAATTAATTCTTATGAATTCACTGAGCTTAATTATTTATATTTGAGGATTTCTTGTCATAACATCTATCCTATTTCACATATTCATATTGTTCTCATTTATAGATGTGCTTTTCTTTATACTCTTGAGACTGAAGGTTCTATGTGTTTTCCCTCTCTGTTTATCCAAACCATTATTGATATTTCTAGGAGTAAGAGTAAAGGTAAAAAAATTGTTCTTTCCCATGTACATTTATAGGATTTTTAGGTTTTTAGGGTTGTCTAAATTTCCACCCTTAGAGTTAGTTCACATCACCGCCCCCATAGGAGCCATCTTTCATAGACAGCGATAGGCAAAGATGAGAAGTGTTGAGCCAAGCACTAGGATGTCAAAGAGATCATGAGGAGAAGCTTCTACTACAGCTTCTACCTTTGGTACTATGCCTGCTGCTAAGGAGACTTTTGTGGATCTAACTATAGCTGTAGATCCTTCTAGTGGTGCTGACAATGCAGACCCTACTGTTGCCCCTCCTCTCTTACTCCATGCCATTATGGAATCTTTCATGACTACTAAGGCCGCTCATAGACAACTTCTAGATGAGTTGTTGACAGAGGTTGCTTCCTTGAGAGCAGATTTGGCAAATTATAGGAGTGCTTTTCCACTTTCTCCACCCTCTGATGACTGATCTTGCCTTTGGCAATTCTTAACAAAAATGGGGAGTAGGTTTAGGACTTTTTGTACTTAGGAGGAGTAGAGTATTTGTATTTAGGGAGAGTTTGATGTATTTTTTCTTTGGTTTTGATGTTTAATTGTTTATATCTACTTAGTGTTTAAGTACTTGATTCACAAACATTAATTTGCTTATTGATTACAATAGTTATTGATGACAAGGTTATTCATTATTAATGTGTTTACTGTCTCTTTATATGATTTGTGAATTAAAGTTCAGATTTTCACTTAGATTATGGTACTTATATTTTCCACATATGTGTTAATGGTTTGTTTTCAATGTTTCGGGAATTTACAGGTTAATTCTTTTAATAGCTGCTATCTATAATAGCAACTAATAGTTAGTACTTGTGTAAGAATTGTATTAGGGCAATATCTTGTATTTTGGCCGGTATTTAATTTAAGCATTACATTTTGTATGTGTGCTTTGTCACAGATTGTCATAGGGAGAGATTGTTAAGTTCTAAAGATTTAGGTTTAATTGTTTAGAATCATATTTTGATTGTGTTGGCAAACCAAGAACAAAACATATCTAGTCTAGGTGATAGGCCAAAAATGTATTGACCTCTTGTGATGGATTAATTGATTAATTAGCCAAATTCAATTAATTAACCAATTTAACATGCAAAGCACGTGGTAGCACAAACAAATCACCAAATAAACTAAGTATGCAGCGGAAAATAAATAACACGGTGATTTGTTTACAAATAGGGAAAACCTACATGGCAAAAACCCCACCGGGTGAATTTAAGGTCATCACTCCTGAAACTCCACTATGATCACAACAAGCGGTTACAAGTAAAGGAATCCCAAGTACTTTACCAATCTACAGTTGAACCTTTACCCCAATACCCAATTGGACTTGTTCTGTAGTGACAGTTTCTCCTTTCAATGCACGGCTCCCAAGTACATGACTAACCAAATGCACGGATCCCAGTACGCGACTTCAATCACCAACTAGAGAAGATTGTTGGCTACAAAGTTCTTCAATTCATTCGCATGATGAAGATTAAGAAGATGCTTGGTTATAAAAGAGATGAACTACGACAAGAATTTCGTCTTAAGTTACAATTTGCATGAACAAGGATTTCTCAATGCTTGTGCAACTTGCCACCCTTCGACGGCCCTTAGAATAATCCTTTTATATGTCTAAGGTTAGGAGAAAAGAAGGCCCAAAGACACATCCACAAATTAGAATTAAAATAGAACTAGGAAGCTGTTTTTCTTAAATCTCGACAGCTACAGGTGTTGAGCAGCTGTCGAGCCTCGGAGCTAAAACAGCTTCTTAAAACTTGATAGATGCAACTGTCGAGCCAGTTGTTGAGCTTTAATGAAGAGCACTTCTCAACTTGTTTCTTGGACAGACTTGCATGGCTTTAACACTTGATCTTGAAACCTTGTTTCTTGAAGCATTAACCTCATCCTAAATCTACCCAATTACAAGTAAAGTGCGTTTGACAAAGAATTAGTCAATTACATAAATAATGAATGACATATGTTCTAAATAAGTGAAACACATATGTCCTAACACTAAGTGTTAGGCAATGCTTAAAAATGTTGGTTTCAAGGTTCAAGTCCAACAAACTGCAAAACAAATAAGGAAGTTTCTGCCTTGCTCAACTGATCGAAAATCGTAGGAACAGAAATTCTGTAGATTTTCAAATCAAGCCCAAGCCCGCAAAAATGTTTAGGGTTTCATTCCAACACCTTTACATATAAAAAGGAAACCTTAGCTACGTTTTTTAAACTTTTGGAAGACTTGTGTGTTACTCTTTGTGAGATCTAAGAAGTTTTGTACCTTCTAATTATAATAGGATCTATCAGAGCAAGATCTACAATCAAGTGTTGGTAGAACATAGTTGCTGCATCAAGATCCTTACTAATGGTGATCTGAAACCTTTGAGTGGGATCTCAAAGTCACAAGCAAGGGTGCTTGTGTTCGTGTAAATCCGAGAAGAGGAATCTGTGGATTCAGAGCTTGCATATGGTCGTGTCAACAAACTACTATATGAGATAGCAATAGATTTAGGGTTAAATCTAATTGTAAAAACTTCAATTTTCTTATAATGAATTTACTTTACCATGAGGATGGCTAGGTCAAATCCTCCCCAAATTTTTACCTTGAAATAGTTCGTTTCGTTGGTTTTCTTAGGTCATCATATCGTGTTGTTATTTATTTTCTGCTGCTTTGCATGATATGATTTATTTGTGTTTAACTTAGATCTAAATAATTAATCTAATTAATCACTTGGTTAATGTATTAGGTTAAACAATCTGCTTTAAGGGTTCTAAACGAATAAACAACCACTTATAATGATCATCTTGAACATACTTAGATTTACTCAAATATAAGTAAAGTACGTTTTGTCATAGGATATGCCAATCACATAAAAATATGAACGTAACAACCTTAATTGAATAAATCTGAAACTTAAAGGACTGGAATGAATGAAAACAAAGTTAGAAGATAGAAATGAATTTTGAAGAAACTTAGTGGGTAAATTTTGTATTCTGGCCTAGAGTTTTTTTTTTGGAATTCTAGAGGACATATTGATCCCTTGTAGATTAGGGAAATAGTTATGAATACAAGAACAATCATTATAAGGGGCTGTTTGGATCATCAATTTCCATAACTCATAACTCAAAAATGGTGGGACCTATAGCGAGAAGTCTGTTTGGGAGCACCATAACTCTGTTTCCATCACTCAATTCTCTAATTTTTGAGTTATGAGTTATGGAAACTGAAAACACATTTTGGCTGTTTTCAGTTTCCATAATTCATAACTCAATGACATTTTTGTAATTAAAAACACATGGGACCTACTAGTCATAACTCAGCCGCACCTTTTAACCAACTAACTTTTTTTTTTTTCTTTTTTTTCCCCTTCTTCTTTCATTGGGTTCGGTCTTCACTCTTCAGTCTTTTTTTTTTTTTTTTTCACTAGGCTCAGTCTTCACTCTTCAGTTCTTTTTTTTTTTTTTCCCTTTCTTCTTTCACTGGGTTCGGGTTTCTGTTTATTTATTTATTTATTTTTATTGGGTTCGGGTGATTTGGGTATTGGGAAAATGAAAAAAAAAAAAACTGCACCGAGTGACAGGTCTGGGGCCCACAAACAGTGTGAAAAATATTGAGTGATGACAAGTGAGTGATGGTGCCAAATGGGTAGTGTATTTTAAAGTGATGAGTAATGAAAATTGGGTGATGAAAAAAAAGCATCCAAACATGGCCTAAATGTCCATTACTAAGAGAAATTATTATTTTACACCCCCTTATTCACTTTTCATATAAACCACGTGTAAAATACAGGCATTATGTTTCCACGTAAATTTTACACTTAGTACGTACGGAGTGAAAAAATTCTTGATATATACGAGACAATTATCATCCTATTAATTACCATTATTATCAAAGTACACATTCAAACGAGTTTTTGAGAGTGGAAGTAAATTTTAGCCGAACTTTTATTATCAAAAACTAAATTCGAAGATCAGTTACGTTAAAGCAATCAACGATTACAGGCTCCTCTGCTAATTTGTTCAAATCCAACTGGAATTTATAACTAAGTTTGCCACTTTGTTGCAATTCCAAAAAATCCTTGTACGTTATTTCAACATATGCAAGTGGATGACTTTTGTTGTCAACAAACTCTGGTGCTGGCCTAATAATTGTGTCTAGTGATGGTCTATGTGGCATGGCTATGGACATCTTGCTCTCTCTTTACCATTTTGTATACTCAATATTTGAAATTATGACCTTATATGAGATTTCATCTTTTGATGCATCAATATTTAATAACTATTGTACTATCATAATAGCTCAATTGTTTTATAATAAAAGATATAACAAATATGATATAAAATAAATAAAGAATAAAATATATTAAAAATTATTTAAAATATCATCACCATTGATATAAAAATTTGGTTGTAAATAACTTTATAGTGATAACAACGTCTCTTACAATCTGAAAAATAGCGCGTCACTTAACCCCTTACAAAAAGTTTTTATGTGACAACTTAATGTTGTCACTATTGTTCCTAATAAGTTGCCAATAATGATTTTCTTGGGCCAAATGATTTCAAGAATGCCATTATTTGTTACGAAAAATTAAGTCCTCAATTTAAAATTTGCAAAAAAACTAATTGCAAGATCATAAAGGCCCTCACAAATAGTTGTTCACGATAACTGCATCCTCTTGGTAAAAATAATTCGTCGACTTTTCTTGTAGTTTGGTAATATATTTGTGATGGTAGATTTGTTTAGTAAAGATTGTGAAATGCCCTTATAAATTAACTATTAGCAATGGTATAGTTGCAAAATCCTTTTTTGCAATAAGAGCAAATAGGATGATCTTTGTGGTTATATACCCTCACTAATAACTTTTTGTGATGACATATGACATTTTGTAAAGGGATTTTGACCCTTGCCAATAGACTGTTTTCTTGTAGTTAAAAGCTAACAAAAAGTTTATAAAAATAATGTAGTAAAATTTGTAGTATCTATATTGTTGGAAAAAAGAGAGGCTAATATCAAGTATCATAAATAAATACATTAATAAGAAGTATGTATAGAGGTTTCAAGTCAAAGGTTTTGCAGTTGAATTGACACTTTCTCATGCACAAAGTGTTTAGAGATTTAAGGAGGAAATTGTTTGAATTGCGGGATTAGCAGTATATTGTAATTATTTCTAAAAAGAACATGTATGAAAGTTTCAAAAGAAAGAAAAAAGGAATGTATGTGTAAATATGAAATTTATTATATAGTAAATGTAGAATATATTGCAACAACATTTATTACCAAATATTAAATTCAACAAACACGAGAGCAACTAGCTCAGCCTTATTCAAAAGAAAAAAAAAAGAGAACAACATGGCAGTTTATTTATTATTATTATTATTATCAAACACTAAATTGAGAAATTGGCTTTGTAAACCAATCAAATAGCTCAGACTATTTTGCTTTGTTGACTATCCAAATTTAGATCTCAGCCTGCCAGTTTGCTGCAATTCCAAAAATTCCCTATACGTCATTTCAACATATGCAGGTCGATGACTTTCATTGTCAACTAACTCTGGTGCTGGCCTAATAACCGTGTCCAGTGATGGTCCATGTGGCAAAGCTAGGGACATCCTTGTAGCTTTGTCATTTACAAGTGCCCGGTGTTCAATACTCTTGCACTTGCCGTTGCTCAAAATCTTGCAGGGAAACATTATGTTCAGAAAATTTTGATTAATTCATAAAATTATTCATTTAGTTAAATATTCATTAAGCTTGAATGCAAAAAGAATGATAAGTGAAGTAATTAAAGACAATGGTAATTAAATAAAAATTTATATAATTAAACACACATACACATAAGGAAAAAAGAAATAAAATCAACCCACATTTGTGTATCTGCTTCATTGTTACAATTACCTACCCTCTTTTTAATTTTGTTATCTTTGTAGGGTTAGTTCTTCATTTTGGCCATTTAGGCAATTATGAAATTAATCTCCATAATTTTGTTTTAATTATGAAGAAAAGGTCAACCCTAATATCAATATGTACGTTTGGTACGTACCTTGTTCCATCAACAACCCCCCCCCCCCCCCGCCCCCCCTTTTTTTTTTTTTTCTAGTACCTTGTTCCATGAACTGGGTTACTTAATTGGGCTGAATCTTCCTTTTGGGTATTTAGACAATTGCTTTCTGTCCCACATCGTAGAAAACCATATAAACTCTCTCTCTCTCTCTCTCAAAGTTACTCTTGCAACGGGTCACCATAAACCACTTAAACACAATTTCTCTCCATTTCTAAAACCAAAATATGTTAACAAATCACCAAGAAAGCACTATTATTCTCTCTTCCCTCAAACTCATTTGCACGTGTCACATTTAACATAAATAAGTTTAGGGTAATTTATACCTTTCTTTATGAAATTTGGTGTAGGTTTGAATTTTTTTTTCCCTTCAAATTTAAAGGGTTTTAATTAGTCCTTGAAATTATAAAATATGAATAATTTTGTGTCTCCATTTATTTTTTTGCTTATGTGACTAATGGAATGTTAAGTCACCCCATATAATTTACCCACATAACCAAAATTGAATTTATCCTAAATTTTATATGGATCAAAAATATAATTTACTCACAAGTTTATTTCATTTTTTTTTGTGTGTATATATAATGGACTTATATAAAATTGATTTGAAAAACTCTTTTATTAATTTGATTATAAGTGAATCCATCTTCACTTATTAACGTGAAGGCCATTGCGTGATTGATTTTATTGTTAAATTTTTTATTAGCAATAAAAAAAATATAACAAAAATTTATTTTAATGACAAATGTTTTATCACCTTAAACCCAAAATTGTATCAGACCGACCTTTCTAGTTTACTTTAGTTGGCATAGTTGCTTAACCAAAAAAAAAAACGAAAGTGAGAAAGATAATGTGGAGATGAATAATACATGGTGACAATAATAAAAATGGAGTTCAAGATGCAAGATAGAATGTACCTCCAAGTGATCAGCAATGTGAACAAAGAGTGCATTGGGTAGGAGATTGACATTGATCCATTTTTCTTTATGAAGTATTTGAAGTCCAGAGATTCCATTATCCGCCAAAAGGGTTAACAGACCATGGTCCGTGTGAGAGGGGATGCCAATTGCTCTATCTGGCTCTGGACAAGCTGGATAATAGTTAGCAGCAAGAATTTGTAAACCCGACTCGATATTGGTGGCCTTGTCTATGTAGCTCTCTTCCAGACCCAAGCTCTTTGATATAGCTTTTAGTAATATTGTTACTATGTCCCGAATTTTTTTGCTGAACTCCAATGCAATCTCACTGTGTCAACAAAAACGTAAATAAACCATTCATTATGAATTCCATATGGCCCATGACATGATTCTTGATATATTGAAAGCTTTAATTGCATAAGAATTTTATCATCAGAATTAATACACTGGGCCCCTTTGTTCATATGGGGAAACCTTATTGTCTTGGGTTCATGATTAGAAGTTCAATCTCTAAAACAAAGCATTAGAGTATTTGTATAAGATGTTCTAAAAGTTATTTTTACAAATCAAAAACTTATTTTATCTATTTTAATACACCATTTAATAGTACACTCCACATCACACCTATTAATTTAACACACAACTTATTAAATTAATGTAAATACATACGAAAGTAATATAAATGTGATGGCTGAGAGAGAAGACAAAAATGAGGGAAAAGAGAGAGAAGAGTGCTTGACATGAGAGAGAGGAGAGAGAAGAGTGGAATAAAAAAAGTTTTTTTTTTCAACATGTTACAGGATATTATAGCATGTTGTAAAAAAAAAATTGGGATTTGGCAAAAATCATAGAACATGGATCTTGGTGTTTGATGTACTAAATGCTAAAAATTTAACATTTAGCTCATTTAATGCTAGTGTTCTTGGTTGTAGAAGTTCGGAAGTTACAAACTTGAGTCAGAGAGCACTGAAAAAATTACATACTCTTATATTTTGTGTTGTGAAGTCCTGAAAATTAATTGCGAGATTGTGATTTTCAGTGGTTCTATAGTTACTGTAGTCCCACTCTTTTTGACTTTTTAAAAAATTTTAAAATTTAAATTAGTATTCAAGTTGACTTTTAAAAAAATTTTATTTTAACAAATGGAATTAATACCTTGCTTATTGTTGTGATTACTAATCTGTATGCTGATTTTTTAGATACTTAATTCTTTTTACTATATTCATTTTAGTTCATGAAGTATTGTATAAATTTGCTTAGATATTAAGACCAATATAAATTATTTTTTTAATAAATATGAAAATGATAAGATTTTGAAATATTCCAAAATAAAATAGAAAAAAAAAAAAAGAGAAATAATGTCAATTTATTTTATTTATTTATATTACTAAATAATTAATACTTATTTATGTATATATTACGTCACTAGTCTAACTGCCGTTCAAATCCAGTTGCACATACCAAACGAAAAACCATTCTTATTATTATTATTTTTTTCATCTTCTTGATGTGTTTCTAGGCTTGGCAGTATTAATTGGACTTGTACCACATAACTTGCCCAAACCTAAACCAAAAAAAAAAGGGTCTGGGTTTTGACCTGTGTTTGATTTAGTTCGACAAGTTCTGACTTGTATTTGATTTTGACCCAACCCGGTTGGGTTGAACCTATACCCAACACTTGCTCATTAAGCTTTATTATAAAATTTTAAATTTAATTTTTATAGACTCATTTTCAGTTTTTATATTGTAAATGTAAATAGTAATGACATTACTCGTCAACTTGAGTAGCAATTCTCAAATTGGATCTACTACTACATTGAGTCGTTTTTCATACGATCTTCGTAAATTTACATCCTGTAAATTTACATCTTAATTATTTATTTATTTTATTTAGCTTACTTGTCATATTTTATTCTTTTATATGTATATATAGGGCGGAGGCAAAGGGGGCAAGTACCTCTCCTGGCCTCCCCATAAAAATCCAGAATGGCAACACAAGTATTACATAATCAAGCACTTTGACCTTGACACAAATGTTCCACACAAGAAGAAAGCAATATTAGGTTCAAATATTCATACCATTATTTTGTGTTTTTCCAAACAGATCAAAGTTTTGTGGGTCCTACTTAACACCCATACTTTTTTTTCCTAGCCATATGTTCAAGCACTGGAACTTTTTTTTCTCGGAGTGCTTTTCTTAGGTGAATTTGTTCTTTGAACGAGGTATTCTCACATAATCATAATAAAAAAAAATATATTTAGGACCTTGTATGAAAAAATAAATTAGAGTTTATATTATATTAGATTTTGTACGACAATTACATTAATAGCATATAATTGTTTATCTATTTTGTTATTAACATCGATCAATAATATTTAGATTAATTTTACTTTCAATCGTGTTTTTTAATTTTGTTCTCCCTAAATTGAAATTTTGGCTCCGCCATTATATATGTGTGTATGTGTGTGTGTGTGTATATATATATTGTATGAATTTGAATTAGTTTTTTTTCCTCTCTAATATTTACCTTGTTAGAATATGTACAACTTTTTAAAAGCCACAATTTATTTTTAAAGTACAACTATAAGTTTAACAACTTTCATGAAATAAACAGATTAATAAGCTTAAAAAAAAAGATAATCCAAAAGCACATTTAGTTTATAGATGATCTAACTTTATTTTATGTTTCATGTATACACAATTTCTTTCCATATTTTTGTAGAATTAGTTGATTGTTATAATTTATTATCAAACTATAAACTTATGGATTTCTATATTATGCAACATTCATTTATTGTGTGTTTTTTGTTTTTTTGTTCTTTTATTTGTACTGAAAGAAATATGAAAATGAGGTTAGAAAGTATGTTAATGTTTTGGTTTAATTACACGTTAGTTTGGCTTCATGACACAAACTTTTAATCATACACTTTCAAATTGTTAGGGATCTTTTTGATATAAACTTAAATTTAAGGACTAAAAGGAAACATTTTAGAGAATAAGGACCATTTGCTAGGAAAATTTAAGGATTAAACTTGTAATCATGTAATCAAACCTAAATTTATTCTATGACCTAATAAGAGTTATAAAATAATAACCCAGTTTAATCTAATAAGGGCCTACAAAAGTTGAAAGAAAGCAGTAGTGGTTGGAGTACGTTGTTACCTTGTTGTGGTTAGTCAATATTTGGGGTGGTGAGATTATTAGAGGAAGGAAAGACAACCAGAAGGACAGAAGAATGAAGGGAAAAGAGAATCACTCAAAGTGGATTGGGTTTTGATTTTCACAGATTTACTATTTTACAATTCATTTTTATGAAAAAATTATTAGTTACATTATATTAACAATGTAAATTTACATTGTAAATGCATAAAAAAGAGTATAAAAAATGTACAATATTATTTACATTTGCAAATATTATACATTTTTGTGTGTCAAATGACTTGCATGTAAGTTTACATAAGTAGAAAAACCAATAAAAGTCCCTTTTATTTATATATATATATATATCCATTTATTGGTGTTAGAGCATTAGTATTAGTGGTGTTAAAAAGTTATATTAATATTTTTAGTACCACCAAACACAAAAATATGGATATATTGGTGGAGTTAAAACCAAATAATTTGGCTTCACAGCTAATGGGCACAACTATTTTTGACTATGCATCGTAACTCACATTGCCAGTTACTTTTATTCACGTGTTCACACTAAGTAAGCAAGATTATTTATTGTAGTGGTTGTTGTTTATTAATTGTAGTGAATATATTATTTTTATTGTAATAGATATATTATTTTATTATGTGATATTAAGTATTTTATAAAATAAAAAGGTAAAATAGATAAAGTAGTTTTTTGTAGAGTTATGACTTCAAGTTTGGATGCTCTTAAAAGGTAAGACCTGGAGAGCGCATGCAGAGAAAGTTCCCAAAGCAATGAGACTTATGACCAAGACTTGTTTTTCAGGCAATCGTTAATTTGGTGGAGAAATTTAAGTACGTACTTTAGAGCTGGATTTTTATTCATAATATATATGATATGATTTAGGAGCTAGGTTAAATCTTAAATGAAAAGAAATGTACCTGAACCCAGCAGGTTTGTTCGGTGAATGAAATTCAGGATAAGTGAAGCACTTGAGATAATCTCTCCATAAGTTTACTTTATCCATCGAAGGATTAAAGCCTGTACCACACCTGATTGGATCCATGACATGGTTTCCATGAAACTCTTGCTTCACCTCCTCTGGCAGGTTGAAAAATTCTTGAAACGACTCTATCATTGCCTTTGTGAGGCTCTCAGGCACACCATGATTAATCACCTAATTAAGACTCATCAAATTAATCCCACTAGTACCATGCATCCACTACCGACACATAAAAAAATTTAATTAGTAGAAAGCTAAAGTTTAATACCATGAAGCAGCCCCAGTCTGAGCAGGCTTTGTTGAGTTGATAAATGACTTGGGACCGTTCTTCAGGAGTACCAGACACCAGAAGAGAGACATCGATAATGGGGACTGAATCTTCTACATCATCGGATATTATTGGTTCATCATGGGGATTATGGGTGAAGGAGTAAATCGAAGGGACGGAGGAGAGGCTAGCTGATTCAGCTAGTGCTTTGACGCTTTTCATCTTAGGTGAATGAAAAGTTGATGCCTTCAAGGTATCAAGTGGAATTGTTGAAGCCATGGATAATTAGAAACGAGGAGAACCCAAGAGACAGAGAGAGCAGCTGAGTAGCCTTATGTTACTGATAAGCTATATATAACAAAAAAATAATAACTGTATAGCATATTTTTTAATATATATTAAATAATATGTTAAATATAAGTAGGAGGGCCTACTAAAGTTGAAAGAAGGCAGCAGTCATCAATTGTTGTAGTACGTTGTTGACTTGTTGGGGTTAGTCAAGGAAAGGCAACACAAATTGTTGGGGTTTGTCGAAAAATAACACAAAGGGTTGTGGTTTGTCAAGGAAAGACAACACAAACGTCGGAAGAATGATGGGAGAAGAGATAGCAGTCATAGTGGACTTCCGATTTTGATTATCACTCATATACGTACTATGTTACACAGGATTATTTTTATTAACTGTTTCAGTGTAAAAACATGTGTATAAGTGTATAACACAAGATTTTATTTATTTATTTATTTGTTTTTTAAATATCCACATGCAAGTTGCAAGTTGCAAGTGTTTAAAAGGTGTACCTTTTAAAAATGTGAAAATTCTCACATTATTTGTGGATATATGTGTGAAATAACATGCAAATAGGTGTGAAAGAATGTTTCCAAAGCAACGAGACCTATGACCTGGACTTATTTTTAGTTAAAGAATAATTAGTTGGTATGCAATAGTAGGGTAGGTGAGCCCTGTAACAAATCTAGAGTTGATGGTCGTACGTAGGGAGCCTTTTAACTAAAAAAATGATAATAGAACTTGCAAAATAAGTTTTTTAATTTTTTTTAAATTATAATATATGTAGAGGGAATAATGTAGAACAATAGCTAATTAATATTGTATATAATGGTCAAAATATTGGTTTTATACTGAATATTAAGATAAATTACTGTTAATTAAGATAAATATTGGTTTTATACTGAATATTAAGATAAATTACTGAATATTAAGATTATTTTTATTAACTGTTTCAGTTGTAAAAACATGCGTATAAGTGTATAACACAAGATTTTATTTATTTATTTATTTGTTTTTTAAATATCCACATGCAAGTTGCAAGTTGCAAGTTGCAAGTGTTTAAAAGGTGGACCTTTTAAAAATGTGAAAATTCTCACATTATTTGTGGATATATGTGTGAAATAACATGCAAATAGGTGTGAAAGAATGTTTCCAAAGCAACGAGACCTATGACCTGGACTTATTTTTAGTTAAAGAATAATTAGTTGGTATGCAATAGTAGGGTAGGTGAGCCCTGTAACAAATCTAGAGTTGATGGTCGTACGTAGGGAGCCTTTTAACTAAAAAAATGATAATAGAACTTGCAAAACAAGTTTTTTAATTTTTTTTTAAATTATAATATATGTAGAGGGAATAATGTAGAACAATAGCTAATTAATATTGTATATAATGGTCAAAATATTGGTTTTATACTGAATATTAAGATAAATTACTGTTAATTTAATTAATATGGGGACTATTTTATCTTCTCAAGCTATGTTTGGTTGAGTGGATTTTAAGAAAGATGGAAAAAAGAAAAGAGAAAATATTACTTAAACACACACACACACACACATATGTCTTAGGAATAATTTAAGAGGAAAATTATACCTACTTTAGGGTAAAAAAAAAATGATCGTGTATCTAAAAGAGTTAATAGTGAATATTTAAGTACATTTTATTTAAGAATTATTATACTAGTAGAATTTATAGTATGCAATTAAAAAAAAATTTAAGTACAAAAGAAATGCCTAGTTAATTTTCTATTGTATTTATCTATTATGTTTCTCATGTCATTTCTATCACAGTTTTGTATATTTAAGGAGTATGATGGATTGAAGTACAACCTATCATAACCAAATTGAACTCTGATTAAGATATAAGATATAAGTTGGTTAAGGGTTTTTTTTTTTTTTTTTTTTCCTCTTGAGAATTAGATGAGTTTATTTAACCTAACTAAAGCAATATGATTTAATTCATGTTGGACTGTACAAAATTATTATATTCGTGTTGGAATAGAAATATATATATATATATATATATATATATATATATATATATATATATATATATATATATAATATCTATTGCTTAGCATGATTTGAATTAATTTTTAGAATTTCCTAAGAATAAGACCATATCAAGGTATATGCTTCAATTGAGAGAATTTTTTAATTCCAAAGTAATGGACATTAATATTACCATGGAAAACATAAAGTAATACTGCATGCATGTCCATAGTCATAAAATGGATGCAATAGTTCAACATGTATGCGTACCAAAGTTATTTCCTTAAAAATGATAAATTGTATGAATTTCTTTTTGTGAGAAGATATATAGTAAGAATTAGAGATTAGATTTTTTTTATTAAAAAAAAATAGTATATCTGACTTACCATAATGTAATTTACATCATACTTTGTCGAAAAATTAATGAAAATAACCATATAAAGCATAGTTATAATCTCAAAACCAAGGAAAAAGATGAACACCATACAGTCCATACCTATCAATTAGAATATTTTGTTTTCTCTTCCAAGTTTTCCTAAGACATTAGAAATTATCATAGATTTAGATAAGATTAAAAGAAAATTAGTAGGAATTTATGTCGTATTTAATTTTAAAAATTTCAAAGCCATTCAGAGAATCAAATAAACAAATGGGAGGCAAATGATCATGTACTAAATCAATAAAAATACATTCCAATTATTTAGACACAAAATATTTTAAGGACAAAATTTAACTATAAAATTAGTTGTATCCTAAGTCTACAATGTTACTTAATAAAATAAGTATTACAACATATTTTGAAAATCTAACCGTCGAATTTCATATTCTTTATGCTCTTAATACACATGTCAAATTTTGTGTCAATCGGATATTATTTACTATATGATCTATAAGCTTATATTTTATGCATAATTTTAAACTACAAAACTTGCATTTTAAACAATTTATTGATAACATAGCTATTGATCTTTAATTTTCTAGAAATTTTGCAAGCATGGAGGATATAAGAAGAAGATGTAATCCAATGGGAAATTTGTCAAAATTTGTCTTCAATAAAAAAAAAATTTGAGTAAGATTATAACCTTAGACTACAACTATTTTTATAACTAAACTTTGTCCAAATTTTAATGGGTAAAACACGATTATGTAAAGAAAAATTGTAAACATCAATACAAAGGAATAGGCTATAATTGAAAATTAAAAAAAGAAAAAGACAAAAGAAACATGGTATTTACAACCCCGAAAAAAAAAATCCAGTACAAACCTTTAGATCATAATTTGTTGAAAAATTGATGAAAATAACCATATAAAGCTAAGTGATAATACCAAATACAAAGAAAAAGAGGAACACCATATGGTCCATACCTATCAATCATAATATTTTGTTTCCTCTTACAAATTATCCTAAGAAGTTAAAAATTAACATAGATTTAGATGAGATTAAAAGAAAATTAGCAGGAATTTATGTAGTATTTAATTTAAAAAATTACAAAGTCATTTAGAAAATAAAATAAACAAATGGGAGACAAATGATCATGTATTAAATGAATAAAACACATTCCAATTCTTTAGACATAAACAATTTTAATGGGTAAAACGCAATTATGTGTAAAGAAAAATTGTAAACATGAATACAAAGAAATAGACTATCAATTGAAAATTGAAAAACAAAAAAAGAAATATGGTATTTACAACCACGGAAAATAAAATCTAGTACAAACCATAAAAATTGCAATAGAAAAGTATAGAAGTTCAAGGGAAGAAAATGAAAAACTAACCTCGAATGGACTTTCCAATTCTAGTTGTAATTTGGTGACTTCTAGTGTGGAAAGAAAGCAATTCAAAATCTATATATAAAAAACTAAAGATGTGGGTTTTAAATCCAAATGAGGCAATTGAATGTTTTGATGGGGAGAGAAGTTGTTTGTTTGATAAGGAGATAAGAATTTAGAGAGAGAGAGAGAGAGAGAGAGAGAGAGAGAGAGAGAGAGAGAAGGATTGATTGCTGAATTTAAGGCAATTTGGATTCAATAGGAAATTCATTAATAGTATAAATATTAGCTATTTGTTTGTTGAGAAAGTGAGAGAGAGAATGAGATTGATTAAAGAGAATGTGTGAAGTGAAAATCCAAAAAAAAAAAAAAAAAAAAACTTTGTGACATGGAGATAATATGGCTCAACTGGAGCATAATAACAATAACTAGCTACCACACTTCAACTTTTAGATATATATAAATAGATGATAATCTTTGTTGGGAGGAGTATAAATAAAAAATTAACATTAAATTGAAAGGGTTCTTAGTCTTGTCTTTTAAAAATATGTGTTCTTCATCAAAGGATACCTAAGCTGTAGGTCATAGACTAACAAAATTCCTTCGAAAATCACTATTTTGCGATGAATTTTCAATATAAATTACTTGAACAATCTACAGTGGTTTTAGGGGTTGTTTAGTTATAGTTTCCCCTATTTTAATAGTTAAAAAAAATTAAAAAGTGTTTTGCTCTCTTTTTTCTTCTTTGGAATATTTCAACAATATGCAATCTAAACATAGTGCCAAAATGCAAAAAGCCCCCCAAAAAAAAAAAAAAAAAATCATAAAATAACACTAAAGCTATGAGGCCAATTTAAATTTGTATCAGCTTAATGTAAATTTTGGAAGTGAGCCTAAGTTCCTGCGAAACCCAAATCGTATAAGCATCCTTTCACTTAAAAGACTAGTTAGCAATCAAACATAAAAATGAAGAGAGTGATGATCATAGAATGCGAAAAAAATTGCATAATAAAAGAGTGAAGGGAATTGAGAAGGCTAGCACCTCAAGTTGATCGGCAATGTTGACTAGAAAGGAGTTTGGCATGGCATTGATATTGATTCACATCCCATTGTGTTGTAGTTGGAAGTTGCCAATTCCATTCTGTGTGAGAAGAGACGAGAGGCCATGATCAGAATGAGGTGGCATACCCATTGCAAGCTCTAGCTGTGGACAGTTTGGGTATAAGTTTCCAACGAACACTGGTAAACTTTTTATCTAAATCCATGGCCTTCTCAATATAGCAACGTTCCAACCCTAGCTCTCTGATATTGCTTTAAGTAATTCCCTTGCTACTCCTCAGGTTCTTTTGCAATACTCCATTGAAAGTTCACTGTAAAAATTGCAACCAAACCAGTCAAATAGACGTGTCAACCATTTAGTAAACGGGACATGATAAAGGTAATTTCTGCATATTTTGAAAAACACTAGTTTAGACTAACATACCTACAAACCCTCCGAATTCTAAGTAGGTTTAAGTGTATCCAAGTACTAGCTCCTACTAGCAACTAGTTACACCAACCCATTCTCTTCACAAGCTTCCGATTCCTCAAGTTGAGATGCCAACCACAAATTCAAGTTCTTGAATGCTTCAAGGCCTCTTGAAGGTTTCTTTGGATTGCTCCTGCCTCGTGTGTTTTCTAGCACAAAGCTTCAATCCATGACGACTTAAGGGTATCAAGGAGTTTGGCTTGAATCTCCTCTCAATAGATAAGCCAATTTGGAGGGTGAAGGTATGGAGGCTACAATGAGTTTCACTCTAATAAAATGGATAACTCTCCCACTCTCCACTTCTAATTAAGGTGTGCAGTCACAGATTTTTATGAGATACAAAGAGGGGTAATTAGATAAGAACATGGGAGGATTAAAGCAACTAATTTCTCTCAAGTTCTTAAACTTGCCCAACCGAATTTCTAGCGAGTTTGGTGCAAAACTCTTTGCCTTAACTAAACTTTAAAATTGTCTATTCAGCTTGAAACTTGCCTGGCATGCATCCCTAACTCGCTAGAGTGAAATTTTGAATCCTATATCTGCGATAATATATATACTCTAATTTGTTTCAAGATAAATTATTCACTCTGCAGACATACTACTTTACGCTGTGATCACCATCCTAACAGGACTACCATCCACATTTGGGCCCAACATATCATATTAGAATTATGGTATTCATATGTATACCCTATTTTTTACCATTTACCCTTTTTAAGTTGATACATTATGATGAACAAAACTACATATTAAAGATATAATTGTTTGGGTCTATCCATTGTTTATATAGGTCTCTCGTCTTACCTTACTAGACTAGTGTGAATAATGGTGTTGATACCACTTCTTGCTATATAAGCTATAACGTTGTGTATGTATATTGTGTACTTTCTTGTAATTTATTTTCATACAAGCCTCTACGCTAACTCCTACTCTCGCATACATGCCTATATTTCACTCATTCCCGTCTCGAGCAAGCCAACAAAAACCTTGTTTTTTTTTTTTTTGAAAAAATTTCCTTTTTCATTCATTTACTAATAAAATAATATCAATCATATAAGTTACAACCTTCCTGATCGTCTTCATTAATTCGCATGAAATGTTGAAGTTTAGTGCTTTGAACCTGTAAGTTTTTTTTTCTTAGCGATCAAGGAGACAGAGAGAGGGGTCTGAATGACAAAATGTGAGATTTCTTAGATGGATTTTTTTGGAATCTTTGCATTGGGTTATGAATTCAAATGAAGGATGGGGTGGAGCCACAACATGGAATAGGTTTAAGGAAGAGAGAGAGAGAGAAAGAGAGATGGAAGTGAGAAAGAAGATATAGAGAAAATAAAATTAAAATAAATTTTAAATGAATTTTTTAAATCTAAATAACTTAAAAATAAATATTAGATTTCACTAAAATTTATTTAAGTTTTCTAAATTTGTTTTCATTCATTTCAGTAGTCTAACTTTCAAGTTTATTCAATTAAGGATTTTTCATCAACTTTTGTTATATATTGTGATTAATAAATTTTCTTCAAAATTTTTTAAATTAAAATAATGCGATTAATGATAAAAAATATTTTTCATTTTTTTTTAAAAAAAAATTAATAAAAGTTGACAGAAAGACATTAATTGAATAAATTTGAAACTAATTAAGAGGACTGAAATAAACTAAAGTAAAGTTAGAATACTAAAATGAATTTTGAAAAAATCTAGAAGGTGGGTTTTACATTTTAGCCTAAATTTTTAAGGTATTCTAGAGGATATTGATCCCTTGTAGATTATGGAGACAGTTACAAATACAAGTGTAAGCGCACAATTGCATCTGGACCCAAAGACAAATGTGGGCTCAGGCCCAATGAGCCTTAAACAATAAAATTTGTAGAGTGTGGATTTGAAATCTAGTTTAGGGTGTTGGAAACTTGATAAACAGGCTAAAGTGTTACAGTATTTGCAAATAATAAATGATTATGACAAAGGAACCTCCTCGGACGTAAGCCGAAGATAATTTCTGTATTATTTCTCTTTCTTCTTTAAAGATTACAGTTCTTAGTCCTTGTTTAGCTTAACTGACCGATCCCTTTTTCTTTGCTCCCTACTCTTCTTAAATACTTCTTCTTTTTTCTTCGTTCACGTGTCACACAAATCTTATATCCCCCCTTCTACCACCTTATTCAAATCTTTTTATAATAGCCAGGAGGTTTAGTTATATTGTTCAGGGGTCACTTCCCCATTAATGCGGCCAAGGAAGTAGGTGCAGGATCTTTAATGTGGAGGTAGCAGCCTTTTTCTGAGATATTTCTCTAACACTAATGCGTCTAGAGGGTACAGGGATCCCCCTCTTAACCAACAGTTTTTTCAGAACTCTGTCTTGATCTTTTTGGCAAATCTCCAAGTCATTACGGGTCTGTCCGAGGAGAGATTCTTCCTCAGACGACTCCTCAGACCCTCGGCCTGAGGGCCGACTTGCAGTCCTAAAGGCCTTTAGTCAAGAACGAACTGGCGCCCCTTAATGGAGCCCAAAGGCTCAAATGCTTGCTTAGGTCCTTTTACTCTCCACAACAAGGACATTCATAATAATTTTCTATTAATAAGAAAAATTATTATTTCACATCCCTTTGTACACACTCCATATAAACCACGTGTAAAATATAGACACCATTTTTCCACATAAATTTTACATATAGTAGTGGTAGACCTAGGATTTCAAGCTTAGGGATCCAAAGCATAAGAAAAAAAATCAAATTAGGTATCCATATAATACTAACAAAATATCAAGATTATTATACAAAATCATTATTTCTTAATACATTAAGATGTGATCATCTACCAATAAAGACAAAATAAACCAAAAATTATTTCTGCTACTTTAATATAGCATTTGAAATGTCTCATATATTAGTATTTTTGGTATTTGATGTTCTAAATATTTATCATTTAGAACACTTGATGCTAGTACTCTAATATTAGGCAAATTAGAATTTTTATTTTTTATTTTAAAGTTTTGTTTTTGTCAAGTTTTTGAGTTTGATAATTTCTAGTTGGGTTAGGCTAATTAAAAGAGAGAAGATCAAAATTTTTGAAAGAGGGAAGTGCAGCTCTAGAAATTAAAAAAACATATATATATATATATATATATATATAACCAATAAAAAAATTTCTCTTTTTTTCCTTTGGGCAAGGGGCCCAAAAATTCTTGATATGAGACAATTATCAAGAAAGTAATCTTAGTGTTAGGTTCAAATTTAAACCAATAACAACTAATCACTTATGATTTGTTGTGAAAATGTTATGAACGTAACATCTCTCTTTTGATAATGGAAGTAAATTTTAGCCTGAATTTTATTATCAAACACTAAAGTCAGAGATCAGTTACGTTGAAGCAATAACGAGCACAGGAGCCTTTGCTAATTTGTTCAAAATTCAACTGGAATTTTGAACTAAGTTTGCCACTTTGTTGCAATTCCAGAAAATCCTTGTACGTTATTTCAACGTATGCACGTGGATGACGTTCATTCTCAACAAACTCTGGCGCTGGCCTAATAAATGTGTCTAGTGACGGTCCTTGCGGTTTGGCTATGGATGTAGCTTTGATCTCTCTTTACCATTTTGTATACTCATTATTTGAAATTCTGAACTTATACGAAATTTTATTAAAATTGATCAATATTTAATAATTATTGTACTATTTTTTTTAAAAAAAAACGTGTAACAAATATGATATAAAATAAATAAGGAATAAAATATTACAAAAATTATTAAAAATATCATCACTGATAACATAAAAATTTGGTAGTCGTCGGAGGTCGTTTTCATGCATAGCCACGTGTCATCTGCTCGACGGATGACATTGCTAGACTTGGATTTGTTTTGAGGTTTTGAGTTTGAAACTTGACATTAGGCCACATTGACCAATGACTTTCGGTATATTTTTAAGCCTACAAATTAAATAAAGCCCAACGTTTAAAAATCATGATAATAGTTCAAATAAATAATGTGCTTAATTAAATATTTTTGATTAAATGATGATTTGAAAACCACAACTATATATATTAAGTGATGTCCATTATTAGAGAATGATTAATTAATAGATATATGTCCGGTAATAGGATGAGTCCAAAATTGTCCATATCCAGCTGTGGTATAGTTCATGTATTGTATGTCCAATGGTGATTTATATCCAAAAAATATATGTTCAAATGATATGTCCACCCGGCAGTGATAGATCAATTTATTAATACATGTGTTTATTAGTAAAATATTAGTGAAGTCATATTTATTTATTGATGAGATTATATTAAAGTAATTTGAATTAATGGCATAGCAATAATGAAGCAATATGTACTTAATAATATAAGTTTATAGACTAAGACATAATGACTTATCTTTGATATGGTTTGTGGTTCTAGCTATATCATCACTTTATATGGTTTGTGGCTCTAGTCATATAGCTTCAGTGAGTTGATAACATCCAGCGGCATAATAACATAAGTCCAGCAATGCAGAGATAATGAAGTAAAACATACTCAATAATGTAAGTTTAGAGATAGAGACATAATGACTTTTCTTTAAATAGTTTGTGGCTCTAACTGTATAACATTAGTGGACTTATAACATTCTAGCGGCATGATGATATGAGTCTAGTGGTGCAATATGATATTATGGGTCCTTTCACGGCGACTTCATAATTAAAGTGGAAAAATGGATGCAACTAGTGGGAGAGAGAGTATGTCCAGTCGTGTCTAGAGGTTGGTTAAGTTTATCCTATTTATCGTCTACTTAAATGATTTTCCCCATGTATTTTTTTTTTTTTTTTTAGTTTTTAGTAAAATATGAATGATATTATCTTCCATGAGAAGGGCTTTAATATTATAAATTTTTGTTTTTCATAAGGAGGGCTTTTACAATTAAAAGTGTATGCCTTCTTTGAGAAGGACTTTGAAATGAAATCTTTGTGCCTTCTTGGAGAAAGGCTTTTAGTATTTAATGTTTATATGCCTTCATTGAGAAAGCCTACTATAATTTTCTCTTGGAAGAGTGTTCGGTATATTTTGGTAAGTATGGAGATAGTAAGAAATATGTATGCTTTGTGAAATATGGTATTTTGAATATGTACGAGAAGTATTTATAGATACTTTGTGGGAAAATGGATTTGTAAGATGTATGAGGAATGTGTATAGGTACTTTGAAAAAACTCCCTGGGCCAGCGATTTACCCCGTTACGGGCCCACCCGTTGCGAACAATGATTAGTCTCTGGTTGAAAGCTCTGAGGAAACACTGTGGGAAACCAAAAAAAAAAAAAAATGTAGATAATTTATGGGATGTGGATCTTGTAATATCTATGGAAAAATATATGAGACGTATGTGTAGGAGGCAAAATTTCAAAATTGATGGATAATTATCTCCATTAAAATAAATAAATTAAATAGAGATAATTATTTATCTTTATTGATTATTGTTTTTATCAAAATATGATCTTTATCAAAATAGATAAATAAAGATAATTATCTCTAAGCAAAATTTGGGTCAATCAAAAGTCTACTACATATTTTCAAGCATATCAATTCAAAATGGAGCTTATCCTTTGAAACCATTATAAATAGAGGACATCCCCTCTCATTTTGGAGACTAAGTTTTCAAGAGGCCCAAGCTCTGGACAAATTCTATCTTAAGAATCTTTGAAAAACTTAAAGAATCTTTGAAGAACTTGAAGAACATTCGAAGGGCTTAAAGAACTTGAAGGACAACATATCTCTAACAAGCTCAAAGCAGGAGATTTGTTGTGAAGACCGTTTAGTCCATCTTCCAACTAAAGTCAAGAAGATTTTTTTGGTTTGAGTCAAGTTCAATGAAGATAGAATCAAAGGGTATTCTTTTGTAAACGAATAGAAATAGAGATTGTACTCATCATTCATCAATATTGTTAGGGACATATTTTATGTAATTGGATAATCCTTTGACAAAATGTACTTTACTTGCAATTGGGTAGATCTAAGATGATTTTAAAACTTCAAGAAATATATTGTTCAAGTCAAGTGTTAAAGCCATGAAGATCTAACCAAGAAAAAGGTGAAGAAGAGCTATTCATTAAAGCTCAACAGAAGTCTCAATAGAATCCTTTCTATCGAGATTTAATGTTGAAGCTTGACACAAGTTATTTTTGTCGAGACTTATGAAATCAGAATTTTCAAATCTGATTTTCGAGCCAAGCTTATGTATTTGTGTAAGGTTTCTTTTCTCACAACCCTAGACATATATAGGCTTATTTTAAAGGCCGTTACATAAGAGAATACATGCAGAAAGTGCCTAGTTCATTATTCTCTCTGAAGAAGCAATTGCATATTTACGCCAAAGGTTTTGTGACGAAGGAGCTTCTTGATCTTTATTATTGATGAACTGAAGAACTTTGTAGCCAACAACCTTTTTCAAGTTGCTAGAATTAGTCACGTACTAGGATCCGTGCACCATTGGTTAGTCATGTACTGGGATTCATGCATTGAACGGAAAGATTGCCGCTACAATACAAGTCAAATTGGGTATTGGGATAAGGGTTCAACTGTAGGTTGGTATTTTGAGATAGGCTAAAGGGTCTGGTAATATTCCTTACACTTGGAACTGCTTGTGATTGATAATAGTGGATTCTTGGGAGTGGTGACCTTAAAATCACCCAGTGGGGTTTTGCCTCGGTAGTTTTCCCCATTCGTAAACAAATCACCCGTGTCAAATTTATTTTCGGTTGAATTTAGTATAGTTGGTGATTTGTTTATGCTACCATGTTATTACATGTAATAGAACCTAATTGATTAACTTGGGTAATTAATTAATTTGCAATGGCTAAATTCATTTTAACCCAACAAATACAAATTTATATTTGCAAACCATATTTCTTTTCAATTTTTTGATTTTCTACAACTGAGAAATTTTGTGTTTACAAATTTCTAACACGCCTAATGGGACCATCTCTACCTCTCATCTCTTCTTCACCAACTTGTCACATCTTTTGAAGTCCTATGGCTTTAAAGAAGACTCAAATCAACAATCCTCTTTTTGAAACATGTGAAGTTGATCCTACACTTGATTCAAACTCTTCAACAAGTTTTGAGACTCCATATACTAGTCACATGACAAGGGGAAGGAAAAAGCCCTTGCTTGTTTTCAACACTTCTGAAACCCAAAAGTCACAAATAGCCTCATCTACTTAGGGGGAAAGAAAAGATGTTGCTAGCCTCATCAAAGAAATGTTGTCTCAACTAGCTTTGTCACTAGAATCGATCTGAAAAGCTCCAACTGTTGAAGAAGAGAATGAATCACTTAACAACTCTAAGTTCTCTTTTTCAAAAAATATTCCTACTTCCAAACTTTGAGACTCCCCTCACTTTGTAAGTTCATTTTCCATGCCAGTCATGATGACTAACACAACATCTCTAGAGGAACAAGTCTCGATAATAGCCCAAACTTTTGAAAAGCTAATGAAGATTATGAAAGAAAGGGAAGCATTAAGAGGCACTCAAATAACTCTCCTAATGGATAATATGGGGAATACATCTGGAATGAATCATGAAGATGAAAGTTTTAAGTAAAAAAAAACTCATAATGACAAACCCAAGAGTTCAACAAAGGATCTCAAACTCTCTGCAGATGGGTCTATCTCTTTTGACCAGCTCAAGGAGTTAATCAAGGAAGCTATCAAAGACCAACTTGGGGGTAGAAGTCAATCATCCATTGCCTATACCAAACCATACACTCAAAGGATAGATCTCTTGAGGATGCCTCAAAACTATCAGCCACCAAAGTTTCAATAGTTTGAGGGTAAAGGTAATCCAAGGTAGCGTGTAGCTCATTTCATGGAAACTTGTAACAATTTTGGTACTTATGGGGATCTGATGGTCAAGCAATTTGTTCAATCATTGAAAGGAAATGCATTTGATTAATATACTGATCTAGCACCTAGCTTTATTGATAGTTGGAATCAAATTGAAAAAGAATTCCTAAACCATTTTTATAGTACTCAACGTACTGTTAGCATGATAGAGCTCACCAATTTAAAGCAATGGAAAGAAGAGTCTGTCATTGATTACATTCAGCGGTTGAGAAACCTTAGTCTTAATTGCAAGGATCAATTATTTGAGGCGTCTGCAATTGAGATGTATATTCAAGGAGTGAATTAGGATATAAGCTATATCCTTCAAGGAATAAAGCCTAAAACATTTGAAGAATTAGCAACACGTGCCCATGACATGGAACTTAGTATTGCTTCCAATGGTTACCAAGGCCCGCCTGTTCAAGAACCCCGCAAGGGAAGAGAAAGACAAGATTCTCACAAAGGGGGCAAATTCCCTCCTAAACTAGGAAACAAGCAGTCTTTGATTGTAACTGTTATTCCTCTCAAAGTTCCAGTTAAGCCCAAGGTGAAAGAACAAATGTCTGCTTTCACTCAAGATAAGAGAAGAAGAAGACCAACATTATAAGAGATGCAAGAAACGCAATATCCATTCCCTGATTCTGATATCTCCAAGATTTTGGATCATTTACTTGAGTTGAAGTTGATTGAGCTACTAGAGATTAAACTACTTGAAAAGGCTGGCTAAATAAACGATCCCAAGTATTGCAAGTATCATCGCCTCATAGACCACCCCATAGAGCAATGCTTTGTATTGAAAGATAAAATCATAGAGCTAGCCCATCAAGGAAAGATCACGTTTGATGATGAAGTTGCAATTGCCAATCTAGCCATGGTGGGCTCAACAACTATTTCTACTTTTCTCACCATAAAATTTGGTTCATTTGAGTCTATTAAGATGAAAGTACCTTTCTCCCTAGTGCCAGATCCCAATGATTATATCTTTTCATCTCTTACATGTTATCAAGTATGTGGTGAAGAAGAATCTTCAGATATTGAGGAAGAAACAAAGCGAGCTATTGTGTACAGAGCATACTGGTCTTCAATCATTTTCACTGATGATGATCATATGTTGGGATCCAAGATTCACAATTGTCCCTTATTTATGACTGGCTACATTTGAGAACAAAAAGCCAATCGTATCCTTATTGATGGTGGATCTGCAGTTAACATTCTACCTCTCAAAATATTGAAAGAGCTCGGAATCTCCTTAGATGAACTACTTCCTAGTAAATTGATGATTCAAAGCTTTAATCAAGGTGGAAAAAGAGCCATTGGGAAGATTAGACTTCGGATGCTCATAGGTGAAATGGAATAAAGTGAACTCTTCTATGTCATTGATGCCAAGACCACTTACAAATTGATTATTGGCAGACCATGGTTGCATGAGTATGGTGTTATGCCATCTACACATTGCTAATGCCTTAAATATTTCCAAGATGTACAAGTAAAAAAGATAGTAGCTAATCACAAGCCCTTTACTGTAGTTGAATCACATTTTGCTGATGAAAAATTTTATTTGGAAGATGATACGCTAAAAGAAGCACAAGTCATTGTTTCACCATCTAGCAAAGAAGTAAACCTCTACTCCAAAACTTCAAGAATTGACTCTCCAATTGAGGAGAAGGAAACCAAGCCAACCAAGGAGAAGGAACCAAGAAAACAAAGACTTCCACAAAAGAGAAGAAGCATCATGCTTCTAAAGCAGCTAAGGCAGCTCCCGTGTTACACTATGTCCCAATCACCAAAAGAAAAGAGGGTCAATCACCATTTTCAGGAAATGGAGAGTCAGTATTGGAAGATCTGCAAGGACTAACTCTCCCAGTTGCTAAAATCACAAAACCAAGAATCTCAAGCCAACCATTGAAAGGGTTCACAAGACCATCCTAAGGACTAATTGTTGAACATGGGACTTTGTCCATTAAACAAACCAAAGAGTGTTTTGACCCTAATGCATATAAACTTGTGGCTAAAGCCGGTTATGACCATGAGAAGCCAAGTGGTTTAGGTAAGCTCGTCCCTGAAGCCTCTGGAAAAGAAGAACATAAGGTGTCGAAGGGTAAAGGTTTCGGTGTAACAAGTTCTAAAGCTAGAATTTAATACACCCCACCAAATCATGTTCGTATTCCCATCTAAAAAGCTAGTGTTTTAGTAATTTCAGCAAATTATGAAGAAAAAGAAGAACAATCTTTGAACCTATCAAAGAAATCATCTATTTTTTACCGAATTAGGCAACCCACTTCCCATATCTCAGTCTTCGATAGGTTGGGGACACAAGAAGATAACTTTGTTGTTGGCACTCAAGGCTCTATTTTCATAAGACTCAGTCACTCAAATCCTTCTCAAGTTGGCACTCAATGTTCAGTTCTCACAAGGCTCAGTTATCCAATCACTTCTCGACTCTCAAAAGATTTAAAGGGTAAGTAAGAGTAGAATGAGAGGACAAATTTCCTCCCTAGAGGTGCTAACAACACACTTATTGTTGATCAAGATTCAAATGAGAATAGAAGCTCCATTACATCTCGTAGTAGAACCATTTAGGAAGTGAATACTGGAGAAGCCTTGACTATAAAAAGATGAACAATGGTGACCACAAACCAAGAAGTCAAAGATGATGTTAAAGATACTCCACCCATATTTGAAGAAGGCATACAAGCTATAGTTGATGAATTGAAGGAAATCAACACTAATACAACTGAAGACGTTTTGAGAATTGTTCTTATCAATGGCAAATTCTTGAAACATTATTATGCTTAAAGTTTGAAATGCTCCTTCATAAGAGCCTAAATCTGCCTACATCAACACTTAAAGATCTCCCATTACTTTTGAAAGTGTTCATAAATTAAAATAACAAATAACAAATAACAAAAAAAAAAAAAAAGTCTGCTAGGTTGAAAACCTTTTAAAAGGCAACCTAGGCAAAAGTTTGGGTATTTAAAGCTCGCTAGGTTGAAAACCTTTAAAAAGGCAGCCTAGGCAAAAGTTAGAGAAAAAAAAAACAAAAAACAAAAACCAAAACCCAAAAAAAAAAAAAAAACCTTTGAACTACACGATGACTTTATCCCTCTTAAAGAGAACATAGGAAGCTTGGTATTCTATGCTAAGTTCAGTCACATGTCCAAAATATATATATATATATATATATCAATCTTGAGCCATGAAAAGTCACCATGAAAGCAAACATTATTATGAGAATGTCACTTGGCGTCTCTAAAATGTGCTTTCTCTCTCATCTTTAAAGTTTAAGTAGAGTTGTCTTTCATGTTTAAAATCTTGGTGGTATCCCCTTACATCTTCAAAGACTTGGTGCTACCTTCTTGCATTTTCAAAGACTTGATAGCCTTCTTCTTCGTGGCTTGGATGATGAGGAAGCTACCAAAGCACTTGAAGAAGCTCATTCAGGGATTTGTGGTGCTCACCAATTTGATCCCAAACTTCATTTTCAAATTAAGCAGATGGGTTATTATTGGTCCACTGTGGTCAAGGATTATATGGAGTATGCAAAAAGATGCTTATCATGTCAATTCCATGCAAACTTCATTCATCAACCTCCAGAACCCTTACACCCTACTGTAGCTTCATGGCCACTTGATGCTTAGGGATTAGAAGTGGTTGGGCCATTGACACCAAAATCCTTTGATGGACATTCATATATCCTGGCTATGAAAAATTATTTCTCCAAGTAGGTTGAAGCTGCTGTATTTCATGAAATGAAGAAAGAAATAGTCGTAGACTTCATCAAAAGAAACATCATCTTTAGGTATGGTGTACCCCATTATATCATCATTGATAATGGGAAGGAAGTCTACAACAAGTCAATGGACAAGCTTTGCAATGAATTTTGTAAGGACATATGTGGATCTTGTTAGAATATATGTTATGTAAATTGGCTAATCCTTTGACACAGCGCGCTTTACTTGTAATTGGGTAGATTTAGGATGGGTTTAGTACTTCAAGAAATAAGAGTTCAAGTCTAGTATTGAAGCCATGAAAATTTGTCCAAGAATCAAGTAAAGAAGTGTTGTTCATTAAAACTCGACAGATAACTCAACAGATAGATATCTATCAAGGTTTAATGCTTATGCTTAACAGCTTCTCGACAGAAACAGTATTTATCGAGAATTACAAAATTCAAATTTCTAGATATGTTTTCACGCAGATCCAACTGTATTTGTGTAGGATTTCTTTTCTCACAATCTTAGACATATATAAGAATTATTTTAAAGGCCGTCACACAAGAAATCAGAGCATCCCTTCATGAATTGTGTGACTAGAGACAAAAGTTGACCTAGTTCATCATATTCTTTGAAGAAGCTACTGCGTCTTTGCACCAAAGGTTTTGTAACCAAGGACCTTCTTGATCTTCATCGTTTGGATGAACTGAAGAACTTTGCAGCCAACATCTTTCTCAAGTTGGTGTGTTAGTCACGTACTTGGATTCATGCAAAGGAGTAAGTCACGTACTAGGATCCATGCATTCAATTGGTTAGCTACATATTGGGAGTTGTGCATTGAAATGAGAGATTCTCTCTACATTACAAGTCCAATTGTGTATTGGGGTAAGGTTTCAACTATAGGTTGGTATAAGGTATTGAGATTTCTTTACTTGTAATCGCTTGTTTTGATAATAGTGGACTCTTTAGAGTGATGACTTCAAATTCACCTGGTGGGGTTTTGCCTTAGTGGTTTTCTCCATTCATAAACAAATCATTTGTGTCAAAATTATTTTCTTCTACATTTAACTTTAGTTGGTGATTTCTTTGTGTTACCACGCTTATTGCATGTAATTGAATCTAATTCATTAACTTGGCTAATTAATTAATTGATTTACCAAAGGGGTCAATACGTTCTTGGCCTATGAAGTGGTATCAAAGCGAGTACACTCTGATTAAGGTTAATCTTTGTTGTGTGATCCATTGACCCCTGTTTGTCATGGATAGAGGACAGTCTCTAATTATGCCTCTTTTGTTTTGATGGCACTAACTATGCATACTAGAAAGTACGCATAAGAGCTTTCTTGAAGTCTTTAGATGAGAAGGTGTGGCAAGCTATGGAGATTGGCTGGACTAAGCCTAAGGAAGCATTGGCAGATTGGAATGATGCCAAGATCAAAGCGGCAAACTTCAATAGTAGAGTATTGAATGCTATGAGGGTCCCTTTTTTGGACAGTACCCAGGCCCATGTAGAAACAAGGATCCTGGGTGCCTTGCTTGTTGTTTGGTGGATTAGGCTTGGTTTACTGCAGCTAAATGGGTTGTTTACAAACTAAGTGGTGCACAAGCAAGGTTCCTACAATATGTATACACTAGCAAGCGAGAATATATGTATTGAACAACAAGAAAATAGCAAAGGAAGGCAATGTAATAAAGAAACACACAAAATAATTGTTCGGGATCCTCAAATTAATATGAAATACCCCATTAGTTTTCTTAATTATGGATTACAACGTCCTTACTAAATCGTGCTACAAGGTCCAAATAAACTAAAAAAATGCAGCCTTAGATGGCTATCTCAACCTCTAAGACTTGCAAAGTTTGAATCCTTTTGAATCTAAGTGTTGTATTATAGTGGCTATTTCTGGGATATCGGGAGATATTTCCCCATTTTCTTTGAGTTTTACAAAGTTTTTTGATCCTATTATGATTTCGCTATCGCTGAAAAATTGTCCCTTCACTGTTGCTGCTTTCTCCTTTTATAGCGTCGCCTCATGGTTCTAGGGTACCGCTGGTTTCCTTTCTTTGCTCCCCTGGGTAACAGAGCCCGCAGCGTGCCAGCGGCTTTGGTGGCTAGCCCATTCCTTGTTTCTCACAGTTTTCTTCTTTTAATTCCTTTTCTCCAAAAGTCCTTTGCTGACCTTCCATTTTAAGATGTCTGACCTTCAATTTCTCTTTCTCCAAGGCTTCTCTGTTTTCCTCAGCTTTTTGTCCTCCCTTCCTTTTTGTCATTTTTCCTAAGTGGACCGATTCTATTCCTACTAGGTTGAAAGTTCCCCTAGCTACTTCCCTTCATAGTTCTTGTTCCTAGGTTCCCCGAGGTACCAGCTTCCTTGTTCGTGAGTTGCTGCTTTCCAAACTCTTTGGTTCTTTGCTGCATCACTGAGTGCTTGAGAAGGACATATCTGTCCTTTGTTTCTTGTGCTTTTTTGGTTCCCCTTTTGAGCTGTCCCAATCCCACTTTGGCTATGTTGCACGTCCTAAGGATCCCGGGCCCTTGGTAGTCTCCTGGATCCTGGCCCAGTTCTTTCTACTAGACTGTCTTTGGTCCTCTGATCTTGGCAAGCTGGGCCCTTTCTTTCCTCCCTTTGTTTCATGGGCTGTAAAACCTGCCCCTTCATGGATCTTGAGCTTCAAATCTTTTGGACCTACCATCCTTTTCTTTTGTTAGCTGAAGCTCTTTTCTATTTTACTTTCCATGGGGTTGGCCCAATGTGCTATTTCTTTGGGCCTTGTGTTATGATTTTTTGAACCTCAACATTTAGCCCCCCGAGCTCGTGGGTTGCTTGCAACCGACGCGTGAGAAAGTAAAATTGTTCTTGGACACTTTCCTGGTTTGTGGAACCAATGTGTAGATCAAATGATTCTTGAGGGAACTCTAAAGGAATTGCTACATTTCCTTCATGGAATGAACTAACGTGTTGCCAAAGATTAAAATTCACCTTCATGTTAGTATAAAACTGCAGATTGGTATTCAACAAATCAACTTTGTTAAATTGACATTGATATATGCATGTATAACCAAATTATATTGGTATTGCATTTGATGCTAAGAGTATATTTCTAGCACTAATGTTTTTTGCTAGCAATTCTTGATATGATTTTTGAGAGTAGCATACAAAAATCACATTAGATGCATATTAAATCTCAATATTGCTTTGTCAACAAAATTTTGTTTGTTTTACAAAATAGGTTGAGTGAGGGAAGCCCCCATGAACTTTGCCAAAGACCGACTCCCCATATGAAAACATTCTCCTTTTTCAACAGTTTGGATAGTCCACTAGTGACCAAGGCTGGCCTTGGTGTGAACTTCCTAATGTAAGAAATTCTTTCCAAGAAGCTCTTGAGTTCCTTGACCATGGTATGCTTCTTCATGGTTGATATTGTTATTGCCCCAGTTGGATTTATGAGGAGATTGATGCTAGGCAAAGGAAATTTATCCTTTAGATACGTCTTATTTAATTTGCGGGAGTAAACGCCAATAAAGCTTCATTTTTTTTAATAGCTCCACTAATTTCTCTATTTTTTTGTATCGATAATTGACTGTTGATTAGGATAGGCCCCAGGTTCCTTGGATTAGCCCCCAGGCTTATTTCTTCAAGTTCCTTCTTTGGTAGGATCTATGCCTTCCTTTCCATATCCATAGGTTTCTCCAAGGTCTTCATAAGCAGTATATTAGCCTTCCCTCCAGGTTTCATCTTCTTTTGGGATAGGAGCCCCCAGGATCTTAGAGATTGGATATTTTGACTCATCGTATCCCTAGGTTCCTCCAAGATCTCTTTCTGGGCTATCATGTAAGATGGTGGTTCAGGATCCTCTTGTAGGCTATATTCAGGTCTCGCGTGCCTTCATAAGCAATGTTTTGCCTTCCCTCTAGGTTTCTTCTTCTTTTGGGATAGGAGCCCCCGAGATCCTAGAGATGGAAGCCCCCTGGGATCCTAACAATGGGATATTCTTCAGCTGAAGCTGACTCATCATAGAATATTTTTTTTCACTGAGTTTACTTTGTGCTAGATGAAAGGACTAGGATTGGCAGCAATTTTTGTGGGCTTCCCATTCGGTCCCTATTTCACGTACCAATGGTACATTGAGAGGATCAAGCGATATTTATGATGCCATGGTCGGCCTTTAGAGCTAGTTGTATGTGTCCTTCTGTGAACTCTATAGCTTCTCCAAATCTTATTATTTCTATGGGTGAGCCCAATTGTTAGGCTGCAACAAATGGTAGATGCACTGTACAGTTGTGAAGTTTTCAATAATGTTGATTTTTGCTGCGGACTTGCAATATAATATTTCTATTGATTTTCTTCAAAATATATTCAAGGTCCGTTGCACAATAGGCTTTAGCTCCCCGGACATGGGTTGTTGTTGAATCATGCTTAATCCACCTTCTCTTGATGCTATTGTGGAACTTCTATCCATTTTTCGGATGTCTCCATTTTTTTTTTTTTACTTTGCTGGATCCATGGAAGTACTTCAACTTTGTTGGAACCAAAGAACTATTCCACTTTGCTAGAATCAGAAAACTATTCCATCAAGGAATAACTCTTTTTTTCTTTTTTTTTTTTTGGAACCAAGGAACTACTCCACTTTGCTAGAACCATGGTTGGAACTAGGAAAATTTTATTTTACTGGAATGTAGGATCTCCTTTGGAATCAAGGATCTTCTCAGCTTTGTTGGGATTAAGGATCTCCTAGGCTTTGCTAGAATTGAGGGTGTACTCAGCTTTGTTAGAATAAAAGATCTCCTCAGTTTTGTTGGAATAAAGGATCTCCTCAACTTTGTTGGAATTAAGGATGTACCCAGCCTTGTTGAAATAAAAGACCTCCTTAGCTTTGTTGGGACTAAGGATCTCCTATGCTTCGCTAGGATCAAAGATCTCCTAGGATTTGCTTCTTGGAGTGAAGGATCTCCTAGGCTTTGCTTCCTGGAGTCAAGGATCTCCTAGGCTTTGCTGGGATTATGGAACTACTCCATTTGCTAAATCCATGGGTGGAGCCAAGGAACATGTCCATTTTACTAACCTGCACCATATGATATTATTATCAAGTTGCTACAAAAATTCTTTAGCCCCACAACGTGAGGCAATTGCTTTGCTATGTAATTTACATTCCATCAAGCTTCTTTGATTCGCTTACTTCTTCTTCTTTTTTAAACAAATGAAACAATATCATGATTTTTTTTTATAAAGAAAATACATTAGCCCCCCAAATGTGGGGGCCATTGCTTTATTATGCATCTCATACAATCTGCATTTCATCAATCTCTATATTTTTTTTTATTTGCTCACTTCTCCATTTTTCTTTTAGCGATGAGACAATGTCATGATTGTTTAAATATTACAACATGACCATTTTTTTTTAAGAGAGTAGGGCAATGATCCATTATGTTCAAATTGTAAAGTGGAGAAAATAATGAAGCATAAAACTTATCTTGTGCTGGGAAGTTCCCCAAAATTCCATACAGAGTCTCTTGGTGGGACGTTCTTTGGAGGAACCCACACTTTCAGAAGAACTTTCCTTCCTGTTGGTGTTTCCTACCTTTGGAGCCATGCTTGCAAAGGGACTGCTTCTTCCCTCTCCTTTTTCCTAGTCCCCAGTGAAGTCACCAAAATGTGAGGGTCTTTTTTGGAAGATACCCAGGCCCATGTAGAAACAAGGATCCTAGGTGCCTTGCTTGTTGTTTGGTGGATTGGGCTTGGTTTACCATAGCTAAATGGGCTGTTTACAAACCAAGTGGTGCACAAGCAAGGTTCCTACAATACGTATACACTAGCAAGCGAGAATATATGTATTGAATAACAAAAAAACAGCAAAGGAAGGCAATGTAATAAAGAAACACACATTAGTTTTCTTAATTATGGATTACAACGTGCTCACCAAATTGCGCTACAAGGTCCAAATAAGCTCAAAAATTGCAGACTTAGATGGCTATCTCAACCTCTAAAACTTGCAAAGTTTGAATCCTTTTGAATCCAAGTATTGTATTATAGTGGCTATTTCTGGGATACGAGGAGATATTCCCTTGTTTTTTTTGAGTTTTACAGAGTTTTTTTGGATTACAACGTGCTCACTAAATCGTGCTACAAGGTCCAAATAAGCTCAAAAATTGCAGACTTAGATGTCTATCTCAACCTCTAAGACTTGCAAAGTTTGAATCCTTTTGAATCCAAGTATTGTATTATAGTAGCTGTTTTTGGGATACCGGGAGATATTCCTCTGTTTACTTTGAGATTTACAAAGTTTTTTTATTCTATTCTGATTTCACTATCGTTGAAAAATTGTCCCTTCACTGTTGCTGCTTTCTCCTTTTATAGCGTCGCCTCAGGGCTCTAGGGTACCGCTGGTTTCCTTTCTTTGCTCCCTTGGGTAACAGAGCCCGCAGCGTGCAAGCGGCTTTGGTGGCTGGCCCATTCCTTGTTTCTCACAGTTTCTTCTTTCAATGCCTTTTCTCCAAAAGTCCTTTGTTGACCTTCCATTTTAAGATGTCTGACCTTCAATTTCTCTTTCTCCAAGGCTTCTCTGTTTTCCTCAGTTTTTTGGCCTCCCTTCCTTTTTGTCATTTTTCCTAAGTGAACCGATTCTATTCCTACTAGGTTGAAAGTTCCCCTAGCTACTTCCCTTCATAGTTCTTGTTCCTAGGTTCCCCGAGGTACCAGCTTTCTTGTTCGTGAGTTGTTGCTTCCAAACTCTCTGGTTCTTTGCTACATCACTGAGTGCTTAAGAAGGACATATCTGTCCTTCGTTTCTTGTGCTTTTTTGGTTCCCCTTTTAAGTTGTCCCAATCCCACTTTGGCTATGCTGCACATCCTAGGGATCCTGGGCCCTTGGTAGTCTCTGGGATCCCAGCTTTCTACTGGACTGTCTTTGGTCCTCTGATCTTGGTAGGCTAGGCCCTTTCTTTCCTCCCTTTGTTTCGTGGTCTCTAAAACCTGCCCCTTCATGGATCTTGGGCTTCAAATCTTTTGGGCCTACCATCCTTTTCTTTTGTGAGCTCAACCTCTTTTCAATTTTACTTTCCATGGGGTTGGCCGAATGTGCTATTTCTTTGGGCCTTGTGTTATGATTTTTTGAACCTCAACAAATGCTTTATTTAGTGCAGTCACCAATGAGGAGTTCAAGAAGATATCCTCTATTGAAACTACTAAGAAAGCATGGACCATCCTCTAGACAACCTATGAAGGGACTATGGTTGTCAAGGATTCAAAGCTTCGAAGACTTACTACGAGCTTTGAAGAGATTAAGATGGAGGAGAATAAGTCGCTTGATGAGTTCTATGCCAAGCTAAAAGACATAGTCAACTCTGCATTTAATCTTGGGGAAACTATTCCTGAACCCAAGGTTGTAAGAAAGGTGCTCAAATCTCTACTTGAGAGATTTCATGCCAAGATCACCGCTATTGAGAAATTAAAGGACATTGACAAAATTTCTTTGATAGAGCTAGTTGGAAACTTGCAAACCTATAATTGGGTTTGACTAGGATTGGGAAATCAAGCAAGACTAAGAGCATGATATTGAAGGCCAAAAGCAATGATATTGATGAGTCCTCTGATGATGAAGATTCCATGATGAAGTCTTACATCACAAGGCAATTCAACAAGTTCATGAAGAATGCCAATGTGAAAGGCTTCGACAAGAACCATAGGCAATCTAGTTCCTCTCAATTCAAGAGTCAAGGTAGAGGAAAGAAGAATGCTAAGGATGGCAGTCAGTACACTGTTCCCTTCAGACCAAAGTGCTTTGGATGCCAAGGTTTTGGACATATGAAACAAGAATGTCCAACGTATCTCAACACTATTGGGAAAAGCAAGGCCCTTGCTACTACCTTGAGTGACACCGAGCCTAATGATGAGTCAGAAGTCAATGATGACGAGGGAATCTTGAATGCCTTCATTGCCACAGTAAATCCTACTAAGGGGATTTTTGAAGAGGGGGATGAAGAAGAGGACTTGGTGGAATCTAAATTTGAGAAGATGGATGAGCAAAATGACATCTATACAGCCTATGCAAAGTTGTACAAGATCTCCGAAAAGCATGAAAAATTGTACAGGCTGGCCACCAAGAAGCTAAGTGAAGTGGAACTTGATCGAGAAGAGCTCTCCACTAAGGTTGATAAAGCAAATCAAAGCATTGGAGCTTTGCGGTTCGAGAACAATTTTCTTGCTAAAAAGACAAAGAAGCTTGAAGCAGAACTGTTCTTGGTTAGAGCTCGATTGGAGAGGACTTCTAGTGTAAAGCTTGATGAGATGCTTAGTTCTCATAAATCTACTTATAATAGAACCCGTTTGGGGTATGATTTCTCTTTTCCTAATATAGCTTCTTCTAGTAGAACTGTTTTTGTCTCACCTGCTAATATTGTTAATTTTGAGAACAATGAACTTAAATCTGAAATAGCTAGTGAGAACTTAGACAATGGAAAATCTATTCTAGGAGCACTCCCTAAGCTTGAAAAGAAAGAAACTAGAAACCCTAGGACTAAGAAGGTTAATAAAAAAAAGTCTCAACCAAAGAAGCAACATCTCTGTCATCATTGTAGAGCTTCAGGGCATGCTCGTCCAAATGGCTACAAGTGGTTAGCCACTCAACAAAGCAACAATATGATCTCATTCGGAAACCGGAATCAGTTTTCATCCTCTTTTTCCCCTCTTAGAGATCTTCTAAAGGCCCTCATGTTCCTTTTGAACTTGAATGGTTTCAATTCTTCCACCTCACCACCAGTTCAAGGGTTTGCACAGAGGAAATGTTCTTCCCCCAAAACTATGGTTTGGAAGGAAAAAGACTCTAAGTGATTCCGTCACTAATTCTCTCTCTCCCCCTTTCTTATGGTCATGCATTACTTACGTGTTTGCTTTCCAGTGTTTGAATCCGTCTAGTTCTATACTATGTTTTGTTTAACATGTTTTTGTTTGTTTATTTTTTTTCAGTTTTTACTTTATTCTAGTTTTCATTAAAATAAATAAAAAATTTGAAAAATTTGAAAAATAAAAAAATAGTGTGTGTGTTTGTGTACATTGGTATTTGTGTATTTTGGATGGCCATTGAAACAAAATTTTCTAAACTTTGTATCTTTTGTAGCTTAGATGAGCATTTTAATGCACAACTAAGCAAGTGAACTTTGTGGCTCGGGTTTGTGATGAGTACAATTAAGTAATCTCTTATACTTAACACTCATATCACTCTTTTTGATGGGAAGGACTAGAAAATCCTAAGACAAAGTCATATATAGCCATCTCACCATGAAAGTCCGCCAATCATGAAAAACATCTATGTGCTTCGGTATAGCAAAATTGTGATGTTTTGGCTTAACATAATTGAGTATTTCTTTTCTCTCTCTTATATGCCCATACATGATATGCTCAAAAGAGAATATATATATATATATATATATATATATATATATATATATATATATATATATTCAAAAAAATATGAAAAGAAAAAAGAATCAAAATAATTTTAAATATGGTTTTAAGCGTGTTTTTAGGAGATGTGGGATTTATAGGATGTATCTCAAAAGTTATAGTACCCATCAAGTAATTATGATTGTGTGAGTGTATTTGATTCTCTCATATCTCAAATTGTCATAATATGAGAAACATGTGCAATCTTGCTATGGTTTTCACACACAATATGCAAATTCTTTGTTACTTTTGATACATGTGCAGGTACAATGTGATTTGGCCATCACAAGGAATACATGTGTTAATATATACTTACTAAACTGTCTTAACTTTTTTTTAAAATATAAAATTGGTTAGACTTGTTTAGTGTTGTTAGGACATATGTGAATCATGTTAGGAACATATGTCAATATTTTATGTAATTGGCTAATCCTTTGACAAAACGCATTTTACTTATGATTGGGTAGATCTAGGATGTGTTTAATACTTCAAGAAACAAGGTTTCAAGTTCAAGTGTTAAAGCCATGCAAGTCTGTCCAAGAATCAAGTGAAAAAGTGCTAGATTTTAAAACTTGACAGCTAGATTGACAGCTAGTATCTATCGAGGCTTAAAAAGATGTTTTAGCCCATGGCTCGACAACTACTTGATAGGTAGGGTATCTGTCGAGATTTATGAAAATCAGTTTTTCAAATCTAATTTCATTCCAATCCGTGAATGTATGTTTGGGCCTTCTTTTCTCACAACCCTAAACGTATATAAGGATTATTTTAAGTGCTATCACAGGTGTTGATCTTCATCGTGTGGATGAATTGAAGAACTTTGCAGTCAACATCTTTCTCAAGTTGGTGTGTTAGTCACGTACTGGGATTCGTGTAAAAGAGTGAGCCGCATATTGTGATCCACATATTGATTGGTTAGTCATTTATTGGGAGCCATGCATTGAAATGAGAGATTATCAGTGCATTCCAAGTCCAATTGTGTATTGGGGTAAGGGTTCAACTATAGGTTGGTATAAGGTACTGTGATTCCTTTACTTGTAACTTTTGTTTTGATAATAGTGGATTCTCGGGAGTGGTGACCTTAAATTCACCCGGTGGAGTTTTACCTTGGTGGATTTTCCTATTCGTAAATAAATCACCAGTGTCAAATTTAATTTTCAATACATTTAGTTATTTGGTGATTTCTTTGTGCTACCACGAATATTGCACGTTAAATTGACTTAATTAATTCACTTGGCTAATTAATTGGTTAATTTACCTAAGGGGTCAATACATTCTTGGCCTATCAATCTTCATGGAAGTCTTCATCTTCAAGGAAGTCCTCATCTTCAAGATTGTCTTCGTCTTCAAGATTGTCTTCAAGATCGTTGTATTAGTAGCTACTTGGCTTGAGGAAAGAAATAAACTCTTGCTAGTTCTTCATAGTGCCAATTAGTCATCATATTACCTATTCTAAACAGAGGCAAAACAATACAAAAAAAAAAAAATACACATTCACAAGTAAAAAGCTTTGTGTTAGGACATATGTGATTGGATGTTAGGAACATATGTCACTATTTTATGTAATTGGATAATCCTTTGACAAAACACGCTTTATTTGTAATTAGGTAGATCTAGGATGTGTTTAATACTTCAAGAAATCTTGTTTCAAGTTCAAGTATTGAAGCCATGCAAGTCTGTCCAAGATTCAAGTGTGAAAAGTACTGTTCATTAAAGCTCGACAGCTAGCATCTATCGAGACTTGAAGAGCTGTTCCAGCCCGTGGCTCGACAGCAACTCGACAGATAGGATATTTGTCGAGATTTATGAAACTCAGAATTTCTGTTTTGTGTTTCATCCAATCCGTGATTATATGTTTGAGATTTATTTTCTCACAACCCTAGACATATAAAATGATTATTTTAAGGGCCGTAAAAGGTTGCACAACCAAGACAAAAGTTGCATAAGTATTAAGCAAAGTTTGTTCAAGCAAATTGTGTCCGGAGACCTAGTTTTCCCTAGTTCATCTTTCATGTGAAGAAGCTGCTGTGTTTGTATATCGTAGGGTTTTATGACCGAGGAGCTTCTCGATCTTCATCGTGTGATGAACTGAAAAACTTTGCAACCAATATCTTTCTCTAGTTGGTGAATGAAGTCGCGCACTGGGATCCGCACAATTGGTTAGTCACATACTCGGAGCTGTGCATTGAAAGGAGAGATTGTCACTACAGAACAAGTCCAATTGGGTATTGGAGTAAGGGTTCAACTGTAGTTTGGTATAAGGTACTAGATTCCTTTACTTGTAACTGCTTGTTTTGATAATAATGAATTCTTGGGAGTGGTGACCTTAAAATCACCCAGTGGGGTTTTTGCCTCGAAGGTTTTTCCCATTCGTAAAAAAATCACCGTGTTAATTTACTTTCCACTACACTTTAGTTTATTGGTGATTTGTTTGTGCTACCATGCATTTTTGTATGTTAATTTGATTAATTAATAAATTTGGCTAATTAATCAATTAATTTATCACAAAGAGGTCAATACGTTCTTGGCCTATCAAGTGGTATCAGAGCAGACACACTTTGATTAGGGTTTTATCTTTGCTGTGAGATCTATTGACCTCTATTTGTCATGAATAGAGGACAATCACTTATTGTACCTCCTTTATTTAATGGAACTAACTATGCATAATGGAAAGTATGCATGAGAGCTTTCTTGCAGTCCTTAGATGAGAAGGTGTGGCAAGCTGTGGAGATAGGCTGGACCAAGCCGAAGGAAGCGCCGGCCGATTGGGATGATGCAAAGATCATGGCGGCTAACTTCAACAGTAGAGTATTGAATGCCTTATTTAGTCCAATCACAAATGAGGAGTTCAAGAAGATCTCCTCCACTAAAACTGCAAAGGAGGCATAGACCATTCTCCAGACAACCTCTGAGGGAACCAAGGCTGTCAAAGATTCGAAGCTTTAGAGGCTCACTACTTGCTTCGAAGAAATCAAGATGGAGGAGGATGAGTCATTTGATGAGATCTATGCAAGGCTCAAAGACATAGGGAACTCCACATTTAATCTTGGGGAAACTATTCTAGAACCTATGATTGTGAGAAAAGTGCTTAGCTTTTTGCCTGAGAGATTTCATGCCAAGATCACAACTATTGAGGAATCGCTGGATGTTGATAAAATTCCTTTGATAGAGCTTGATGGAAATATGCAGACCTATGAGTTGGGTTTGTCTAGGCTTGTGAAGTCAAGCAAGAGTAAGAGTATGGAACTGAAGGTCAAGAGTAGTGACATTGATGAGCCTTCCGACGATGAAGACTCTAAAATGAAGTCCTACATCACCCAACAGTTCAAGAAGTTCATGAAGAATGTCAATGTAAAGGCCTTTGACAAGGACCGTAAGCAATCAAGTTCTTCACAGTCTAAGAGTCAAGACAAAGGGAAGAAGGATGCTAGGGATGGCGGTCAGTACACTGTTCCTTCAAGGCCTAAGTGTTTCGGGTGTCAAGGATTCGATCATATGAAACAAGAGTACCCTACTTATCTCAAGTCTATTGGGAAAAGTAAGGCATTTGCTGCTACCTTGAGTGACATCAAACCTGAGGATGATTCCAAAAATGAGAATGAAGGAATCCTGAATGCTTTCACCACTAGTGTCAATCCTACTAAAGGGATTGTAGAAGATGTGAATGAAGAAGAAAACTTGGCAGAGTCAAAATTTGAGAAGATGGATGAGCAAGATGACATCCACACTGCCTATGCAAAATTATACAAGGTCTCAGAGAAACATGAGAAGTTGTATAGGTTAGCCACCAAGAAGCTTAGTGATATGGAGCTTGAAAGAGAAGAACTCTCCACAAAGTTTGATGAAGCCAATCAGACTATAGGAGCACTGGGGTTTAAGAACAATTTCTTGGCTGAGAAGACCAAGAAACTTGAGGCAAAATTGTTCCAAGTCAGAGCTCAGCTAGAAAGGACTTCAAGCGCTAAGCTAGATGAGATTCTCAGTCTTTAGAAATCTGCTTCTAATCAAACTGGTTTAGAGTATGATTTCTCTTCTTCTAATATTGCTTCTACTAGTACTACTATTTTTGTTCCTTTTAGTAATAATGTTGAAATTAAGAACACTAATGTGAAAACTGATTTTGCTAGTGAAAACATAGGCAAGGATAAATCTATCATAGGAACACCCCTTAAGCAGGATAAGAAAGGAGTTAAAAACTCTAGGGCTAAGAAGGCTAACTCTCAAAAGCCTAAATAGAACAAGCAGCATCTCTATCATCACTGTGGAGTAGCCGGTCATACTCGACCTAATTGCTATAAATGGTTAGCCAATCAACAGAGCAACAACATGATCGCATTAGGAAACCAGAATCAGTTTCCATCCTCTCTTGCACCTCTTGGAGATCTTCTCAAAGCCCTTATGTTCCTTTCGAACTTGAACGATTTCAATTCTTCCCCCTCACCACCAATTCAAAGCTTTGCTCAAAGGACATGTTCTTCTAAGGCGTGAAAGAAAAAGGGCTCCAAGTGATTTTATAACTTCTTTTCTCTCTCTCTCTCTGTTTTTGTTTGCATTACTTGTGTGTTTTTGCTTTCTTTTTTGAGTCAGTCTAGTTTTATGCATTGCTTTGCTTTGTTTAACATGTTTTTGTTGTTTATTTTCAATTTGTTTTATTTTTTGAACAATTGTTGAACAATTGAAAAATTGAAAAATTGTTTTTGTTGAACAATTGTTGAACTTTTGTTTTTGTTGAACAATTGAAAAATACAAAAATAGTATGTGTTTGTGTACATTGGTACTTGTGCACCTTGGATGGCCTTTGAAACAAAGTTTTCTAAACTTTGTATCTCTTGTAGCTTAGATGAGCATCTTTATGCACAACTAAGTAAGTGAGCTTTGTAGCTCGTGTTTGTGATGAGTAAGGTTAAGTAATCTCTTGTACCTAACACTCGTATCACTCTTTTTGATTGGAATGACTAAAAAATCCTAAGAGAAAGACATAAATGACCATCTCACCACTGTTGCCCACCAATCATGAAATGATATATGTATGCTTCGGCATAGCAAAAGTGCAATGTCAAAAAGCTTAACATAATTGGGTTTTTCTTTTCTCTCTCTTGTATGCCCATGCATGATTTGCTTAATAAAAGAAAAATATGCAAAGAAACATAAAAGTAAAAAGATCAAAATGCTTTATATATGATTGCAAGCGTGTATTCTAGAAGATGTGGGAGCTATAGGATGTACCTCGAAGGTGATAGTCCCCATCAAACAGTTATGAACATGTGTGAGTTAAAAGTGATTTACTGATATCTCAAATCGTCATAACATTGAGACACTTATGCAATCTTGTGATGTTTTCACACAAAACACGCAATATTCTTTGCTACTTTTGATACATGTGCAGGTACAATGAGATTTGGTCATCACAAGGTTTATATGTGTTCATGTATGCTCGCTAAACTGTCTTAACTTATTTTTGAAATATAAATTGGTTAGACTTGTTTAGTGTGTGTGTGTGTGTGTGTGTGTTTTGGGATCTATGTGCTTATCATTTTTGTTGAAAGATGATTTTGAGAGCTTAAAATAATGTTTGGATTGTTGGTTGAGTTGCTTGTTTGATTGCATTCATGTCTGTGTTTTTCTCTTCTTTGAAAAACTGTTTTTAAGCTTCTATATAAAGGGTTTTAGAGATCTCAAACTCACTTTCCTCGATCTCTCTCGACTGCTTTTAACCGTTTCACCTCCTAAACACATTTTTCTCTCTCTAAACCTCTTCATCAAGGATTCTTCAACCTTAATCAAGTTTTTCTTCACTTGGTAAGTGTCTAAATCCCTCATATTCATGCATTTCATGTTTTTTAACCTAAGTTTTAAGGGTTTGATGAAAAATTTGAGGTTTTTCCAAATTAAAGAGGTTTTTGCCAAATTTTTGGGATGGGTTTTGTAGTTTTTGATCTTAAAACTTCATGCATTGTATCTCATTTGCATTTTAATTATATTGTCATGCATTTTAGTTGTGTGCTATATATGTTAATTAATTGTATGATGGTAGGATTAGATTAGGCTAAGCCCTTGATGCAATTACTTATGTATGCCACATGTTCATGCATTCCCATGCATACATTCTTTCTATTCAATATATTTTGATATATTTGAGTTGCTTAGGACTTTTCTGATTGTCTCATTTTCTCTCTCTCTCTCTCTCTCTTCTGTTTGCGTTGTTCTACTTCTATGGCACCCAAACGTAAATCTGTTCCGTCTCGAAACCCTCTTCGTTTCGAGACATCCACTTCTTTCGATCCTACTCCCTCACACATCTGGTTCTGTGATGAGAAGTTCAAATTGAACTTCTTTGAGAACTTTTCTTGACAAGGTATTCATTCGAAACACCAAGTCATTTTGTCGGACTTCTCCAATACTGACCTTCCCACTGTCATCCACAGTAGGGAATGAGAGTCACTATGTGGCATCCCGATCACATGTCCCTTCGTGCTGATTTAGGAGTTTTACTCCAACATGCAAGGATTTTATTATTTAGTACCTCTTTTTATTACTCGCGTTCGAGGTACGCGCATTGTGGTCACACCAGATATTGTATCTGATGTGCTCCATGTCCCTAGGGTAGAGCATCTTGACTACCAGGGTTGTGATCGTCTTAAGACTGTGTCTAAAGACGAGCTCATTTCTGCTTTCTGTAAGCGCCCTTCTGATTGGGGTGAGCATCAGTTCACTTACTATTTAGGCTTTGCTAAAGGGCCTTGGTTTCTTAACATGGTAATGACTTTTGTGTTACATCCCTTATGCACTATAACTCTATTACAAAGCCTCACACTCGGTTTTTTCTTTCCCTTCTTGAGCATCTTAGTATAGATTTTCCCTCTCATTTCATTCTTTCTATCATAGATATGTATAGGGATTTAGCAACCAGTGATAAGCTCATCTCCCCTTCGGCTATTACGAGGATTTTATGCCATTTTTCTATTCCCTTTCCTGCATTTGATCACTTCCCTGTCATGTGTGGTATAGATGCCGTTACAGTTAAACGGAGCGAGGCACAACTTCGGTCAAGGCGGTTCGGGTCAACAGCTCCTCACACTCCTTCAGCTCCATCCACATCCGTTTCCTCTTCTTCCATGAGTGGTGTGACTCTCAAGGACATCATGGCATAGCTTCAGTGCATGGATGCTCGCCTCGACACTTTCAGTGATGAGTTATGCAAGGTGAACACCCGTGTTGGTCGTATTGCACAATGGCAGGCAGTCATGGGTGGCTTTGTTGCTTCTCCTCCACCTACTCCAGAGGCTTCTGCAAATGAGGATGATGTTGATGATGCTACTGCTTCTAATGATGAGGATGATGGAGATGCTAGCTCTTCCAATGCTGACAAGATGTCTACTTGACACTCTTACCCTTTGTCGCTCGTGACAAAAAGGGGGAGTAGTTTTGGAGTTTTAGTTATGAGAGTAGTCATAGTTAAGGGAAGAGTTAGTAAAAGAGAGTTTTGTTAGGAGGAGTGTTGATCTTGAGGAATGTAGTCAGGACACTTGTATCTTTTCTTTTCTTTCTACTTTAGATACATTATCTCTTGTACATGGATCTTGTGACCATTTTGACATGCATTGTACTTATGTTCTTTATATATTGATGTATGTTTTTCACCTACCCTTACATGTGTTGTTTCTTTTCTCTCTTTATGCACATGCTTCTTATATCTTGTACGCAATCTATTATTTCTGTCTCACACTAAGATGCCTTGATGAGTTTTGTTTAAGTGTTTTAGAAATACAGGAAGTCAAAGTCTACTTGCCATGAACTCTCTTCTTACAAAATTTTCAAGAGTTTGTGTTAGGATAGATTTTATTGTACTTAACAAGTGAGTATGAGTTAAGTGATTTATAACTTCTCTCATATGTTCATTTGTTTGTTGTGGTTTTGTCACGGATTGACAAAGGGGGAGATTGTTAGGACATATGTAATTGGATGTTAGAAACATATGTCACTATTTAATGTAATTGGATAATCCTTTGACAAAACACACTTTACTTGTAATTGGGTATATCTAGGTTGTGTTTAATACTTCAAGAAATCTTGTTTCAAGTTCAAGTATTGAAGTCATGCAAGTCTGTCCAAGATTCAAGTGTAAAAATGTTGTTCATTAAAGCTAGACAGCTAGTATCTATCGAGACTTGAAGAGATGTTGCAGCCTGTGGCTAGACAGCAGCTTGACAGATAGGGTATCTATCAAGATTTATGAAACTCAAAATTTCTGGTCTGTGTTTCATCTAATCCATGATTATATGTTTGTGCTTTCTTTTCTCACAACCTTAGACATATAAAAAGATTATTTTAAGGGCCGTAAAAGGTTGCACAACCAAGACACAAGTTGCACAAGTATTGACCAAGAAGCTTCTCGATCTTCATCATGTGATGAACTGAAGATCTTTGTAGCCAACATCTTTCTCTAGTTGGTGATTGAAGTCGCGTACTAGGATCCGCGTAATTGGTTAGTCACGTACTGGGAGCCATGCATTGAAATGAAAGATTGTCATTACAGAGTAAGTCCAATTGGGCATTGGGGTAAGGGTTTAACTGTATGTTGTTATAAAGTACTGAGACTCCTTTACTTGTAACCGTTTGTTTTGATAATTGTGGATTCTTGGGAGTGGTGACCTTAAAATCACTCGGTGGGGTTTTTGCCTCGGAGGTTTTCCCCATTCGTAAACAAATCACTGTGTTAATTTATTTTCCGCTGCATTTTAGTTTATTGGTGATTTGTTTGTGCTACCATGCATTTTTGTATGTTAATTTGATTAATTAATAAACTTGGCTAATTAATCAATTAATTTATCACAAGGGGTCAGTTTGTTCTTGGTCTATCACTTTGATCAAGAATGTACCTCCAAAGGTTTGTTTGATTGAACTTTTGCAAAACTTGAAGCCGAATTCTTCAATGATGGACCAGCTTCTGCATGCAAAAAAAAAAAAAAAAAGGTCAAAGGAAGAGTTAATTTGGTACCAAAAAAAAAAAAAAAAGAAGGGCAAGGTCATCCAATAATATAAGCCAACTTATGTGGCATACTGCTAGTGAGCAAGATATACCAAGAGCAAGGTCAATTCATATCTTACTTACAAGACCATGATCATGATCAATAATATAATTGCGTCTTTGAGGCAACTATGCATGGACGTGAGTTAAGAGGAGGATAAAAATTCGCATAGCATGCAAGAAAAACTTTGTTCATAGGATAACAAAATAAATTTAAAGAATGTTGTTATACTCGGGAGAGTGATGCTAATAATTAATGCTAGTGGCGTTAGACAATTATTGTGAAGTTGAGATCAAATCTACCTCAGCAAACATAAGTCAATATATTTGAGAGCATACAAAGAAAAGAGACGGTTTACAAAGATATAAACATGAAGGTAAAATCATGAGAAAAGAAGATTATTCTGTTACCTGATTGAGAAAGAAGAAAAGAAAAATCCTATGCCTCCAAGAATTTTGTTCTGAGATTTCCGAACTTATGAACTGCAAAAAAGAAAAAAGAATTATGTGCAGTTGAGGCTACCCTTTTATAGTGCTGGTCTAAGAGAGTCTAATTACAGCTAAAACTCATCTAGTCAAGACTCGATTGACTAGGAAAAGAAGTCAAAATAAAGAAGAATTCTTTATATAAGTATATGAAGGAAGAATTTAAATTGGGGAAGAGCTCTTGAGTTGTGACAAGGATAAAGCTTCAGGAGTAATAATACTTCCTGATTTCAATGTCCCTATTCACATGGAGTCATGTTGGCATAGAAAAGTGATAGGCCAACAATGTATTGACCTCTTGGGTAAATTAACCAATTAATTAGCCAAGTTAATTAAGTCAATTTGACATGCAATACGCATGGTAGCACAAAAAAATCAAGAAATAACTAAATGTAGCAGAAATTAAATTTGACACAAGTGATTTGTTTACGAATGGGGAAAACCACCGAGGTAAAGGAATCTAAATACCTTATACCAATCTACAGTTAAACTCTTACCCCAATACACAATTGGACTTGTAATGTAGTGACAATCTCTCCTTTCAATCCATGGCTCCCAGTACACAGCTTACACACCAACTTGAGAAAGTTATTGGCTGCAAAATTCTTTAATTCATCCACAAAATGAAGATCAAGAAGCTCCTTGGTTACAAAACCTTGCAGCATACAAACACAATAGTTTCTTCAAGAGAAAGATGAACTAGGGAAAATTGTCTCCGGTCACAATTTGAGTGAATAATCACTTTGCATCAAGTTGCATCACCTTAAACAGCCCTTAAAATAATCCTTGTATATGTCTAAGGTTGTGAGAAAAGAGCCCCTACACAAATAGCTTGGATATGCATGAAAAAAAAATTGGAAATCTGAATTTAGTAAATCTCAATAGATAGGTTATTTGTCGAGCTGCTATCGAGCATCAGGCTAAAACTTCCTTTTAAACCTTGATAGATACAATCTGTCTAGCTTTAAAATACAACACTTCTTCACTTGTTTCTTGAATAGATTTGCATGGCTTTAACTCTTGACTTGAACACTATGTTGCTTGAAGACTTAAACCATCCTAGATCTACATAATTACAAGTGCATTTTATCAAAGGATTAGCCAATTCTACATGACATATGTTCTAACAAGTTCCACATATGTCCTAACAATCTCTCCCTTTAGCAATCTGTGACAAAACCACAACAAACAAATAACGTGGCATTCCAAATGAATGCCACGTTTGGAGAATTTCTTTAAGAAGTCCTTATAGGCCTTCTCATCACTGAACTTAACATGAAGAGGTGTAGGATCGGAAGATGATGCCCCAGAATGAAGAGGGTTCCGGGACAGAGTAGTTTTGCACTTGGGTGCCATGCGCAAACTATGAGAGAGAGAGACAGAGAGAGAGAGAGAGAGAGAGAGAGAGAGAGAGAGAGAGAAACAGAAAACACCAATCAAAAAATATACCAATAGGAATGAAAAGAAGGTACATATGCATGAGTAATGCATGATCATGTGACATGCAATAAAAAAAACATCATAGGCTTAGCCCAATCCAATCCTACCAGCACACAAGGTTCAAACATATAAAATACACATCTAAATGCATGAAACATTGTGAAAATGAAAATGTAATTCAATGCATGAGAATATAACATCATTTAAGCAAAACCCAACCCAAAAAATTTGCAAAATACTCAAAGATTTTCAAAAAGCCCTCAAATTTTTTCAAAAACATAAAACCTAGATCTAAATGCATGAAATGCATGAAGAATGAGAGAAAGAAGGATCATACTAGAGAAGAAATGATCACTCTAGGCCAAAAATCAAATGGGTTTGAGGTTTAGAGAGAAAGAAAAGTGTTTGGGAGGTGAAAGGGCAGGTTTTTGTCGAGAAAGATTGAAGAAAATGAGATCTGAAATCGCATTGGATCTATTTATAGAAAATGCTCTCAATGGATTGAGGATCTATCGAGATTCCTTCAAGCACTAATTCTCAGCAGATACATTTGTCGAGGTGCTGTCGAGAATCTGTCAACGGCAAAAATACCTCGATGGATCGAAAAGCTATCGGTCAAACAGAAACATTCTCAATGGATCGAGAATCTGTCGAGAAGCTATCGAGACAAATTCCAAAAAGCTTCAACGAATCAAAGAAGCATTAAGATTTGTTGAGAAAAATAAGTCCAAGGGTCTCAATAGATAGCTATCTGTTGGGAGCTATCGAGAAGCTGTCAAGCTTGATAAAAACAGATTTTTCAAGGAGGAGAAAAACACAGAAATGAATGCAATCAAGTAAGCAACTCAACCAAAGATCCAAACAACATTTTAAGCTTTCAAAAACATCTCTCAACAAGAAAGATGCAAAGCATTTAAGATCCAAACACACACACACACACACTCTAAACAAGTCATATTTCAAAAACAAGTTAAGACAGTTTAGTGAGCATACATTAACACATGTATTCCTTATGATGGACAAATCACATTGCACCTACACATGTATCAAAAGTAGCAAAGAATTTTGCTTGTTGAGTGTGAAAACACCGTAAGATTACATAAGTGTCTCATGTTATGATGATTTGAGATATGAGAAAATCAATTTAACTCATACACAATTATAACTACTTGATGGGGACTATCACAATCATGGTACATTCTATAACTCCCACATCTCCTAGAAACACGCTTGCAACCATAGTTAAAAACATTTTGATTCTTTTTGCTTTTGATTTTTTTTTGCATATATATACATTTTTTTCATTTGAGCATATCATGCATGAGCATATCATGCATGGACATATAAGGGAGAGAATAAATACTCAATTATGTTAAGTCAATAACATCACAATTTTGCTATGTTGAAACATACAAATGTTATACATGATTGGCGGACTTTAGTGGTGAGATGGTTATTTATGCCTATCTCTTAGGATTTTTTAGTCATTCCCGTCAAAAAGAGTGATATGGGTGTTAGGTACAAGAGATTACTTAATCTTACTCACCACAAACACGAGCCACAAAGCTCATTTGCTTAGTTGTGCATTAAGATGCTTATCTAAGATACATAAGATACAAAGTTTAGAAAACTTTGCTTCAATGGCCATCCAAGGTACACAAGTACCAATGTAAACAAAACACACATTGTTTTTGTATTTTTCTAATTTTTCAATTTTTTTTTATGAAAAACAAAATAAGGCAAAAATTGAAAAAAAAAAACAAAAAAAAAAACATGTTAAAACAAATCATAGCATAAAATTAGATTGCAAATGCATGAGGAAGGAGGAGAAGGAGAAAAGATCACTCCATGGAGATCACACCAATGTTTTGGCGTAGGAATTCAAACCATTTGCTATCAAAGGGTTTAGTAAATAAGTCAACCTTCTGATCATTAATGTGAATGAACTTAAGAGAGAGAGTACCATCTTCGATAAGCTCCCGAATGAAGTGGTGTCGAATCTCTATATGCTTTGTTCGAGAATGTTGAACAGGATTCTTAGAGATGTTAATGGCATTGGTATTGTCACAATAGATGGTCAAATGTTCTTGACGAATACCATAATCAAGGAGGAGTTTTTGCATCCACATAAGTTAGGTGTAGCAACTATCGGCAACGATGTATTCAGCCTCAACAGTGGATAAGAGATGGAATTATGATTTTTTCACATCTAGGAGACAAGATTATTACCTTCATAAAAACAACCCCTCGAAGTACTTTTTCTATCGTCAACATTCCTAGCCTAGTCTACATCAGAATATCCAGCTAAGACATTATTGGCGTCCTTGCTATACCACACAACGTAATCAGCAGTGGATTTTACATACTTTATGATTCTTTTCAAAGCAATCATATGAGACTCTTTGGGATTAGCTTGATATCTAGTACACACTCCAACACAGTAACTAATGCCAGGTCTACTAGTAGTAAGGTAAAGAAGACTACCTATCATGCTTCTATATAGAGAAGAATCAACACTTTTTCCTAACATATCAACATTGAGTTTAACATTTGGGCTCATAGGGGTTCTAACAGAACTAGCAGATTCCAAACCAAACTTTTTCACAAGATTTTTAGCATATTTAGATTGAGATATGAATATACTTGACTCTTGTTGACAAATCTACAATCCAAGGAAGTGATTCAACTTTCCAATCATGCTCCTCTCGAACTCAGCTTGCATTAGTTTGGAGAAATTATGGACAAGTTCATTCTTTGTAGGCCCAAAGATGATGTCATCAACATAGACTTGAGCAACTATTAACTCTCCATCCTCCCTTTTGATAAAGAGTGTTTGATTAGCTTGTCCTCTTGTGAAACCATATAAGAGAAAAAATTGTGTAAGCCGGTCATACCAAGCTCTGGGTGCTTGCTTTAATCCATAGAGTGCCTTCTTAAGGTACAACACTATTAGAGTTTGTGCCCTAAAATCCAGTTTATTGACATGTTATAATTAATTAAAATTTTTAATTATATGAGACCGTTTATAAATGAACTAATGAGACATTATCATAGTCCATGAGATGCATTGTATGTGATTTATGTGAAAATTCATAGAAGATGTAAATCACCAATTTCTTGTAAACTCAAAATGTAGTTCGTAGTAAGTGATGAAATTCAGCGTTTCATCTGTAAAGACTATAACACATCAACTAAGATGATTTGTCTTGATCATAGAAGTGGAGACTTCTAGTTGATGTGTTGATGTGTCTTAAGAGTTAAGACATATTGAACTGGACTACTACTAGATTAATTATTCAATTAATAACTATCACTTGAATAATTAATCTCATGACTTCTAATTTCATAAACTCTTAATCCTGAGAGGGTAGTGAACTCGATCATGAAATGTAGGTTACTTTGATATATCAGGAGTGAGATCTAATATTCACGGTCAAAACTTCAGTATATTGGGTAACCACACGTAGTGTTGAGGGAACACATATTCTCAAGATGGAATCCATAATCTCTTTTTATACAAACATGAAATATTCCCTTGAAATAAGTTTAATGAAAAATGCTTATTCAGGGCGCCCACTTTAGTAAGGAGTTACTAAAGCTTATATTTATTGAAATTGGATTTAAATAAATGTGAATAACTAAAAGATTAAACCGGGTACTCAAGGATAAAATAGTTGTTTACAAAGTGACAGCTTATTATGACTTTGTTCACTATGGATATTTCATGGAGGGGTTAAATGATATTATTAGAGTCTTGGGATATGATTTATTAATAAGGCCTAGAGTGCAATTATATTTATATAGTGGTATTAAATATAATTAATGTTAACTTTGAACTTGTTAAGAGTTGACAGAAAAGCCCAAGACCCATTGGAGCTAGTGTCTTATTAGTCCCTTTTGGTCCCACTCCAAGCCACACACTAAAACTCAATTGGCAAGACCCAATAGGCCATCCCAATTAGATAATCAGTTAGTTATAAAGGGAGAAACATACAAATTTTTTTTTTAAAAAAAAAAAAAAAAAAAAAAGAGAAAGAAAGATACATCATTGTGAAATGGTGTGTATGTGTGGTTAGAAGCCATTCGATTATTCTCCTTTGGAAATTGATTGAGAGACCACACTTCTTGGGCGTAAAGTGGAATTAGAGTGAAGATTAAAAGTGTTCCCAAGTACTTCTAATCTTTTGTTTTGAATTTCACCACACCAAGGTATGCTATCTTGTTCTTAAATTCTAAAATTTACATAGTGCATGTTATCAATCATGAATGAAATAGATCTGTGTTTGTTGCTTCTGCTGTATGTTTTGTATGAGATACAAAACCAGATTTTCCAACAAACACATGATCTAAAAAGTGTGGATTAATGAATCCTTTGGGCTGAGCCACATAGACATCTTTTTTAAGTAACCCGTTCAAGAATGCAATCTTTACATCCATTTGGCATAGCTTGAACTTCAAGTGACAAGGCAGGGCTAGAAGAACCCTAATGGATTCCATACGGGCTACAGGAGAAAATGTCTCATCATAATCGACTCCTTCCATTTGGGAGTATCCTTGAGCCACAAGACGAGCCTTGTTGCGGATCACATTTCCCTTCTCATCCGTCTTATTGCAGAATATCTACTTTGTGCCAGACATCATTCCTTTGAAATGGAAGCAGTTCATCATGCATGGCCTTAACCCATCTTTCATCCTAGAGGGCTTCCTCAACCTTGGTGGGTTCAACCTGGAACAAATAGCAAGAATAAGACATAAAGTTAGCAACACATTTATCAACTATACGCTTTCTTAGAGTAAGTTTATTCATATTTCCCACAATAACTTCAGGAGGATGATTTATCTTGATCCTTAAGAATGGTCCATTCTTGCCATGAGATTTAGAATCAGGTGAGGTAGGAATATCTACTGAAACTTCTACAACACTCGAAGTACTTGGAGTACTTGGAGATGTGGGCTCTTGATCAACTATTTCTTGAACACCCTTAGGCTCAGGAGGAAGAATTTCCTTAGGTATCTATTCATTAATTTTCTCAGAACCGGAATCTGAAGCTTCATCAATAGCAATATTGACTATTTCCATTACCTTCTTGGTTCTCTTGTTATATACCTAATAAGCCTTGCTAGTGGAGGAGTATCCCAAAAATATTCCTTCATTGCTTCGGGAATCAAATTTTCCCACATTCTCTCTATCCCTAAGGATAAACAAGTACTTCTGAAGATTCTGAAATACTTAACATTTGGATTTCTTCCCTTCCACAACTCATAGGGAGTCTTTTTGGTACCGAGTTTGAAATACACCCTGTTAACTATATGACATGCAGTGTTAACAGCTTCTCTCCATAAGTTTCTAGCCACATTCTTGTTGTGTAACATGGCTCTAGCCATCTCCTAAATGACTTCGTTCTTTCTTTCTTTCTACTACACATTTTGTTGAGGAGTAGTAGGAATAGAGAATTCTTGAGATATACATGATCTCGTGCAAAAGGATTCCATGTATGAGTTCGCGAATTCTATACCATGATCACTTTGAATTCGATCGATCTTCAAGTTCTTCTCATTTTGCAATCTTGTACACAAGGTTTCAATGTGTTTAGGAGCATTTGACTTGGATCTTAGAAGTATGACCCAAGTATATTTGATAAAATCATCCACCACAACCATGATATATCTCTTTCCTCCAAGAAACTCGATTCTAGTTGGACCCATAGATCTAGATGTCTGAGTGCCTGGATGTTTTACTTTTTTCTATTTCCCAAGTTGACATGGTCCACACACAACATTGTTCACTCAACTGAGCTTTGGTGTCCCCAAAATTGATTCATGCTTAGATACAATTGAAAAATGTTTAAAGTTAGCATGTCCCATTCTTTGGTTCCATAGGTCTTCATTTGGCAAACGAATGCTATTGCACACAATATCGCATCAGGTACCAATCCATAGCAGTTATCAAGAGTGCAAACATTGCTTATGAGCTTCTTCCTAGACTTATTCAACACAAGGCATTTTGATGTGCAAGAAATATATACAATAAAGTACTCACATATCTACATATTTAGCCCTACTTTTATGTTATTTTATTACTGATTATATAATATCTTTGTGTTATAGGTAACAAGAGCTTTACATGGAAAGTGGGGCTAAGCCAATTGAATCAAGCCAACTTTCATCCAGCCAAGCATGAATTCAAGAGAAGACCAACCCGATTAAATTCAAGTCCAAGTGGAGCAAGGAATCAAAGGAAATTTGCACCAAATCCAAGTCCAATTCAGATTAGGATTCCAGCCTGCACATCAGTAGTATTTTTGGCATAACTTTCGGCTCAGATATTCAATCGAGATGATTCAAGTTGGGATAAAAATTTAACTTAAAGGGCTACAACTTTACTGTATACCACAAATCCAAATTCTGACGTTAAATGGGCCAAAATCGTCGGTTAAGTGAAGCCTAAAAATCTAGGATTTTCTCCAAACGGGAATAGGATTCCTTGACCTATTTAAAGGCTCTTTAGGGAAAAAAGAAGGAAGACCAGAGAGGAAAAGGAGGTGTCACATAGAAGAACTTGTTTTGGGAGTCATTATGAAGAGGAGGATCTGAGGACAAAGGCGAAAGCTTCATGTTGGTCAACCAATTCAGATGAAAGACATAAGTTTTATTTGTTTTTTTTTTTTTTTTTCAATTTTATTATGAACTAAATTTATTTTCTAGAGCATTGATGTAGTCTAGCAATGAACACACAATTTATATTCTGAATTATTTTATTTTTAATATTTCCATGATTGAGTGTTTAATTCTTATTCTTGATGCTTACTAATTTTTTACGAATAATTGTTTGATCAATTGAATTACAATGAGACCGAGATGTGATTTGTTTTTTTAGTTCTAGAATTAAACATCATTAGTTGAGCGAAAGTAGATATGCTTTACCGCGATTAGTGTGATTTTTCAGAAAATTCAAAGTACGTAATGAGTCTCCAATTAATTAAATTCACATAGAGATTTGGAATTGTTAGTTGAAGATATTGAATACTTAAGGAATTTTTAATCATCAACGGGAGATTATTAGAATTTAATAATTAGGAAGAATAAATCGTGTGGGATTTGTTAGGTAAAATCAATCGCTCTAGATCCATTCTTATCATATTTTTACACCTTTAGATTTTTACATTTTGTTAATCTTTTATTCGTAGATTTATTTTTATTAAATAGTTTAATTTAACTCAGATAGTAGAACGTTCCATTTATTTTCAATTTTCCAAATAGTAATTAATTTAGTGAATTTCGGTATTCAATAACATATTTAATCCCTGTGGGTTCGACATTCGTTTTCTAAAAACACTTTACTACTTGTTACGATTCTGTGCGCTTGCAGATTATTTTACGCGAACAAGTTTTTGGCGCCGTTGCTGGGGATTAACTATTTGTTATTGATATTGATACTAGCTAGATATTTACTACTTTGGATTTTATTTTATTTTTTCAAAAAAAATTATTTAAATTAGGTGCATCTGAGTTTGTTTTCTTTCTTTTCAGGAATTAGAAGTGCATGACCAGATCTAAACTGTTAGAGCATACACTCTTTGATCCTGAAATTGAAAGAACCTTACGTTAGCTCAAGAAAGAAAAGAAGAAAGAGGCCAACACATCTCTATCTAATATGGCCGATCAAGAGCAAAAGGCGTTAAGAGATTATGCTACGCCTTCGATAAATGGAGCTACATCGAGCATAAGGAGGCCAACCATACAAGCCAATAATTTTGAGATCAAGCCGGCCATCATTCAGATGATACAGCAGACTGTCCAGTTCGGGGGTTTATCACAAGAGGATCCTAATGTCCATATTGCAAATTTCTTGAAAATTTGTGATACTTGTAAACATAATAGAGTGACAGATGATGCGATTCGACTAAGACTTTTTCCGTTCTCACTTAGGAATAAAAGCAAAAGTTTGGTTGAATTCTTTGCCACCTGGCATCATTACTACATGGGAGGAGTTGGCTCAAAAATTCTTAGCAAAATATTTCCCTCCCGCAAAGACAACAAAGCTAAGGAATGATATCACCATGTTCATCCAATATGAGGGTGAATCATTATATGAAGCATGGAAGAGGTACAAAGATTTATTGCGAAGGTGTCCTCATCATGACCTTCCAGCATGGCTTCAAGTGCAAACATTCTACAATGGTCTACGAGCTACAAACAGGTCTATGGTTGATGCAGCAGCTAGTGGAAGCTTTAATGAGTAAAACTCATGAGGCAGCCTATGAACTTTTGGAAGAATTGGCATCCAACAACTATCAATGGCCTACAGAAAGAGCAATGCCAAGAAAGACAGCTAGAGTTTTAGAACTTGATTCTATTATCTCATTGGCGACACAAATGGCAACTTTGTCCCAACGACTAGGTAAAGTGAATGTTAATGCTATTCAAACTAATGTTGTTTGTGATCATTGTTCAGGAAATCATTCAAGTGCTAACTGCCAAGTGGGAAATCCTTTTGCCCAATCAAGTTATGGACAAGCAAATTACGTGTCAAATTTTCAAGGTCAAAATAATCCATACTAGAACACGTACAATCCTGGATGGACGAATCACCCCAACTTTTCATGGATTAATAACCAAGGGCAGGCTAAACCACCTCAGCAAGAGAAGCAGTCTACACTTGAGGACATGTTCATGTAGTACTTGCAGAAGATAGATGTGGCGATCCAAAACAATTCAGCTTCAATCCGTAATCTTGAGGTGCAGATCGGTCAGCTCTTAAGCATGCTCACAGAGAGGACTGTAGGAACTTTGCCAAGCAACACTATCACCAATCCAAAAGAACATGTAAAGGCAATATCATTGAGAAGTGGACGAACATATGAGGAGCCAAAAGTAACAAATGCAAAACAAGATGAAGCTGTAGATAATAAGGAGTCAAAGATGAAGGAGGCTAAGTCAGAGATGAAAGAAGTGGAGCAAGCTGAGAGGACTAAGGAGAATGAAAGAGCTTCAAAATCAAAAAAAATCTAGGGAAGTTACTTTTGAGACTTCTTCTCCTTCAATTTATGATCCACCAATTCCTTTTCCGCAAAGATTAAAAAAAAAACAATGTGGATGATCAGTTTTCTAAATTTCTAAGTATATTTAAGCAATTGCATATTAATATTCATCTCATTGAAGCTTTGGAACAAATGCCTAAATATGCTAAATTTTTGAAGGATATTATATCAAAGAAGCGGAAATTGGAGGAGCATGAAATAGTAATGCTGGCAGAGGAGAGTAGTGCAATCTTACAAAAGAAGCTACCGCCTAAGCTGAAAGATCCAAGGAGTTTCGCTATCCCTTGCACTATAGGAAAATCTTATTTTGATAGAGCTTTATGTGATTTAGGGGCAAGTATTAATCTAATGCCTTTCTCTGTTTTCAGGAAATTGGGTCTTGGAGAAGTAAAGCCGACCACTATCTCTTTACAATTGGCGGATAGATCCATTAATTATCCAAGAGGAGTCATTGAGGATGTATTAGTAAAAGTTGACAAGTTCATCTTCCCGGCTGACTTCATTGTCCTTGATATGGATGAGGACGAGGAGATCCCTTTGATATTGGGTCCACCTTTCCTTGCAACGGGGAGGACCTTAATTGATGTCCAGCAAGGAAAACTTGTTTTGAGGGTCGAAGAGGATGAGGTCACTTTTGATGTATTTAAGTCTATGGAATTTCTTCCCGAGACACATTCTTGTTTTCAAATAAGTGACTGAGACGTGATCATGGCCGATGAGACTTATGCAATTGATTTTCTAAAGTTACCACTTAAGGTATGTCTTACTCGCTCTACACCTGTTAAATTCAATGATGAAGAGGTTAAGGAGTGTGAAAGATATTTGGAGGCTACACCACTCTTTCCTCTTTCAATGAAACCAAAAGTGGAAGACTTAAAATCATGTCAGCCAACATCTCCACCAGAAGAACCACTTAAACTTGAGCTCAAACCGCTTCCATCAAAGTTAAGATATGCTTTCTTAGGTCAAGACTCTACTCTTCCAATTATTATTAACAGTTCTTTGAGTGATGTAGAGGAGGAAAAGTTGCTAAGAATCTTGCGGGAACACAAGATGGCTTTGGGCTGGACCATCTCTAACATCAAAGGAATTAGTCCTTCAATTTGCACACACAAGATTTTAATGGAGGAAAAATATAAACCAATTATCCAACCCCAGAGAAGATTGAATCCATCAATGCAAGAAGTGGTGCATAAAGAATTGCTGAAGCTGTTAGATGCCGGAATTATTTATCCTATCTCGGACAGCGCATGGGTAAGTCCAGTACAAGTCGTCCCAAAGAAAGGTGGAATCACCGTGATCAAAAATGATAATGATGAACTTATAACAACAAGGACGGTCATGGGATGACGAATGTGCATAGATTACAGAAGGCTTAATGATGCAACTCAGAAAGATCATTTTCCTTTACCTATTATTGATCAAATGCCAGAAAGACTTGCAGGGCATGCTTACTACTGTTTTTTGAATTGATATTTGGTTATAATCAAATAGCCATCGCGCTTGAAGATCAAGAGAAGACCACTTTTACTTGTCCATATGGAACATTTGCATATAGGCGGATGCCTTTTGGCCTTTGCAATGCGCCAGCAACATGTCAAAGATGTATGATGTCCATCTTCTCGGACATGGTGGAAATTTGTTTAGAAGTCTTCATGGATGACTTCTCTGTCTTTGGATATTCTTTTGATAATTGTTTGTCTAACTTATCTTCAGTTTTGCAGAGATGCAAGGAGACAAATTTAGTATTGAACTGGGAAAAATGCCACTTCATGGTAGAGGAGGGGATAGTGTTGGGCCACCGCATTTCCTCTAAGGGAATTGAAGTTGACAGAGCAAAAATAGAAGTGATTGAAAAACTCCCACCACCAGCCAATGTGAAGGGCGTGAGAAGTTTCTTGGGACAGGCCAGATTCTACCAATGGTTTATTAAGGATTTTTCCCAAATTACTAAACCTCTTTGCAATTTGTTGATTAAAGACACTCCATTTGAATTTTTTGATGAATGCTTGCATGCTTTTGAAACACTAAAAAAGAAATTAATTTCAACACCTATAATTGTGTCACCATATTGGAATTTACCGTTTGAATTAATGTGTGATGCCAGTGATTATGCTATAGGGGCTATTTTAGGGCAGAGAAAAGATAACAATTTTCATGTTATTTATTATGCAAGTAGGACCTTAACAGAAGCTCAACTGAATTATGCCACTACTGAAAAAGAATTATTAGCAGTTGTTTTTGCTTTTGACAAATTTCGTTCTTACTTGATAGGTTCGAAGGTGATTGTCTACACCGATCACTCTGCTCTAAAGTACTTGCTTGCAAAGAAGGATGATAAACCAAGATTGCTTTGATGGATTTTGCTTCTACAAGAATTCGATTTGGAGATTAAGGATAAGAAGGGTACTGAAAATTTGGTGGCAGATCACTTGTCTCGGATGGAGCTTTTAGGTACGGATGATGAGCAGCAAGTTCAAATAAAAGAAGCATTCCCAGATGAGCATTTGATGGCTATACAAGTTGTTCCATGGTACGCCGACATAGTCAACCACTTGGTGTCGCAAATTCTACCTCCCAGGATGATATATCAACAAAAGAAGAAGTTCTTCTCCAACTTGAAATATTATTTTTGGGAAGAACCTTTTTTATACCGGCACTGTGTAGACCAGATAATCAGAAGATGTGTGCCCAAGGAGGAGATGGAGAACATACTCAGACATTGTCATTCATTAGAAGTTGGCGGCCACTTTGGTGGTGCAAAAATAGCCGCAAAAATTCTACAATCAGGGTTTCATTGGCCATCTATTTTTAAAGATGCATTTAAATTTGTTAATTTGTGTGATCATTGTCAAAGAGTTGGAAATATTTCTAGGAAACATGAGATGCCTTTAAACAATATTTTAGTTACTGAATTATTTGATGTTTGGGGTATAGATTTCATGGGTCCTTTTCCATCCTCATATTCTAACAAATTTATTTTGGTGGCTATAGATTATGTCTCCAAATGGGTGGAAGCAGTTGCTTTGCCGACTAATGATGCGAGATTCATAGTGAATTTTCTACGAAAGAATATCTTCTCTCGATTCGGCACTCTAAGGGCAATAATCAGTGATAGCGGAAAGTATTTTTGCAATCGCCAATCTGAAGCACTACTAACTAAGTATGGAGTTACACATCACGTGGCAACACCATACCATCCTCAAACGAGCGTACAAGTCAAGATATCTAATCGAGAGCTGAAGCGTATATTGGAAAAGACTGTGAATATCTCTCGTACAGACTAGGCGAGAAAGTTAGATGATGCTTTATGGGCCTATAGAACAGCATTCAAAACACCGATCGGGATGTCACCATACCGGCTTGTTTATCGAAAAGCATGCCATCTACCGGTGGAACTAGAACACAGAGCCTATTGGGCGACAAGGATACTGAACTTTGATCTACAAGCAGCTGGCGAGAAGAGAATATTGCAAATCAATGAGATGGATGAGTTTCGCAATGATGCTTATGAGAATGCTTGAATTTACAAAGATAAAACTAAGAGATGGCATGATAAGCATATTCTAAGTAGGGAATTCGAAGTCGGGCAAAAAATTCTATTATTTAACTCAAGATTTCGACTCTTTTCAGGAAAGCTGTGCTCTCGGTGGTTAGGACTATTTGTGGTAACCCAAGTTTTTCCCTATGGGGCGGTTGAAGTCCATCATGAACAAAAAGGGACATTTAAAGTAAATGGACAGAGATTAAAACCCTTTATGGATGGAGACTTTAACTCAGAAAAATGCTTCATCGATCTCATCTGTAAAAAAGGATGAAAGGATTACGTCTAGCTACAGACGTTAAATAAAGCGCTTTTGGGAGGCAACCCAAGTTTTTCATTTTTTGTTTCTGTTTTGATTTTTTTTGTTTTATTTTTTTTTTTCTCTTTATCTTATTGTTTTTTTTTTTCCTTCCATTTTGTAGGAATAAAGAGACCACAGAAATCTTCACTGGGTACACGGTTGGACTCATTATTTTATTTAGTTTTTCTTCCTTTTTCCCATTACGGACAATGTGAAATTTAGGTTTGGGGGAAGGGAATTTATTTTATTTATTAAAAAAAAAATTTCTTTGGCCTAACTTAAGGTTTGTGTTTTAAGGTCATTATACAACTCTTGCTTAAAGAATTTCATTGCTTTCATGCTCAATTCATTGCACATGCACGTAGCCACTCAGACACAACTTGTTGTTGAAGGATAAAAATGATTAGAAAATTTTGATGATAACAATGTGGAGACTGTAACCCTTGTGAGTTTTGAACCAATCATTATTTTTGGAGGGTTATTTAATTTTTTTCTAATCTTAAAGTTCAGTTGGAAGTGTGTAACATATTTCCCTTGTTGTAGTCTCATTGTTCTTTCTTTTGGCCAAAAAAAAAAAAAAGATTTTATGCCACGCTTGAACCTTTTGAAGTCATTGATGTTGAATGAACTATACTAGTATTTGAGAGATGAGATTAGGCCATTTTTGTCTACTTTGAGCCATATATGTGTTTTTCTTTTTCTTTTTGATACATTATCACTAGTCACCCCATTGAGCCTTTTAAATAGCCTTTCTTTCTTAAAGCCCTTGTCCATAGTGTTTCAAGATGGAATTTGATCAGTTTGTTTCAATGTGGTGGTTTGCGCAAGAATTGAAAGAAGGAAAAAAAATTTGTACAGAGTTCCATTACTCCAATGTTTTGAGTTGCTTAGTACCTAGGGGTATTCATTACCAATGTTTACTCTTACGTCAAACCATAACTTGAAATATGAGTATGCAAAAGCAATTCAAGTTTGTGACTTGTTGAGTAATTGGGTGCATCCATCACAAATGCTTGCATTCATGTCAAAAGATAAGTGACGACTTGAAGTAAGTAAAAAAAAAAGAAGTAAATAGAAAGGGTTCTCATCAAATTTTGAGAAGTGAAATGTAAAGGAGTATTGCTTTGAAGAAGAAGAGTAGAAAAAAAAAATTGTTGAATGGAAATTCCAAAAAGAGTTGACATTTCGACAAATCTTGAAAACACTTCTTATAATTACCTTTACCCATTTTTATTTCATTCCCTTTACTTTTTACCTTACATTACGTCCTAATAAAGTCCTTATTTGACCTTGAAGATTGTGTAGCTCAGATATTGATATGACTGAATAAAAAGTGTGGTATAAATTCTTTTTGGCATCTTTTCATGAGACTACTTGTTCTTTCTTGATTAAGCATTTTTCATGTGATTTATATGTGAGATTTTTATTTTGCTTACATTATTCCACTCACATATATTGTTGAGAGTGTTACACCCCATTTCTGAGTGATTTCATTTGTTGAGTGATAACACCGAAAAGGTTTGAGTTGAAGCATACTTTCAAATAGAAGTTTGAGTCAAGTTTATTCTAAAACTAAGAGTATGTTTGGGTTGGCTACCACTATTCACTCACATTGAGTTTTGATGGCATGAGAAATTTATTTAGCATTTGTAGTGTTTTTGAACTTGAACTAATTCTTTTTGCAAAAGGCAATTGAAATTTAAAATATATATATATATTGATTTTCTTTGTTTTGTTTATTTTAGTATTCATTCTCAGAATTTTGTGGGTATATTCCCTACAAACCCTCACGAGACTACAACTCGTCCACTAGTGTAAGCTAGGGGTTTAAAGGCTTGTTGCATATGCTTAATGCAATCGAAATGTCCAGCGAAAGTGGATTAGTTAGGATATATTCTTTGTTTTATTTTACTCTTTATCTGTTTTGCTCGAGGACTAGCAAAATGTAGGTTTCGGGTATTTGATGTGCATGAAATATATACAGCAAAGTACTCACATATCTACATATTTAGCCCTACTTTTATGTTATTTTGTTACTGATTATATAATATCTTTGTGTTATAGGTAACATGAGTTTTACATGCAAAGTGGGGCTAAGCCAATTGAATCAAGCCAACTTTCATCCAGCCAAGCATGAATTCAAGAGAAGACCAACCCAATTAAATTCAAGTCCAAGTGGAGCAAGGAATCAAAGGAAATTTTCACTAAATCCAAGTCCAATTCGGATTAGGATTCCAGCCTGCACATCAGTAGTATTTTTAGCATAACTTTCGGCTCAGATATCCAATAGAGATGATTCAAGTTGGGCTGGAAAGTTGACTTAAAGGGCTACAACTTTGTAGTGAAGCCAAATTCTAACGTCAAATGGTCCAAATTGTTGGTTAAGTGAAGCCTAAAAATCTGGGATTTTCTCCAAACGGGAATAGGATTCCTTGACCTATTTAAAGGCTCTTTAGGGAAAAAAGAAGGAAGACCAGAGAGGAAAAGAGGGTGTCGCATAGAAGAACTTGTTTTGGGGGTCATTATGAAGAGGAGGATCTGAGGAAAAAGGCGAGAGTTTCATGTTGGTCAACCAATTCAAATGAAAGACATAAGTTTTATTTATTTTCTTTTCAATTTTATTATGAACTAAATTTATTTTCTAGAGCATTGATGTAGTCTAGCAATGAGCACACAATTTATATTTTAAGTTATTTTATCTTTAATATTTCCATGATTGAGTGTTTAATTCTTATTCTTAATGCTTACTAATTGTTTACGAATAATTGTTTGATCAATTGAATTAAAATGAGACCGAGATGTGATTTGTTATTTTAGTTCTAGAATTAAACATCATTAGTTGAGCAAAAGTAGAGATGCTTTACCGCGATTAGTGTGATTTTTCAGAAAATTCAAAGTACATAATGGGTCTCCAATTAATTAAATTCACGTAGAGATATGGAATTGTTAGCTGAAGATATTTTTGATATTATTCGAGAGAAGATATTGAATACTTAAGGAATTTTTAATCATCAACGGGAGATTATTAGAATTTAATAATTAGGAAGAATAATTAGAATTTGTTAGGTGAAATCAACCGCTCTAGATCCATTCTTATCATATTTTTACACCTTTAGATTTTTGCATTTTGTTAATCTTTTATTCGTAGATTTATTTTTATTAAATAGTTTAATTTAACTCAGATACTAGAACGTTCCATTTATTTTCACTTTTCCAAATAGTAATTAATTTAGTAAATTTCGGTATTCAATAACATAGTTAATCCCTGTGGGTTTGACATTCGTTTTCTAAAAACACTTTACTACTTGTTACGTTTCTGTGCGCTTGCAGATTATTTTACGCGAACACATTTCTCTTTAAAGAACAGCACCATAAAGTCTTGATCACATATCTAACTTATACTCAACAAGTTCACCCTCAGACCTTCTTCATATAGCACATTGGTTCCCTTCCCTTTTATCTGTGATTTACTCTCATCACCAAAGGTGAATTTCCACCTTTCTTGGACTCAAAAACATTAAAGAGAGAGCAGTCTCTAGTCATGTGTCATGAGCATCCACTGTCAAGGTACCACAAACATGTGTCCATTAACTTGAATGCAAACTTCATCATAAAGCACACCTCATGCTTGCATGAAAAATCATTTGGAATGGTGTTTTCTCTCATCTGCCATCTATGAACAAAGCCTTTAACTTTCACCTTTCTCAGACGAACTCCTCTGCACATTATCATTCTGAGACAATCTAGTTTCTTCTTTGTTATACTAAGACCTTTTTCAATATTCATCAAGATAACTTTCAAATAACTTTTAGACTTGCAATTTCTGAAACACTCAATCAAATAGATATTAGAATGGCAAGATGTATTTGAAACAAAAGATCTTTTCATGCCATTTGTAGCCATGACAACATGGGTTAATGGATCACACAACAAAGATTAACCTTAATTAGAGTGTGCCTGATCTGATACCACTTGATAGGCCAACAATGTGTTGACCCCTTGGGTAAATTAACCAATTAATTAGCTAAGTAAATTAATTAATTCAATTTAACATGCAATACATGTCGTAGCACAAACAAATCGCCAAATAACTAAATGCAATGGAAATTAAATTTGACATGGGTGATTTGTTTACGAATGGGAAAAATCACTGAGGTAAAACCCCACCAAGTGAATTTAAGGTCACCACTTCTAAGAATCCACTATAATCAAAACATGCGATTACAAGTAAAGGAATCTCAGTACCTTATACCAACCTACATTTGAACCCTTACCCCAATACAAAATTGGACTTTTAATGTAGCGACCATCTCTCCTTTCAATGCACAGCTCCCCGGTACGTGACTAACCAATCGATGCGCGTATCCCCATACGTGGCTTACACACCAAAATATTTTTTTCTTGAGAAACTACACACCAACTTGAGAAAGATGTTGGCTGCAAAGTTCTTCAGTTCATCCACGCAATGAAAATCAAGAAGTTCCTTGGTTACAAAATTCTACGACCTACAAATGCAGTAACTTCTTCAAGAGAAATATGAACTAGGGCAAACTGTCTCCGATCAAAATTTGAGTGAATAATCACTATGCATCAAGTTGTATCACCTTAGAAGGCCCTTAAAATAATCCTTACATATGTCTAGAGTTGTGAGAAAAGAACCCCTACACAAATAGCTTGGATATGTGTGAAAAACAGATCTGGAAATCTAAATTTCGTAAATCTCGATAGATAGGTTATTTGTCGAGCTGTTGTCGAGCATCAGGCTAAAACTTCATTTTAAACCTCGATAGATACAATTTGTTGAGCTTTAAAATACAGAACTTCTTCACTTTTTTCTTGAACAGATTTGCATGGTTTTAACTCTTGACTTGAACACTATGTTGCTTAAAGACTTAAATCATCCTAGATCTACCCAATTACAAGTAAAGTGTGTTTTGTTAAAGGATTAGTCAATTCTACATGACATAGATTCTAACAAGTTCCACATATGTCCTAACAAAAAGTTTGATGGTTATTAGAACTAGCATTTAACCCGCGCAATGCACGTGATTATTTTATGAATTAGAAAACAATTAAGTTAATATAACAATACATTAAAATTCAAAATTTGTCGAGGGCATGTTGTACAGCCCCTCATTTGTCCTACTTGCAGGAATGCTATCCATAAAATACAATATCACTCCATTTAAAATCAACTCCAATTATCTTTTATAGAATTTAAAAAAAAAAAAAAATATATATATATATATATATATATATATATATCTTATGTTACAATGGTGTCCATCTAGAAACAAAATATGAAGCACATAGTGAGCATCATATGTCATTGAAAATACACAGGCACCAACTCAAAGCAAATTAACCACAAACTAAAGCCCTTTTATGTTGGGGTGTTTTTTTTTAATAATAAGTTTTGGGTTTATAGAGATAAAACATAGCCTTAACTCACAACACATACTTTGAAAACATTCTATTTTTTCACTCTTCAATTTCCAATGAAGAGTGAAAAAATAGAATGTTTTCCTTGTTAATATGTCAAGCTTACCACACCAATGAGCCAAGCTCATCTAATTAAAACAACTTCAAATTGTTAACTACATGCTAGATCCAAACGCAATGGACATAGTTAGAACTTAGAATTAGTGGAGTCAACGCATAAAGTGAACTCTAGAACAAATGTAAACTACCTATGCAAATTGAATCAAGATGTAACTAAGCAAATGAATTAATAGGTGGTTTGAAATTGAAACATGAACAACAATTAACTTTAAAAACCAACCCCAAATAGCAAGCCCACCCAATAACTGAATGCACAATTCAGTATACTTGTATAAAATTAAATATACAAAAATAAAAATCTATAAACTTACCTAACACCAGCATCACCAATAATATTAATTGGCATACCAATTAAAATGTGCATAACCAAGCATTCTAGCCATAACAATTGGGACAATGCACTTCATCTTCATTTCAGGCCTCATCATACCCATCAACACCACACCAATACCATTATTGATTGTCCCATAAGTAGCTCTCATACCTAAAAGACCAAAAATCTAACCCAAAACAGACTAAAAATAATCCAATCCTTTCCAAAAACAAAGCAGCTACTTGTTTTTTCTCTCCCTAACTCTTGCATTTTTGTGGTTCTATTAGTCTAACTTAAACAACCTAAAATTGAAAATTGCATTAAGATTGAAAATAGTATGACACAAAACATAGAAATTAGCAGAGATCAAATTACTTGCAGCAAGTAAGCTATTTAATAGAATTTGCAAATTAAAAATTTCTCAAAAGAATTATGCTCAAGTAGAAATTGTCCATCAAAAGAATAATGTCTGCCACAAAAAGCTTACCATAGATATAGGATGGCAAGATGCAGAGCAATAAGTTTCAAAGAACAAAATACCCATTGTTCCTAATTTCCTGTTTCTTTGCCAAGTTTACATTCTATTACATATTCGAATATTTTTTTTTACATGTTCGAATATAAATATATATATATATATATATATATATATATATATATATAAAATCAATAGAAATAAAGGGGAAAATCCCTAAACTTACCATTAAATTATGATATTCATTGTAACACAATTACATGCCTCAACCACAATTACATGCCTCAATCATTGTGATTTGTGAACTCTTTGACCTTTACATCACAACGCTAGGAAAAATAATTAAAAAAAGAAGCCCTCAAAGAACTTGTAAATAACGAAATAAAAAGAACATAGAGAACCAAATTATAAAGAGGAGAAACATGTGATAAATAACACCTAGTATGAATTTCAAATTAAATACATAGATAACTATCACAATCAAATTTATAAATGATTGGATTATAGTATATTTATGAACTGCATCAATAGCAAATATATTTCTTTCAAATATATTATAAGCAACTAAAGTGGTTGGTAACATCCCCTGTGATGGATGTTAGGATTAGTGCCCTTAAATCCTATTGTATGATGCTATGTATGATATTATGTATGACATGATGTATGACTTAATATTGTGATTGATAAAGTTATTTTATTATTATCTAAAATAGTGGTAACGTGAATATGAGACATTATCATATAGTCCATGAGATGCATTGTATGTGATTTATGTGAAAAGTCACAGAAGATGTAAATCACAAGTTCTTTGTAAACTCAGAATTAATAGTTCGTAGTCGGTGATGAAATTGGGCATTTCATCTGCGAAGACTATAACGTGTCAACTAAGATGATTTGTCTTGATCATGGAAGTGGAAACTTTTAGTTGATATGTTGATATGTTTTAAGAGTTAAAACATATTGAACAGGACTGCTGTGAGATTTATTATTCTTCTAACGACTGTCAAATGAATAATAAATCTCACGACTTCTATTTGCATGAACTCTTAATCCTGAGAGAATAATGGACCTGATCATGAAGTGTAGGTTGCTTTGATATATCAGGAGTGAGATCTGAAGTGACGGTCAAAACCTCAGTATGTGGGGCAGCCACATTTAGTGTTGATGGAACATATATTCTCAAGATGGAATTCATAGTCTCTTGATGGAGATATAAAATATTCCCTTGAGATAAGTTTAATGGTTTCAGTTATTCAGAGAGTTAGGCCTAACCACTTTAGTAAGAAATTACTAAAGTATATATTTATGAAATTGGATTTCATAAATATACAATGAATAACTTTAAAGAATTAAACTGGGTACTCAAGGATAAGATGTGGTAATTTACAAAGTGGCAGTCTACGTTTATGACTTTGTGTTACTATGAATATTTTATGAAGGGGTTACGTGTATAATAAAGTCTTGGGATATAATTCATTAATAAGGCTTAGAGTGCAATTATATTTATATAGTGGTATTAAATATAATTAATGGTAACTTTGGACTTGTCAAGAGTTGACGGAAAAGCCTAAGGCCCATTGGAGCTAGTGTCTTATTGGTCCCTTTTGGTCCCACTCTAAGCGACACATTAAAGCCCAATTGGAAAGGCCCAATAGGCCAGCTCAATTAGATAATCAGTTAGTTATAAAGGGAGAAATATATAGAATTTTTATTAGATGAGACTAGAAACGGAAAAGAAACGGTGTGTGAGAGAGTGTGAGACACACTTTCATTCTCCCTTTGAAAAACTGATTGAGAGACCACACATCTTGGACGTAAAGTGGAATTAGAGTGAAGATTAAAAGTGTTCCCAAGTACTTCTAATCTTTGTTTTGAATTTCTCCACACCAAGGTACGCTATCTTGTTCTTAAATTCTGAAATTTACATTGTGCACGTTATCAATCATGAATGAAATAGATCCTCTTTCATTGCTTCCGCTGTGGGTTTTGCATGAGATGCAAAACCAGAATTTTTCCTTCAATTGGTATCAGAGCAAGATTTTCATATCATGATTGTATAGCGTGTGATTGAATTTTGGAATTTAAGAAAACCGTTATCTTTGTGTTTTTTAAATTTCTGCATAAAGATATTGTTGCATAAATCTTGTGTGCATTAATAAATATATATGATATATTGTTCTACATGTGCACGGATTGAACATTGATTCAATAACTATTAATGGAAGTTAACGGATTGCATGTAGAATTTGTGTAATTGTTATGTACGGACTGCATGTAGAATATATGATTGGCAGTTTTTGATTGGCAGTTATGCACTTGTCAAAAACTTTGAATCATTATTGGTCCGTTTGACTTTGAATTCATTGCATGGTTAACACGGATTGGATGCACCAAGTTATGAAAACCGCTTGGACTTTCATTTCATGAAAACTGTCTTGAGTTAGTTACAATTTTCACACGGATTCATTTTTTTTTTCAAAACCTTTTGGACTAATGCATGGTTTGACCATGCTATTGCTTTGAAAAAAGGTGAATCCGTAAGGATTCTTTTCTTCTCTGACAATTGTATATATATATATATATATATATATATATATATATATATATATATATATATATATATATATATATTATAATATATATATAAAGTAATATTTATATATTATATATATATTAATTTGTATATTATATATAATATAATATAATATAATATAATATAAATTTTTATATATAATAAGGGTTTTTATTACGTTATATATATTTATATATATATTTAGATATGTTAATGCTAGGGTTAAGAAATTTATTCCTAATTAGATTAGGATTATTTTTTTAACGTGTCTAGCATTATTATGGGACTTAATCTTAAAAAACCTTTATTTTAAAATATCTAGTGGGAGAGAGATTCAAGAGTTGGATCTCACGGCCTCCATTGTTGGTTCATAGTAGTGTGAAATATATACTTTGTCTTTGCCTCGAGCTTATCATTCCATGCGGAGAGTATTTATTTCATGGTCCTACAAGATTGAATTTCTTGGTTTATAGTGGTTTGATAAACACCTTGTCTTAGCTTCGAGCTTTGCATTCCATGCGGATGGTGTTTTATCATGGTACTACAAAATAAGCCTGTTAAAGGGATGAGATGTGGTTACACATGATTCTAGACAATGGTATACACTAGACTAAGTATTTTAGTATCCTTTATGCTGAGTTCTTACTATTATTACTTAGAGGTTAAATATCAAACGGCATATTATTAGTGTTTGATAAGAGTTATCATGATAGCACTAATAATGAGAATAGTTCTCAATCAATCATAGTATTTTATGTTCACTCTATGCTGAGGGATATTGAATATGAGATTTGGTTGTCGTTGCATATATTATTTTATAGTTTTATTAAGGTTCCATATTATATGCTTTTATGCTAAATTGATAATGTCCAATTTACTTATTATATTCATGTTTATTGTTTTCAGATTTTGTCATGGCATCATTTAGCCCACTTGTTTCCATTCTTAACCAAAACAAACTGACTGGATCCAACTATGTTGATTGGAAAAGAAATTTGGACATTTTTCTTACTGCTGAAGAGCACAAGTATGTGCTTACTCAACCATGTCCTAACTTTCCTTCATTAGATGCTCCTCTTGAGGAAAAATAACGATATGATCGTTGGCAGAAATCTAATGAGATGGCCAAGTGCTACATCCTAGCATCTATCTCAAATGTTCTACAGCATCAAATGCAGGATGTAGAACTTGCTTCGGACATAATGCATAGTCTGAAGGAGATGTTTGGTGAGCAAGGCCGTTCTGCAAGGCAAGAAACCATGAGGCAAATTTATAATATCAAAATGGCTGCAGGAAGTTCAGTGAGAGAGCATTGTCTTAGGATGATTGCTAATCTGAACACATTAGAAGTTTTAGGTGCCGACATTGATGGAGAATCCCAAGTGGATATGATACTCCAGTCACTACCAGAGTCATTCAAGGAATTCAGACTCAATTATAATATGAACAAAAAGATTTATTCTTTGTCTGAATTAATGAATGAGTTAGTGGCGGCAGAAGGCATCCTTGGTACTTCTAGTGTTGAAGCCAATGTGGGTGAAGCTTCTACTTCTCAACCTAAGTCGAAAGGCAAGGGTAAGAAGAAGAAGAATTAGGACTTCACTAGGAAAGATGGTAAACAAATTGCCTTAGGGGTTGCCAACAAAGGAAAGAAAACCAAAGGAAAGTGTTTCCATTGTGGTGAGAAAGGACATTAGAAGAGGAATTCTCCAACATTCAAGGCTGCCAAGAATAAGGGTATGAAAAGTTCATTTCTTCTTGAAATATGTTTGGTACAGAATCCAACAGATTCCTGGTGTGTGGATTCAGGTTGTACTAATCATATCTGCAATTCTTTGCAGGGGTTCCAGGAGACCAGAAAGTTGAATGAGGGAGAACTATTTCTTACTTTGGCTGATGGGAGCAAGATTCCGGTTGAAGCTGTTGGAGTGTTTAATTTGTGTTTTAAGTCTAGAGTTTTAATATTGGAAGACTATTTGTATGTACCTAATGTTCGTAGGAATTTAATTTCTGCAACTTACTTAGGTAAACATGGATATTGTGTTATCCTGAAAGACAATGTTGTAATAAAGAAGGATAAAGTGTTTATCTGTTCTGGCAATATTGTAGATGGTCTTTATATTTTAACTCCTGATAAGCATGAATTATACAATTCTGAATTAGATAGTAACTCTCATGTGAAATCATTAAAGAGAAAGTTTCCTTCTACTAGTGATGCATATCTATGACACTTGCATTTAGGTCATATTAATTCAAGTACGATTCAAAGACTAATCAAAGATGGACTTTTACAGCCCATGGACTTTGATGGTTTTCCAGTTTGCGAATCTTGTTTGGAAGGTAAGATGACCAAACGACCTTTTAATGCAAAGGGTAGAAGAGCCCATGATTTGCTAGAACTAGTACATTCAGATGTATGTGGTCCTATGTCAATCCAAGCAAGAGGTGGCTATGAGTATTTCATTACTTTCACTAATGATTACTCTAGATTTGGTTATGTGTACCTAATGAAACGGAAGTCCGAAGCCTTTGAAAAGTTCAAAGAGTTTAGGGCTGAAGTTGAGAATCAATTAGGTAAACACATAAAGGCCATTCGATCTGATCGAGGTGGTGAATACCTTCTTGGTGATTTTAAGGATTACTTGACTGAAAATGGGATTATATCCCAATTGACTGCACCTGGAACTCCACAAAAAAATGGTGTAGCAGAAAGAAGGAATATGACTCTTTTAGATATGGTTAGGTCCATGTTGAGTTATTCGACTCTACCAATTTCTTTTTGGGGATATGCCTTAAATATTGCAATGTATCTTCTGAATTTAGTACCTTCGAAGTCTATTCCTAAAACACCTGTAGAGTTGTGGAATGGGCGTAAGCCTAGTATGAGACATCTCCACATTTGGGGTTGTCCAGCACATGTGTTGAAAGGAAAGTCTGACAAGTTACAGTCTAAAACGGAAGTGGTATTTTTTGTAGGATATCCAAAAGGAACAGTAGGAGGTTTATTCTATAGTCATAAGGATAATAAAGTGTTTGTTAGCACAAATGCCAAATTCTTGGAAAATGACTATATGAATAATTTTACTTCGATAAGTAGGGTTGTCTTGGCTGAAATGAATGAACCGATAGTTGAACAACCAATGGATGAAACTAGGGATGATGTGACTGTATTAGATACACCACAAGATACTACTCATGAGATGTCTAGTACACAGGTGCCTCGTCGTAGTGGGAGAATTGTTCGGCCTCCTATAAGATTCATAGGTTTGGGAGAAACTTATGAGGCTATCTCAGAAGAGGCTGAATCGGATCCTTACACTTATGATGAAGCAATGAATGATATAGATGCACATCATTGGGTCCAAGCTATGAAATCTGAATTGGATTCTATGGATTCCAATCATGTATGGGATCTTGTAAAGGCGCCTAACGGCATTAAACCTGTTGGTTGCAAATGGGTTTGCAAGAGAAAGTGAGGGATAGATAGAAAGGTTGAAACCTTTAAAGCAAGACTAGTGGCGAAAGGATATACACAAAAAGAAGGTATTGATTATGATGAAACTTTTTTGCCAGTAGCCATGCTTAAATCTATCAGAATTCTCTTATCCATTGCTTCTCATTATGATTATGAGATTTGGCAAATGGATGTCAAGACTGCATTTCTTAATGGCAATCTTGAAGAAGAAATATACATGTTGCAACCAGAAGGATTCATAGCAAAGAACCAAGAGCATATGGTATGCAAGTTGAATAGGTCCATTTATGGACTTAAACAAGCATCTAGGTCATGGAACATCAGATTTGATCAAGCAATCAAGTCATTTGGTTTTGAACAAAATCTTGATGAACCATGCGTGTACAAAAGACATCGAGACAAAGTAGTAATGTTCCTAGTGCTTTATGTTGATGATATTCTACTCATTGGGAATGATGTAGGGGTAATGTCATCGGTTAAAGTTTGGTTGTCAAGCCAATTTGATATGAAGGACTTGGGTGAGGCTAACTTTATTCTAGGGATCAAGCTTTGGCGAGATCGCAAGAATAAGATGTTAGGCTTATCACAAGCTGGATATATAGATAAGGTTCTAGAACGGTTTAGCATGCAAAACTCCAAGAAAGGATTGCTTCCTTTTAGACATGGAGTTCCTCTGTCTGATGACCAAAGGCCTAAGACTCAAGAGGAAGAAAATATGATGAGACAAGTTCCTTATGCTTCTGCAGTGGGAAGTCTCATGTATGCCATGCTTTGTACTAGACCAGATATTTGTTATTCAGTTGGCATGGTCAGCCGATATCAATCAAATCCAAGACCAAAACATTGGCAAGCTGTAAAGCATATTCTCAAGTATCTTAGGAGAACGAGAGATTATATGCTTGTTTACCATAGTGAGGATTTGATTCCCATTGGTTATACAGATTCAGACTTTCAGTCAGATCTAGATTTCAGAAAATCCACTTCAGGATGTGTTTTCACCTTGGGAGGTGGAGCCATAAGTTGGAGGAGCGTTAAGCAATCTTGTATTGCGGACTCCACCATGGAAGCCGAGTACGTTGCTGCTTGTGAAGCAGCAAAGGAGGCTGTTTGGCTCAAGAAATTCCTTTCTGATCTTGGTGTTGTGAGAATGGAGCAAGTTCCCATCACATTGTTTTGTGACAATAGTGGAGCGGTTGCACAATCCAAAGATCCAAGGAATCACAAGAAAGGAAAGCACATTGAGAAGAAGTACCACATCATTCGAGACATTGTTACTCGTGGAGATGTTGTGGTAGCAAAGATTGAAAGTGCAAATAATCTAGCAGATCCCTTTACCAAAGCCTTGCCTCAAAGGACTTTCGAGTCACATTTGGAGGGAATGAGAGTTAGATTAATGCACAATAGTCTTTAGGGCAAATGGGAGATTGTTAGGATTAGTGCCCTTAAATCCTATTGTATGATGCTATGTATGATATTATGTATGACATGATGTATGACTTAATATTGTGATTGATAAAGTTATTTTATTATTATCTAAAATAGTGGTAACGTGAATATGAGACATTATCATATAGTCCATGAGATGCATTGTATGTGATTTATGTGAAAAGTCACAGAAGATGTAAATCACAAGTTCTTTGTAAACTCAGAATTAATAGTTCGTAGTCGGTGATGAAATTGGGCATTTCATCTGCGAAGACTATAACGTGTCAACTAAGATGATTTGTCTTGATCATGGAAGTGGAAACTTCTAGTTGATATGTTGATATGTTTTAAGAGTTAAAACATATTGAACAGGACTGCTGTGAGATTTATTATTCTTCTAACGACTGTCAAATGAATAATAAATCTCACGATTTTTATTTGCATGAACTCTTAATCCTGAGAGAATAATGGACCTGATTATGAAGTGTAGGTTACTTTGATATATCAGGAGTGAGATCTGAAGTGACGGTCAAAACCTCAGTATGTGGGGCAGCCACATTTAGTGTTGATGGAACATATATTCTCAAGATGGAATTCATAGTCTCTTGATGGAGATATAAAATATTCCCTTGAGATAAGTTTAATGGTTTCAGTTATTCAGAGAGTTAGGCCTAACCACTTTAGTAAGAAATTAATAAAGTATATATTTATGAAATTGGATTTCATAAATATACAATGAATAACTTTAAAGAATTAAATTGGATACTCAAGGATAAGATGTAGTAATTTACAAAGTGGCAGTCTACGTTTATGACTTTGTGTTACTATGAATATTTTATGAAGGGGTTACGTGTATAATAAAGTCTTGGGATATAATTCATTAATAAGGCTTAGAGTGCAATTATATTTATATAGTGGTATTAAATATAATTAATGGTAACTTTGGACTTGTCAAGAGTTGACGGAAAAGCCCAAGGCCCATTGGAGCTAGTGTCTTATTGGTCCCTTTTGGTCCCACTCCAAGCCACACATTAAAGCCCAATTGGAAAGGCCCAATAGGCTAGCCCAATTAGATAATCAGTTAGTTATAAAGTGAGAAACATACAGAATTTTTATTAGATGAGACTAGAAAAAGGAAAAGAAACGGTGTGTGAGAGATTGTGAGACACACTTTCGTTCTCCCTTTGAAAAACTGATTGAGAGACCACACATCTTGGGCGTAAAGTGGAATTGGAGTGAAGATTAAAAGTGTTCCCAAGTACTTCTAATCTTTGTTTTGAATTTCTCCACACCAAGGTACGCTATCTTGTTCTTAAATTCTGAAATTTACATTGTGCACGTTATCAATCATGAATGAAATAGATCCTCTTTCATTGCTTCCGCTGTGGGTTTTGCATGAGATGCAAAACCAGAATTTTTCCTTCAATGGATACAAAATATTAGCCAAAAATAGAAAGTTAAAAAGAGAACGATGAGAATATCCTTGGAAGAAATTTGGTGGAGAAGCCAACTTGGTTGTTGTCAGCTTCATGTTCTTTGTCTTAAAATTTCTTCATCTGAGAAGAAGCAGATCAAACGAAGCTATAATTTAGATCAAATGAAGCTAATTTATCCAAAAAGAGAAAAATAAAATGAGGCTAAATTAAAACTGCAAATATTCAAGAAGTTTAGACATCAAATTTAGCACCAACTTTGATAAGACAATTACATTTATAAAAAATTCAGCCTAACCTCAATTAATTTCCTCAGGAGCAAAATAGTTGTAGAACCCAAATGATATATTTCCCATATTATATTCAACAAATTCCAAGTGGGAAAAATTCATCTAAAAAGTGTGATGCACTTCTAAGAAACTTGACAAAAATTAAGATTGTATCCATCAACTTCTAAAATAAATTTATACAATACTGTATAGAAACCACTTAAAAGAAACTATAAAGAGCTTTTTTTTTCCCTTTAATATTGAAGAATAATTTACAATATGATCAAATTAAGGCTCCATTTGCATCCATATAAGAAATTATATAACTCAACCAAAATATAAGCGTTTAAAGCCTATAGGGATTCTCTATGAAATAATTTAATTTACCACTATCATAGAATCCAATAGGAATAATGATTTTGTAGCTATGAGTAGAGGTGCATAAATCATAATTGCTCATCCATCTCCCATAAAATTCATTAATTTATACATACACGGATAAATGCTACAGTGTATATAAACATGTTAACCACAGTGAACATGAATGTGAAACATATGTTAAAGCAATAACATGAAGTAACAACTTTTTATCTACTAAAAAGAATTGCATTTAAATATTCAATTAGAATTACTTAAAATACTAATGGCATTTGCTAATTAGTTGCATGCTACATCAATAAAAATTTTCAATTAACATAACATTTATCCTCAACTCCACAAATTGTAGATGACTTCAATAAAACAAAACTCAGCTGAAGTTAAATAGGGGCGCCACTAATTGTCCTTGAGCGAAACAAATTGAAGTTACATGATACATAAAAACAATTTTCCATTAACGTAGCATTTATCTTCGACTCCACAGATTGTAAATAATTTCAATAAAACAAAAAAAAGGAAGTACCAACTAACTTTTAGTTAAATAGTGGCAGCACTAAATGTCACTAAACAAAATAGAAAAGAAGAAATCATTGGACTTAGGAAAGTACTAATTGCATATGTTGCTTGCGATTAGATTTCACTGTTTCAATGTTTAAAGCATAAAACTCCACCATAGGTGATTTATCTGTACGAAAAAAAAGGAGGCATATCATTGACATAATCCTTATGGAAAAAGGAATAAACTTTGCACAATAACTGAAAAGGAAAAAAAATTTAAAGTAACAAATAAAAATATTGAACAAAACTGAAACCAATAAGTAAGCAGTCCTTTTTTGCTTAGTTTTTTCTACAAACAAAACTAAGTTTGAGTGCTTTCAAAGAAACTATCACTACTTGATATAAAAAGAAATCAGAAACTGTGATATCAAAGACATGTACCTCACCATCTTTGTCTAAGACCCCAACATCGCCATTCACATCCAGTGGAGTGATATCCCTCTACTTGTGAACCACAAACACAGACATCAAAACAAATCAAATTGTGCCCAGGACTAAAATAATAGTACCTATACAAAATAAATTTGACATTAAGTCCTTAACATCAACACAATAAGCAACAAAATAATAATAAATCAGTGAGCATTAAAAAGATCCATGCATTCTACTTTTACTACTTCCATTACTACTTAGAACCAACTTAGCTTCTTCCTCAGTTAGACTTTGTTCCATGTGGAGATTTATATAACAGTAAAGAAAAATCACAAAAGTTAGAGTTAAAGGGTAATTTCATCCTATTATTCATTTCTATTAGGGGCTGGCAAAATGAAATAGGAGGTATGTTATCAAAAATCAAATTCTAAAAAAAGAAGAAAAAGAAGAGCAAAACACCTAGGCATTTTAACAAACACTCTGCGTTCAGACACCCTAAACAAAACAACTTCTATCCAAAATCCCTCAAACCCAAATCTAACCCATCTATTTAAACTAATTAATCAAAACTACTCCTAATAAAAAAACCTAGATCATAACAGCATCCCTCAAAGAGATCCACGTTAATACTTCTAAAAGACCTAGATAAGGAAAAGGCCCAATTGCCATTTTTTATTCCTACCCTGTTCATGTGGCTTATATTTTTTTGTAGAATAATCTATTGCTCTATTTTTAACCAGACACCATAAATAGATACCCACACATCAATTTAACCACATACCCAAAACAAAACCAAATCTAACTCAAATACCTTAATAAAAAATATAACCTAGAAAGTTAAATAAAAAAAGAGTCCAGCCAAATTATTAAAAACTGATCATAATTAACGCACAAACTGAAAAGTAAAGAGAAAACTAACCGGTAGAGATATTGGAAGACGTTCTCTGATTGCAAACTATGGATACATGGGCAATGGAAGTTTTTTATTTTTTATTTTTCCTTTTAATCGGGTTGATTGGGATTAAGGCTTACCCGATTGGGATTAAGGCTTTACTTCCAACCACTTGATGTTTTAAGTGGGGTTTTTCCCAGTGGTATATGGGTGGAGGCTGGGCTAATGGAAAGAGAACTCAATGGTTAGGGTTTTTGATTTTAAGAAAGACAGAGAGAATGGCTGAATTTGTCGAAGGAAAAGGAGAATCGGAACGGAAGAGACTCTGTGTCTACAGTTCTGGTGGTCGGAGTATGGCGAGGAGACTGGCGAAGGCAGGATCCTCTCTCTTTCTCTGTTTCTTTTACCGTGGCCTCATCGCCTCTCTCTTTTCCTCTTTCTTTCTCCGTGTCTTCATAGGCTTTCTCTCGATTCATCGTCTCTCTTTATTTCTATTTATGTGCACTCTTTAACTTTAACTGGTTTTTTTTTTTTTGTTATTTAATTTACAACTTTTTTTAACTGCAAATGTGGCAGGGATTAAAAAACCAAGCGTTGTAACGTACGATTAATTTTTTAAAAACTGTATACGTGTCAGAATTTTAAATAGGTAGTTATCCTATTTGTCAATACGTCCTTAAATGCAGGAACCAACTTTCTCTCAGCTTCGTCTATTATATATATATATAGATTATTTATCTAGTCAAAGACCAATTTGGCTAGGAAGAGAAGTCAAAATGAAGGACAATTCTAGTATCTGATGGAAGGCATGAAGGATTATCATTGCAAAGGATAGAATTTCCGTCCTTATATGGTTACTACTTTGACTAGGAAACAAATTTCCTTCTTAAAGTTATCTTCGCAAGACAAATTGATTAGGAGCAAAGCTCATCTCATAGTGGTAGACTCTTGCACATGTTCAAGCTCTTGGAGAAATGACAGCTTGCAAATTTCTAAATAAATGAATGGTGCTGAAACTAATTGCATCAAAGCATGAATTTGTCAAGACTTGATCACTTTCCACGTTCAAAATTGTAAACATGACCAAGTCTTGAGGTGGCATTTGTAGGAGGCGAAATTTCAAACCAATTATAAAATGTTACATCAAAATTTAGTGGCAAATTTAAAATTAATGTCATTAAATTAATTAAATCGAATGATGACATTTGTCACCCAAATTGATATTAAATTGACATATTGAAATTTTCCATTTGTCACTTGACCCACAAGATAAAGATAAATCCCCTATTCAAAGTTTATGGATAATTATCTTTATTAAAAAGCAATAAAATAAAGAAAAATTCCCTATTCGAAATTGATGGATAATTATCTCCAGTAAAATAAATAAATTAAATAAAGAAATTATTTATCTTTATTGATTATTATGTTTATCAAAATATGATCTTTATCAAAATAGAAAAATAAAGATAATTATCTCTAAGAAAAATTTGGGCCAATCAAAAGTTTACTACATATTTTCAAGCATATCAATCAAAGTGGAGCTTATCCTATGAAACCATTATAAATAAATAGAGGACATCTCCTCTCATTTTGGGAACCAAGTTTTCAAAGGGCTCAAACTCTGGAGAAATTATGTGTCAAGAATCTTTGAAGAACTTGAAGAACATTTAAAGAGCTTGAAGAACTTGAAGGACAACAAATCTCTAACAAGCTCAAAGCTAGAGATTCGTTGTGAAGACCGCTCAATCAATCTTCCAACTAAATCAAGAAGGTTTTTTCGGTTCAAGTCAAGTTCAATAAAGATAGAATTAAAGGGTATTCTTTTGTAAAAAAATTGAAATAGAGATTGTACTCATTATTTATCAATACAAATTTATATTTGCAAACCATATTTCTTTTCAATTGTTTTATTTCTGCAATTGAGAAATTTTGTGTTTACAATATGTAAGGGTACTTTTTGAGAAATGAATTTTGTATGACGTAAAGAAGTATAAGGGATACTTTGTGGGAAGTTAGTGTTTAAGATATATGAGAAATATATATATATATATATATATATATATATATTGTGTGTGTGTGTGTGTGTGTGTGTGTGTGTGTGTGTGTGTGAATATTTTGTGAGAAATGAGCTTTGTAGTGTTTGCAAGAGTTGTTGTGTTTGTTTACTAAGATATTTTTGTAAGAAAAGGAGGAGTATGAATGTGTTTATGGGCAGAAAAGCATACGAATTTTCAAAATAGGAGAGTAAGGAAATGAGCACAAGATGAGTTATAGTCTGTTGAAAGAATTGAGGCATGGTCCTCTTTATATAGAGCCAAGTATGTAACTAAATTAGAATTAGCTGAAGGGAAAACTAGCAAATAAGGAAAAGTCTTAAGTAAAAAGAGTGATTTTTAAGTTGGTTTTTTTTTTTTTTTTTAAACTAAAAGAGGAAATTTGAAAATTTAAGGCTGCTAGAGTTGCAGTTACAGTTGTACAGTAGCTGACACAACTGCACAATAATAGTTGTTACAACAATTGACACAGCTGAATGATGTCAAGCTGTAGGAGAGAGCAGCTGAATGATGTTGGCTAATTTTCCTCTTTTGAAATTTATATGTTTAGTCCATGTTTTTATTACAATATAATTTTAGTAAGTAATAAACTCATTGGTTGATATTTGATGACACTTTAGAGTTCTAGTTACGGTCTCTTTGTGTTGTGACCAAACCTTGGAAAGCAAACAAAGCATTTAATGTATTTCTTATATTATAGAGATAGCCAATTTGATTTAAGCATGTTTTTGGAATTGATTTAAAAGAAAATAATAATACAATTTATATGAAATAATATAATTAGATTTTTAAACTTATATTGTAAGATGAACATTAAGTTTTAGGTAAAGAGCAATAGCGAGCTTTATCATTTTAAGCATTATGTGATATAAGAGGCTTACCAAATGTTACCTATTGCACACTAACCTGTCAGAGTTCAGGAAGTTGGAGAAGACATGCTAAACAACATGTTTCTTTTTTCAACTTTAAACCATTGGATTTTATTGAACATACTTTTTGGCCTTTCAAACTAGGACTCCCAAAGTTCCCCCGATAAGACTCATGAACTTGGATCATGAGCTGAAAAATGAGATAATGTGTCATGAGCTTGAATTATGGGCTTTGATGAGATAACACCACCATAATTTTTGAAACACGGGCTTTGATGTTCTTTTATGTAAATATGGGTTCGTTTGAGCTTTAAAAGAGATTTACTCAATATGCATTACAATATTGACATGGTGTGGGTTGCCAATGAAATAAAGCCATGTGGCGTGAATAAATTGTCCTCATCACTTCATAATGATAACAATGTCCCTTGCAATCTGAAAAATAGTGAGTCACTTAACCCCTAGCAAAAATGTTTTAAGTGACAACTTAATGTTGTCACTATTGTTCCTAATAAGTTGCCAATAATTATTTTCAAGGGACAAATGAATTCAAGAATACCATTATTTGTCGCTAAAAATTAAGTCCTCAATTTAAAATTTGCAAATAACTAATTGCTAGATCATAAAGGTCTTCACAAATAGTTGTTCACAACAACTGCATCCCCTTGATAAAAGTAAGTTGTCCGCTTTTTTTGTAGCTTGGTAATATATTTGCTAGCGTAGATTTTTTTAGTAAAGACAATGAATTGCCCTTATAAATTAACTATTAGCAATGGTGTGGTTGCAAAATCCCTTTTTGCAATAAGAGCAAATACAACAACCATTGACAGTCATATACCCTCACTAATAATTGTTTGCGACAACATTTGACATTTTCTAAGGGAGTTTGACCCTTGCCAATAGACTATTTACTTGTACTTAAAAGCTAACACAAAGGCTTATAAAGATAATGTAGTAAAATTTGTCGTATAAATATTATCCAGTCTATAATGTTGGAAAAAAGAGAGGCTAATATCAAGTCTCACTGATAAATATATTAATAAGAATTATGTATGGAGGTTTCAAGCCAAGGGCCTTATAGCTAAATTGACACTTCTTTATAAACAAAATACTTAAGGATTTAGGAGGAAATAGTTCAAATTACGGAGTTAAAAGAAAAAAGAAATATATGTGTAAATATGACATTAATTACATCATAAATGTAGAATATATTATAACAACATTTATTATCAAATATTAAATTCAACAAACGTGAGAACGACATTCTTCTAAAAAAAAAAGAGAGAGAGAGAGAGAGAACAACGTGGTAGTTGATCTTAAATTTTGGTCTAAATTTAATTTTCAACTCTCAAAAATTTTAAATTTGAATTTTCGCCCTTCAAAATGTTAGAAGTACTTATTCTTCATCCTATCTACATATATATGTATATCATATTAAGATGAAATAGCTTAGAAGAAATTTTACCATAAAAAGATAGGAATTTGAAATTGATGTCTTCTAAAATTTTAAGGAGGAAATTGCAATTTAATTAATTTAAGAGATAGAAATTGAAGGAAAATTATTGTGTACTCTTGAAGTACCATAAATGCGTACTCCTTCCTCTCACATGAATAGTAGGTCTCACTAATTAAATTCATGGTAGAACCCACCATTCATGTGAGAGGGGGGAGTACGCATTTATAATACTCCGGAAGTACCTAATAATTTTTCAAAATTAAATTTAAACCAAATTCGACAACATTTATTTATTATTATTATTATCAAACACTAAATTGAGAAATTGGCTTTGTAAATCAATCAAGTAGCTCAGAACGTTTTGCTTTGTTCACTATTCAAATTTATCTCTCAACTTGCCAGTTTGCTGCAATTCCAGAAATGCCTTATACGTTATTTGAACATATGCAGGTGGATGACTTTCACTGTCAACTAACTCTGGCGCTGACCTAATAATTGTGTCTAGTGACGGTCCATGTGCCAGAGCTATGGACATCCTTGTAGCTTTGTCATTCACAAGTGCCCGGTGTTCAATACTCTTGTACTTGCCGTTGCTCAAAATCTTGCAGAAAATATTGTATTTAGAAAATTTTAATTAATTAAAAAAATTGTTCATTTAGACAATCATAGGCATAAATGTGAAGAACTGGAAAAGTGAAAAAACTAAAGCCAATGATATTTAAATAATAAAATAATTATATAATTACACACACAGATAAAGAAAAAAAAATATTATGAACTAGGTTACTTAACATGGCTGACTCTTCCTTTAGGGTATTTAGACAATTGCTTTCTGTCCTATACCGTAGAAAACAATATAAAGTTTTCCAGAAAGTGGTCCATCTTTGGCTAAAAGGGAAAAAAATACCTCTCTCTCTCTCTCTCTTAGAGTTCGTCTTGCAACGGCTCAACATAATCCACTTACACATACAATTTCACTCTATTTCTAAAAGCAAAATTTGATAACAAATCACCATCAAAGCACTATTATTCTGTCTTGCCCTCAAACCAATTCGCACATGTCACATTTAACATAAATAAGCAGGGTAATTTATACCTTTCATTACGAAATTTGGAGTAGGTTTGACTTTGTCCCTTCAAATTTAAAGGGTTTTAATTAGTCGTTGAAATTATAAAATGTGAACAATTTTGTGTCTCCATTTATTTTTTTGTTTACATGACTAATGGAATGTTAAGTCTCCCCATATAATTTACCCATATAATCAAAATTGATCTTATCCTAAATTTCTGAGACAATATATATATATATATATATATATATATATATATATATATAAATTACTCATAATTTTTTTTTTGTGCGTATATAATGGACTTATATAAAATTGATCCAAAAAACTCTTTTATTAATTTGATTATAAGTGAATCCATCTTTTCTTATTACTGCTAAGGCTATTGCCTCATTAATTTTATTTTTAAATTTTTTATCAGTATTAAACAAAATATAACAAAAATCTTATATGAATGACAAATATATTATTACCTTAAGCCTAAAATTGTATTAGACCGACCTTTCTAGTTAACTTCAGCTGGCATAGTTGCTTAACAAAAAAACGAAATTGAGAAAGATAATGGGGAGATGTGTAAAATTGAATTAATTCAACTATGTGTTGGCTTTATTCCGTGCCAAATTTGCTTGAAATTTAGCATTTTGAAATCATGTATTTAGGTGGGAATAATGTAAGGATTGTGTGTAAGAGAGTGTGAGGATTTGATCAAAAGTGTGCAACAAGAAGGTGACTCGCGACTAGACTCATGATTGACTTGCAAGTGGTGACTTGCCAAAATGAAGCACACGTGTGAAGCATGTAGGAAGATGAAGAGTCAGACTAGCTGGATCATCAAAGGACAAAATGTACAGTCTGTCCTAGTCTGGTATCTAACGACTGGAACTCAGGACTTATTCCAGTCGCAAGTGACTCGCCGGTGCACCCTGTTTGCTGAAAAATGACTTTTCACATTCCATCTCATATTCTACTTTAAATACCCTTATACCCACAAAATGTAGAGAGTTTCCCAAGAGGATTTTGAGAGCGAAACCCTAAAGAAAAACAAGATTGATTCATCCACAATCTTATACACTTGATTCTCCAAATTCCTCTACTCTCACCTTCTCCATTATTAAACCCATGAGAGGATCATAAACCAAATCCTTACCTTACTAAATTCAGAGTAGTGGAAAAGTTCATGGTGTTCGGGAAGCAGTTCAAGAGAGAACCAATTCACATCGGTTGATGCAATGTGTTAATTGCGAGATCCAGAAAGCTATAGAAGACACGGTTTGCTATAACCTTGTTGGAGCAAGAAGCTTAGAGGGCTTAGGTGTATTAGGTAGATTCGGCTTGGAGGGTCTATTGTTATTCATGTATCCCAACTGATTTTCTAGTGGATCATTTATAGCTTGGAGGGTGGCGAAGAGGTTTTTCGCTGAGTGCTTCGGTTTCTTCTTTGATAACACGTGCTGATATTATCATGTATTTGCATCTCTCTTTCCCTTACTCCTACCTTTGAATTTCTGCTGGTTGTGATTAAATTAATGGCTTAGAGTAAATTGCTAATTTGGGTATTGCTTATATTTCATATTCCACAAATACATTGTTTGAATATAAGCTTGTTTTGGAAAATTTTTATTTGGGGGTCTAAACATTCATAAGTGTTTTATACACTAAGCGAGTTCTTAATTCGTATCAGAATGGGTACACCTTATCCGATTTCTTTATCCTTAGTGTGATCCTTGACCTCTAGGATGGATAGGTCTCAATCCCTCAATGCACCTCCCTTATTTGATGGGACTAATTACACATTTTGGAAAGTGCGTATGCATACATTCTTGTGCTCCATTGATGAGAGTGTGTAGGATGCTGTAGAAATTGGTTGGATAAGGCTGGAGGCTACCAAATCCACTTGGGATAAGGCAACTCTCGCGGTGGCTACTGCTAATAGCAAAACACTTAATGCTATAATTTGTGGTGTCTCACTAGATAAATTTCACAGGATTTCTCATGTGTCAATTGCCAAGGAGGCATAGCAAAATTTGGAGACTACTTATGAAGGCACCAAGAAGGTGAAGGATACCAAGCTTCAAATACTTACTTGGTTTGAAGAATTGAAGATGAGCAAAGATGAATCATTCGACTCATTCTATGGAAAGTTAAATGAAGTAGTAATCAAGAAATTGAACTTGGGTGAGAAGAAGGAAGACTCAAAAGTAGTAAGGAAAATCCTTAGATCATTGCCGGAGAGCTTACAAGCCAAAGTGACTGCCATTGAGAAGAGCAAGGATCTTGATGAGATAAAGGTCCAAGAACTTATCGGCTCTCTTCAAACATATGAGCTCACTCTACCATCTTGAAGGAAGAGCAAATCCCTTACTCTTAAGACGATCAATGAGAGAATTGAAGCTCAAGATTCCTCAGAAGAGGATGATGTTGAAGAAGAAGTGGCATTCCTTGCAAAGAACTTTTGCAATTTATTGAAGTTCAAAAAGGATGGGAAGTCCTTTGAGAAAGGAAAATTCTCCAATTTCAAGAAAGACAAGGACTTCAAAAGGATGGATTCCAAAGACTCTTCTCCTCCTCAAGGAATCACTTGTTATGAGTGCAACGGGCATGGTTATTTGAAGAAAGAATGCCCTACCTATTTGAAGGGAAAGGGTAGAGCTCTTGCTACAATCCTTAGTGATTCGAATAACTCAAACTCCAATTCTAAAGAAAGCTATGATAGGAAGGGAAACTACTCCGCTATCATGGCCATTGCACCCATAGATTTTTCGAAAGATTTAAGTACTCTAAAGGAAGAGCTTGGCAAACATACCGAAGTGGAATCTATTTGTGTTGGAGATGAAGAAGAGTGTGTTTATGAAGGAACAAATAGATTCCAAGAATCCTACAATGCACTTCTTGAACATGCAAGAGTGGCTAAGGCAACCATTAGAAAGATGAAGAAAGCCAAAGAGGATTATAAAAACAACCTCGCACGGTACAAATAGATCAAGTGTGAAGTTGAAGGGTTAGATGAAGAAATAAACAATGCCTATTCCAAAATAGAGTTTCTTGAGCTTGAGGTTGTTCAAGCAAATGCCAAAGTGGAGCATGTTACTTCCAAGAAACTGGATGAAGTGCTTGCCTATCAAAAGCCCTCTTCGGATAGAAGTGGGATAGGGTATACCGAAGAAGGTAGCTCAAACTCTAAAAGGGAATTAAGTTTGTCAAGGCTAAAGAAGCATCAAATCCTCTTGTTGATAATGTAAAATCTAAAAAGAAGCCAAATGTCTTGAATCAAATGGTTTTGACGAAATCCCCCAAGCCAATTGTGGCTAAGCCCAAGGCAAGAGGAAAGTCTCTTCCTAAGAGACAAAGAGGTCTACAAATGCAACACTATTGCCATCATTGTGGAATCCTAAGGCACACTAGACCAAATTTCTACAAGCTACAAGCTACAAGCTCCAAGCATTGCCTTTTCCAAGAAGACAAGGAAAAGGCAATGGGAAACCCAAGCAACCAAAAGGGCAAGAAGGAAAACACATTATAAATAATGTGATGAAGATGATTGACACCATCACCTCATGTTTGGCCAACTTCACCTTAAGGTTTAAGAATCATGACTTAAGTACCTAATCCTCAAAGGATATCACCCCCAATGCATGTGTCGTGCGGGTGAAGAAGGGTACTCATGCATAAACATTATAACATGTCCGTGCATTAATTCTTTCTATATAATGTGACATTGTTGTTTGGTTGTTTATTTTACATTGGTTGTTTGTTGTTTTTTATCATTCTTTACTTTGCTTTGTGTCAAAAAATCCAAAAACACATAAAAAGTATAAAATCCAAAAAGTATAAAATCCAAAAAGTTTGATCGGCGGTGTTGTGTATTGTCACATGCATGTTCAGCCTTGTACGTCCGTATTAATGGCTTTGTGCATTAATGAACTCAGCTTGTTCTCTATGCACTTGTATCTTTGTGGGAAACATCTTGACATCTATGTGATTGTTGTAAATAGATCTTCAAACTTGTTACGAATGATTAATCAAAAGTTTTGTTGATCTTGAGACATGCATAGACTTGTTCCTATATCTCTTCCCACTTTTTTTATTATTATTATTTTTTTTTGCTTAAAAGCTCAACCAATGTCAAATCTCAAAAAGAGATAATGAGCTAAAAAAGTCGTCACACAAACTAGTATTTAACTAGGAAAAAGGGAAAGCGACATGTATTCATAATGTATGGTGCCAAAAGCCAAAGGTGTAATCATCATATTGAAATATCAAAAATTTTAGGCATCGATCTCAAAAAGAGATGTAAAAATCAAAATGATCAAATGTTATCAAAAGGAAAGAAACCAAATGAAAAGATTCTAACTCAATGTAATCAAGTTTTTGTCACAGGTCATAAATGTTCATTTCTACAATTGAGATAGGTCACTTTACTTAGTGCTAGATGTGTATGACTTAATTGAATTGATCATTGAAGCTTCACATTTAACTAAGGACTATCTCATAATTGATACCCACCCACATCACACATGTCTATGTTCAATGAATGTCCTATTCATTTGTGTGATTGTACTTGATTAAATGTGATGTACATACTCAAGCATCTGTTGATCAAACCCAAAAATATTTTTGGGTGTTTTCGTTGTTTTTGGAAGGTATTTTGTTCTGAAAATTTTCAAAAAAATCAAAAAATTTGCAACTCTGCATTTTCACGACTCACTTGCAAGTCATGCTCAAGTCGCAAAATTTTGTTCTCTTAAGTCATGAGTTCAACCCGAGTTTGGCAACTCATTCACAAGTCAGTTGAGTCGCAAAAAAAAAAAAAAACGTGTTTTGCAAAAATAGAGTTAAAAATCAGACAGTTTTTCAAAAAATTTCACTTTCTCTTGCATCACGTTTTTGTGCCTTTGTCCTCTCCACCTCTCCCTCTCTCAAAACCACCATTTTCACTCCAAAAACCTCCATTATTCTCTTCAATCTTCAATCCAAATTCAAGAAAAGGTATGTGTTTTCACTCCTTTTTACTTTATTTCAAGTTTAAAGCATTCTATTTCATGTATTTGTTGATTTGTGGAGATATCGAAATATTGTTGAAGAACATGAGTTTTTGTAGTTTTTGATGAAATTGATATATGAGTTTTGTTGAGAATGACATTAGAATGCTTGTTTTTCATGTTTATGTCAAGATTATTACATGCTCATACATTATACAATGTTTTGTGTTGTGGTGTGCATACCATTTTGTTAATAAAATGTCTATTTAGATGTTTTTTGTATAATTTTGGACTTTGTCGAGTACAAAATTTGGGGATAATCTTATGTCCATGTTTGGAACAACTAATGGTTATGTGTTTCACATTTTGCCCCGTGCATGATTTCATGCCTCTTATATACACACTTTTCCATATGATGCACACACACAATGTTTAACATGCTGTGTGTCTAATGCCATGATTATATCATGTTTTGATGTTTAGCATCTTCACATGTCATTTTTTTAATTGCTCTTTAAATTTCAGTTTTTAGGGTTTTATTCGTAGTTTTTGTTTTTGGTGTTAACGTATATCTAACCAAGTTTGTTGCTGTCCATTGTGTTTTGTTTTTGTGGTCTTTGATGCTATGTTTTGTAGATAGCTCCACAAAAAACTATTGTTCAACGTGGTGATAGGAGAAAGTGCCATGATGACGGATTGTTTCATTCCCCTCAACATTTTAAGAGATATGCCCTTCAATTCAAAACAGCTCCAATCATTCAGGAGAGACAAGTGCATCTTACTGACCTTAAGGATTCCTTCATTCCTAGTAGTTTTGAAGGACGGGGCTGGGATAAACTTCTTGGCGATTTCCCTGGAATATGTGATCCTTTTAAGAGGAACACATAGAGTGCTAGGTTAGAGGTCATGAGTCAACCCTTGACATTGAGGACATTGATGCTATGCTTGGTTTTGAAGAACAATATCATGAAGGGTTCACTCCGTTCAAGGATAAAATACTCTCTCTAGAATCTGTGCAACTTCGCATTGGTGGCCATAGGGAAGGAAGAAGCCTCAACACAACCTCTTTTCCCCTAGATTTGAGATGCCTAGCAATATCATGATGTTCAACTTGTATCCAGTCAAGAAGTTTTCAACCATCAACAATGTTAGAGCCATATTCCTCGTGGAGCTTCGTGAGAACACCTACATTGATATCAGTGCACACTTATACAACATCATTGTAGAGTCCACAAAGATGACCTTAAGATCAAAGCTTGTTGTTCCAAATTTTATAATAAGGATCCTTCATAACAAAGGTGTGGAGACTCCACAACACGTAGGCTTAATGCCTCAAACTCCTCCTATAAACTCTTAAATAATCCTAAGAAGTAGGTTTCAACTTCCTGAAGATGAACATGCATCTCTTGCTGATATAGAGATTGACGTGAAAGGATAACAACCTCTTCCAAGACATAGTGGTGGTTGAGGTAGGAGAGGAGCATCATCATTATCATTAGTTCCTCCCGATGCTTTTTAGATTATACTTGAGAGGATTGATGGTCTTCGTGATGTAGCAGATGAGCATTCCAACAAACTTGTAGCTATTTAGGACCAAATCAACATGTTGGCAACCAAGTTTGATAGCTTTACTCATCAGCCTTAGCCCTTTGGCCATTCCGATCAAAAAGGGGGAGTAATATGGTAGCTCTTGAGGGTGAGTAAATATCATTGGTTGCTATTTGGTTTTAGCTTATATGGTTGTTGTGGTTTATGGCTTTTATAGCATTTATTATGGTTTTCGTAGCACTTTGATGTGATTTAGTACTCTATGGTTTTAGTATTTTGTTTTAAAATACTTGGATACTTTGTGTTATGGATACTTCGATATTTTTGTTATTTAGACTATGTTTCTATGTACCCTTGCTTATGTAGTTTAGTACCTTTAGTTAATGTTTTGCATTTTCTTTAGTACTCTTGTGCCCTTGTTGGATCTTGTATCCTTGATGCAATTTAAACCTAATGAGTCTTGCTTCAGTGTTCTTGCATCGGTTGAGTATTGGACATGGAAATGATAGTTTGCATTGAACTTTTTTGCTTGCATGTCCAGATGTTCACTATGTGAATGTTCATTGTAGTCACTATTTATAGTGATTGTTCTTGTATGGTCAAGTTATGCTTCATTATCATATTCATACTTGCTTAATCGTATTGTGCTTGCTCCATATGCATTCTAAGTTTTCCACTTACAATGAAGTTAATGAGTGCATTTTGTGATATAGTTTTCAGGAGACTTCTTCATATGGTTCAAGAGCTTCACAAATCTAGAATTAGGTGTGAGTGAGTTTTGACAACTATTCCCAACTCACATTTTTAAGTCTAGAGTCTGTTTAGGGTTTTGTCACGAAATAACCAAAGAGGGAGAATGTAAAGTTGAATTTATTCAACTATGTGTTGGCTTTATTCTATGCCAAATTTGCTTGTAATTTAGCATTTAGAAACCCTATCTTTAGGTGTAAATAATGTAAGAGTTGTGTGTGAGAGAGAGTGTGTAAAGATTTGATCAAAAGTGTGCAACAAGAAGGCGACTCGCGATTGGACTCGCGATTGACTCACGAGTGGTGACTTGCCAAAATGAAGCACACGTTTGAAGCATGCAGGAAGATGATGAGTCAGGCCAGCTGGATCACTACAAGAAAAAGATTATAGTCTGGCCTAGTCTGGTAATTGGCAACTAGAACTCGCGACTCATCCTAGTCACAAGTGACTCGCTTGTGCACCCTATTTGTTGAAAATGACTTTTCACATTCCACCTCATACTTTACTATAAATACCCTTAAACGAAGAAATTTAGAGAGCTTCCAAAGAGAATTTTAAGAGAGAAATCCTAGAGAAAACCAAGATTATTTCATCCACAATCTTATACACTTGATTCTCCAAATTTCTCTACTCTCACCCTCTCTATTGTTATACCCATGAGAGGATCATAAACCAAATTCTTACCTCACCAAATTCAGAGTAGTGAGAAGGTTCTTGGTGTTTGGGAAGCAGTTCAAGAGAGAACCAATTTACATTAGTTGATGCAATGGGCTAATTGCGGGATCTGGAAAGCTAGAGAAGATACAGTTCGACGTAATCTTGTTGGAGCAAGAAGCTTAGAGGGCTTAAGTGCATTGGGTAGATTGGACTTGGAGGGTCTATTACTATTCATGTATCCCAACTAATTTTCTAGTGGATCATTTACCACTTGGAGGGTGGCGGAAAGGTTTTTCGCTGAGTTCTTCGGTTTGCTCTTCGATAACACGTGCCAGTATTATCTTGTATTTGCATCTCTCTTTCCCTCACTCTTAGCTTTTAATTTCTGTTGGTTGTGATTAATTAATGGCTTTGAGTAGTTTGCTAATTTGAGTTTTGCTTATATTTCATATTCCTCAAATACATTGTTTGAATATAAGCTTGTTTTGGAAATTTTGTATTTGGGAGTCTAAATATTCACAAGTATTTTATACACTAAGTAAATTTTCAAGATGAATAATACATGGAGACAAATAAAAATGGAGTTCAAGATGCAAGATAGAATGTACCTCCAAGTAATCAGCAATGTGAATAAAGAGTGTATTGGGTTGGAGATTGACATAAATCCATTTTTCTTTATGCAGTATTTGAAGTCCCGAGATTCCATTATCCACCAAAAGGGTTAACAGACCATGGTCCGTGTGAGAGGGGACCATGGTCAACATTTGTTAACAAGTCAACATCAAATTCAAAGCACTATTTTTCCCTCTTTTAAACTTATTCACACATGTCACGTGTCGCATTTATCCTAAATAAGTGTTGGGTAATTTCCAATTTCCATTATGAAATTTGGTGCAAGTTTGATCGTGTAATCCTTCAAATTTAAAAGGTTTTTATTTAATCTTTGAAATTATACAAAGTGTACAATTTTGTCTTTTTATTTTTATTTTTATTATTTTTTCTTTCTATTTCTACTTACGCGACTAATGGAATATAGAAGTAACTCATGTACAAGACTTAAATCGAACCAACCACATTTTTAAGAGTGCTCAAATTTAAGTAACAAAATTGAACCAACCTCACAAACGGAAGAATAAAATTACTCCCCCACCCCTCTGTTTTAAAAAATTCAAGGATAAAATATATATGTGGGTGTGTGAATGACAATTAATGTGTTATCACCTTAAACCTAATATTGTATCAGACCGATCTTACTAGTTAACTTTAGCTGGCATAGTTGCTTAATAAAAAAAAGTAATTGAGAAAGATAATGAGAAGATGAATAACACATGGGACCGAGTAAAAATGGAGTTCAAGAAGCATGACAAAATGTACCTCCAAGTGATCAGCAACTTGAACAAAGAGTACATTGGCAGGGACATGGACATTAAACCATTTTTCTTTATGCGTTACTTGAAGGCCAGAGACCCCATTATTTACCAAAGTGGTTAACAGACCATGGTCATAGTGAGCGGGGATGCCAATTACTTTCTCTGGCTCTGGACAAGCTGGATAATAGTTAGCAGCGAGCAATTGTAAACCCAACTCGAAATTGGCTGCCTTGTTTATGTAACTCTCTTCTAACCCCAAGCTCTTTGAAATAGCTTTCAGTAATACTGTTACTACTTCCCGGTTTCTTTTGCTGAACTCCAATGCAATCTCACTGTGTCATTATAAACAAAGATAAACCATTCATTATGAATTGTATGGACCATCTTAATATTGGAATTTTAATTTGGAAGTGCACTAGGCAATAACTAGGTGTTGATTTAGACCCCAAATTTTAATTACGGTTTGATTAGTATTAAGCTAATCACAATTAGTGCAAAAATTACATATAATTAATGGATCAATCAACCAAACTACCAAATTGGAGCATTAATGAACAAAATTGAACTAGGCAATTAAGTAAGGGCAGGAGGTAAAATGATGCAAACAAAAGATAACTCCGGAAGTGTCATTGAAGAGAAAAATGAAAAAAAAAATTGGCTAAAAATTCTCTTCATAGCTCGACATGCCAAATCGATCCACTAAGAAAATAAGTTGGAGGTCATGGATAAACAAAGAAACCATCCAAGTCTAATCTATCCAATGTACTTGATTAAGCTCTACAAGCTTCAAATACCAAAGGAGTGCATTGAGTAGTTTCTTCTCAAGCTTTCCAGATATTGCAACACTGACCAATTACACCACTTGAATTTGGCTAAGGCTCAATGCTCTAGGTTGCACTTAGGTTAAGCTCCTCTCAAAGTATGACAATTTGAGAGGGAAAAAAGTAGAAAAAATCTAAGGGAATTGAGTATTGATTGTTTGGCACACAATCACTAGCTCTTCAATGATATTTTTAGCAAACAATAAATAAGTTAAAACTCAAATGAATTTCAAATGTTTATGCCACTTAAAAAAAAAGGTTTGTGTTTGACCATCTCTAATAGAAAGCTGACCCTCATTTCATTTGCAACAACCGCCACTTAACTCCACTCTCTTCTTTCCCTTACATTCGGTCTTCTACTCTTCTTCCCTTTTGTTATCTTTTCTTTCCCAGTTTCCCCTGCATAGATCTAAACAGATGCTCTCTCTCTTTCTCTCTTTGCTGGATGAAGATTGAAGAAACTGAAGAATTTGTTTCGGCTTGGTATGTATTTATCGACTATAGATGCTCATTTTTTTTAGAAGCCCAACAAAAGGAAAAGCCCAAAGACATGGGCAGAAGAGAGTGGGATGGAAATTCCATTAAGCCCAAGTGGCAGGAATAATGGATCATGGGTTTATAAAGCAAACAAATGGACCCTAAAGAAGTAAATGGGCCTAAGAAGGACTGGAAGAAAGAAATAACAAACCCATAGGCTGTATGGATGTAGAAAAGTGAGAATGGACCACGGTTGTCACAGCAGGCCCAAAAAAATGTAAGTAAAGAAAGTAAGGGGTAATGGAGAATCCATGAACCCCAAGGACAAAGTAAGAAGCACTTGGGCCAGGGAAGCCCAAGGAGTTAGTAAAAGCCCATGGGAAGCATATAATTGAAAAGGGCCAAGGATGCCCCAAGAAAGTAGACGAGCTGAGGATACCTAAAGGAAAGTAGGCGGAATGAGAGAGCCTGCAAGTAGTAAAGGGCCCAATGAGTTTATTGGGCCATCAAAGAATGAATGAACAGTAAAGTCCAAAGGGACCCAATGGCCCTAGGTCAAGCAAACCTCACGACAGGCATAACAGAATAGTGTGGTAGGAAACAAATAACAAGGGTTGAGAATAAAAGCATGGAACAACCTTTAATCGGGCAAGGCCCAGCCCCTAAAAGAAGCAAGCCATAAATGAGAAGTCAAGGAAAACAACCCACGTTATAAGAAGTCAAAGATGAACAGCAGACTGGGAGATTGACCTTCAGACCGCGGCAAACACATGACCAGCGGGTAAAATTTGGATGAGCATGGAGGTAAGGCACGCGCAAGGCCCAAGCACCCTCACCCTGTACTTAGCCAATACAAGAAATGGTGAGGCCATGAGTTAGAGGTAACAGGGCATGGTCTGGCGGTAGGGAAAGGGAAAAACCCATTTTCGTGTTTCCTGCTCAAGTTCTTTTGGAGGCAATGTCTTACTGGGATGAAATACCACCTAAAAGAGGCAAAACTGAGTTGGAACCACTAGGTGCATGCCATGAGGGATGAAGAGAAAAGAGAGTACTTACACTGTGATAGGTAGGAATGCCACGGCAAATAAACAAACAAATGAGCATTCTTTGTCTGGTGAGGTGGAATGGCACGGTCAGCGCAGGTAAGTGACGCTGGCTGGGTGACTGACCAGTCAGTAATGGTCGGCAAGGACACCCACACCGGACAAAACGGTTAAAGACTAAAATAGTAAAAGCCAAGTACGGCTGGTACTATATAAGGAGCCTTTGCTGTGCACGGCAGGGAGGAGCAACCTCGGGGGGGAGGATAATCGCTAGAATTAAAAAGACAGCAAGAGTAAAAAACCAAAGGAAAAGAAAGAAAGAATTAAGAGAGAATAGAAAGGAAGAAACTAGGAAACAGAGAGAAGAGAGAGAACAGAGTAGTAGGCATGCACTGAATGGGTCGATCTCCCTCTCCCTCTACAACCCATGCTCTCTGGTAATGGAGAAGGACCTCAGTGAACTCAAGTCATTCAGGCCTGCCCCGCCCCTTCAAAGCAGCTAATTTCCCCTGTAGCATTGAAGAGATGATTCCCCTTCTTGACTTAGATTTGGCAGCTTAACTTAATGCGGCAGCTGACATTTATTTATTTTTAATAAGTTTACTGTTGTTCATTCAATACTTACCCTTTTGTTGCTGTTTCGTAAAACGGCCACTCCTTATCAAAGCCCACTATTTATTTTATCTGAACCTTAAAGGAATTTCCATTATTGTCTTTATTGTATCTGCTTGTTGTAGTTAATGTAACAGTTCTGTCTGCCATGGGCATGTGATCAAAGCCTAGTTAACAGGGGCATTGTTTGCGCACAAGCCGGACCAAGAAGATTTGCTCTTGGACTGATCCTAACTCCCTGATCCAGAAATATTTGAGCCTAGTGTAGCGGTAGGCGGCCCAACCCAACATTTGCAAAAAAGGCCCACACACCGACCAAAATTTAATATTTGTCTCCAGTACAGCCAAAACGAGCCGATATGGCTGATAGTTTTTAAACCGAAACAAAACTACCTTGGTTGGAGTTCGTTGTTACCTTGTTGGGGTTAGCCAAGAGTCAAGACTATCATTAAAGGCTAGATACTTGGGGTAGTGAGATGATTGGACGAAAGAAAGACAACATAAAGTACAGAAGAATGAAGGAAAAAGAGAGAGTAGATTTTGATTAATATAATTCAGATACCTACTATTTTACATTTTTTTAAAAGTTTTATATCTACTTGCAAGTAATAAAAGGTGGATATTTTTAAAGGAAATTAGTAGGAATATAACTTTTGCTACAAATTTTGCCACAATTTACTCACATGGTAACTAGTAGAATATAAATGATGAGTTCATGACTTTATCAGTCACAGCTTGCCAAAAAGTTATGATGCTAACAATATACATTTTTAAGAAAAAATTATTTCACACATCATTTGTGAATATGTGTGAGAAATAATAGGTGTGTACATGTGAATAAGAGAACTGATAGATTGGACAAGCAGTATTTCCTGTGGCACACAGGTGTACATACACACTGTGTAACAATGGGCCAATGCCTTGTCTAATTGTCTTGGGCAAACAGACATGGCTTAGATCTAAGCTTGAATTACTTGTATTGGCAGAGCCACTTTGAAGTTGAAGGGGCCATGGCCCTCCAAATTGTTTTTAAAAAGGTCAATATATATATATATATATACACACACACACATATTTATACACACACACTAGCCTCTGAGCGCGTGTGCTCAGAGGCTCTTCTATTTTTTTTGGATAAAGATTAATAATTTGTAACTATTATAATTTAGAAAATTTTATTTTTCAAACAACTAAAAAGGATAAAAGGATAACTGTAATTTCCTTTTTGAATGTGAAAGAAAAAAAAAATCATAAATTTTAAGAATTCTCTTTTTGAATTTAAAATGAAAATTTTTATTTGACATTTATGACCATATTTCTAAATGAAGTTTACCCTTTCTTAGTGAGGGTATTTTTCAACCATGTAAAAGTCCTGTTGAAAGAGGAAAATTATATATATATATATATATATATATATATATATATATATATATATATATATATATATTAATAACATGATTCTCTGTTTAGGTTTCAACATTTTGCGAACTGAAATACCCTTTTACAAATTCTTAAACTCTCTAAAATACCTCTATTTTTTAGTTAAATAATTTTAAAATAAAAAACATGAACTGGTTAAAAGAGTAATCTACTATTCCTAAATTTTAAGCTTTTTCCTTCATCTTCTCCATTTGGCCTAAAGTTTAGGATGCTATCTCAATCTTATTTTTAAACATTATTCCATGTTACCTAGCCTCTTTCTTAAAAAAAAAAAAAATACACACGGTTATTTATATATCACTTTTAAACTTTATAACACTAGACCCAAAAAACAAATAAATAAGAAAGAGCCTTATTACATGCATAAAGCGTGTGTGATAATCTTAGTATATAAATAATAGCCTAATCACACACTTTTTGCGCATGCAATGACGCTTTTTTTTTTGCCTAGTGTACGTAAAATGAGGAATTAAGGAAATAGAAAATTAAATAAAAGAAACCAGTGAGTCATGATAAAATAAAAAAACAAAAAAGTTGGAATGTGGTCATTGAAGGAAACATCAAAGGGGATTGAGATTTTTTTTGAAAAAAAAAATTTTTGGATAATTTTTTTTTTTTTTGAAAACATGGGTTAGTAAGAGAGTGTCCTATTTTATACATGGACAGAGCTGTTATTGGACTAGGGGGGGCAATGGTCCCCTCTAATTTTAAAAAAAATATATTATTATATTAATAGGTACTAATTTTAGCAATTTTGTTCAATAAAATTACACTTTGCCCCCCTTAATAATGCCATCAATTCTTTGAGAGTAATCTTCTAGCCAAAAATGTTTTTACAATGTTTTACAAATTGAGGTAGTAAATTCTTATTGGTTCGTACACTTGTATCACTTTTTACGTATCAATAACCACTCATCACATTAGCAATTTGTAAAAAATTTGTAGTTTTAGAATTTTTCACCTTTTAAAGGACATAAAAAATTAATAGATTAAATCTAAAATAAAATATACAAACTCAAAAAATTAGCTCAGCAACAAAAATTACCAATAATAAAACTAAAAAAATTAAGTCCAATCAATCTATTTTACCCAGAACAAACAACTTGGACATTTAAGAAAATTTAGACAAAAATTCTTGGTAGTAAAGCAATAGACTCAAAGGTCGGAGCTGCTGCACACAGCTAGCAGCAGAGTCGCCCCCTTTAACTCAAAGTCCTGGTTCCGTCCTTGATTTTATAAGCATTTTATGTGAAGTTGGAGACATTTTTTTACTGGTTGTTCTCAAGTTTTGTCGTTATTAAACCTATGGTCTAGGGTATTTTTGAACCAAATAAAAGTTCAGCCCAATGAGGAGAATCTTCTTATAGATAATATAAATAGATAAATGAGTTATCCACTATTATGCCCCCCCCCTCCCAGTTAATTTTTTATAAATATATATATATATATATATGAATATATTTTGGATTAATTTAAATAGGATTACAATTATGTACAATTTATCACCAAGCTAATTAGTTGGACAACCAAACATTGATGATAAACACTAGATTTTAACCATTATCTATAAAATAAAAGAAAAAGAAAAAAAGAGAATATAAAAATCTATTTTTTTTGCTCCATCCTCATTGAAAAACCCCTATGACTTACTTTGGAGTTTGATGGAAAGGTCTCCTTCTTCGTACTATCACTTCACCAGACTCCTACTTATTTGCACCTGGGCTTTGACTCTCTCTCTCTCTCTCTCTCTCTCTCTCTCTCTGTGAAATAGTTGGTTTAGTGTGTTGTTTTGCCTTTGTTCTTGCTTTAGTCTTTCATCCCACACTCCAAGACAAGATTTTTTTTTACAGATTTGAGATTATAATTTTTCCAAGACCTACATGCGTATGTTTTACACTTCAACTTGTCCTCAAAAGCAAAAGCAGGTTTGACCTTTCTTTCTTCTACTAGTATTTGTCATTAAATTAATAAATATATTAATAATATATAAATATAATATACGATTTATGAAACTAATAATATATATAATAGAAATAAAGCAATAGTATAATGTATAATCTGTTGTTTCATATTTGATTATATTTTTGTATGCATGAAGTGTTTGTTTTCTATTATTTTTAATTAGCAATCTTTAATTGACTAGTAATTTTGTTATATCTTAGTCATTATGCTTAATGAGATATAATTTAATTTGAAAATTTAAGATTATGGAAAAGTTAAAATTTATTGATTCATTCTTAAGAAGAAAGAAAGATGATCGATAACATTATTATTATTTTAGTTATTGTATATAGAGAGAAAAAAATTTAATCATCTTTTTTTATAATACATTAAATAAATAAATATCTTATTATTTTATTTGATCTCTCTAAAGTCAAGTTCCTGGCTCCCCACTGATTCTTTGGGCAAACCCCAAAGAAGACCCTAGAGAGCGCATGGGGAGAAAGTTGCTTTGCCAGTGATTCTTTGGGCAAACCCCAAAGAAGAGACCCTGGAGAGCACATGTGGAGAAAGTGGCCAAAGCAACGAGACCTTTGTCCCGGACTTATTTTTCAGTCCAATCGTTTGATTGGGAACTTTAACTTCTTTAGAGTTGGATTTTTATCAATAATATACTATATGATATGTTTTAATTAGAAGATATTAAATCTGAAATGAAAAGAAATGTACCTGAACCCAGCAGGTTTGTTGGGTGAGTGAAATTCAGGATAGGTGATGCACTTGAGATAATCTCTCCATAAGTTTGCTTTATTTATTGAAGGATTAAAGCCTGTACCACACCTGATTGGATCCATGACATGGTTTCCCTGAAACACTTTCTTCTCCTCCTCCGGCAGGTCGAAAAATTCTTGAAACGACGCTATCATTGCCTTCGTCAGGCTCTCCGACACACCATGATTAATCACCTAAGACCCTCATCAAATCTTAGTTACATGCAAAAACTATAAACACGTAAAACAAATTTAATAGAAAGCTCAAGACAGATATGCTAAACTGTACCATGAAGCAGCCCCAGTCTGAGCAGGCTTTGTTGAGTTGATGGATGACTTGAGACTGTTCTTCAGGAGTACCAGAAACAAGAAGAGAGATGTCGATAATGGGGATTGAATCATCTGGATCATCGGATATTGGTTCATCATGGAGATTATGAGTGAAGGTGTAAAACGAAGGGAGGGAGGAGAAGTCAGTTGATTCAACTAGTGCTTTCACACTTGTTACCTTAGGTGGATGAACAAGCGATGCCTTCAAGGTATCAAGTGGAATTCTTGAAGCCATGGATAATGAGAAACGAGGAGAACACAAGAGATAGAGAGAGCAGCTGAGTAGCCTTATGTTACTGATAAGCTATATATAACAAAAAAAATGTGTATAATATATTGATAATATATTAAATATATATTTTATAATTACAAAATATATTATTGGTTTGTGTGTTCCCATGAACACTTTTTTTTTTTTTTTTTTTTTTTTTTTTTTTTTTTTTTTTTTTTTTTTTTTTTGAGGAAGCACGTGAACACCCTGAATTGGGGGAAAAATATATATATTTGAACCCATGAAATTTTGCTCACCATGAATTTAGGGTGTTCATGTGCTTCCTCAAAAAAAAAAAGGTGTTCACCATTGAATATTGCTCACCATTGATTTTGCTCACCATATATATACCCTAAAAAAATAAGAAATTTTAAATTAATTCGAGTTGTTCACCACCCTTAAAAAACAAAAAACTTGACACCCAAAATTTAATTTGAACCCATGAGATTTCGCTCACCATTGGCATAGTTTGTATTTGTGAGAGACATTTAAAACAAATTCAAGAGTTGACATTGTACAAAACTGTGCACTACACTACAACCACTCTCTGCACACCGTATAAAGAAATTGACATAGAAAGCCATTGCCACACGCTTTCATATTTCATTAGATGTTAATAGTGGCATCATGTTATGTGGGTTAATTTCTGTTGCCTTTGTCTAAGAAAATGCGATACTAAATAATATTTTTGTGTGTGCACATTGTAAAGAGGAAAAATTCTCGATCTCTTACAAGCTGACACATCATACTACCAAATCCACAAAGTATAACAAAGCGCCACGTGCTACAACTAGTTTCTACCATCACCATTCAAGAACCAACAGAATTTGCCAAGTGTCATGAAATAAAAACATTAAAAAAAAAACATCCAAAATGCGTGTGTAAGCAATGACACATGCCACGCATTAACATGTGTAAGCAATGACATCTGACGCATGTAAGCGATAACATAAATGATCTAATCAATTGCTAACATGTGTCACCTTGAAAATCAAGATATTTTGGCCAATCAAACAATGTTGTGTCTTAGAAAAAAAAGTCTTAAAACTCCTCCAATCAAACTGTGACACATGTTACCAATTAGACTTTGCCACTTGTCGCTAACTCACCCCCAAACTCGTATAAATAGAAACATTCCTAAGGAATTTCTACACACCCCAAGACATCTTAGGACACACCAAGGCATCCATGCCATAAGTAGCATGAAGGAAGATTAAGAAGTACATAAACTGCATGATCATTGGGACTAGGGGTAAAAGCGTAACTGGAGGGGACAGAGGTGAGCCCAAGTGATTCAGCAACTTAATATATGTCGTCATCTTGGAAACTTGAGTAGGAGATGGTTGAGAGGGTTGAGTAATAGCATCCATACATGGATGACTGTGTGTGTGTGTGTGTGTGTGTGTGTGTGTGTGTGTGTGTGAGAGAGAGAGAGAGAGAGAGAGAGAGAGAGGTGAAAAGAAAGGCCATTTTTTGATAATGATTGTATATATTTTTCACTAAAGTAAAAATATCTCTCTTTTTTTTTTAAAGGAAAAAATCATTCATTCCAATGATAATTTTGATGTAATTAATGAAAAATTTTCTTTTGATGGCATTCAATGGTTACAACAGGGTATGAAATGGATTGTAGGGGATGGGTAAACTATCAGGATATGAGAAGATCACTGGAGGCACCCTCCGTTGTCGCATCGAAGGACCGCTCATGCAACACGACGAAAATAGCTGCGTTAGTTCTTTGAGAACCAATCAGACCTGGACATTCGATTCTCTCCATGTTTCGTTTCCTCCCCAAATAGAGAAACTTATCAAAGGTATCCCCGTGGCACACCTTGCAAGGCTGTCAGATACCTTCATTTGGCCACATCACAATGGTACTTGTTTGGTTAGCTTAACATCTAAATTTCTGTATCAACACCAACAAGTGCCTTGGAATAAGCAGTTATGGAACTGGATTTGGAAATTACAATGCCCCAAAAAGATACAAAAGTTACAGTGGAAAGCTATGCGTAACTGGCTTTCCCACGAGGCACTTTTTAACCTTCTCCCATCTAAACACAAATGACCTCTGTCCCAGATGCCACACCCAGGAAATGACCATTCACATCTTACGAGACTGCCCATGGGCTAAGGAAGTTTGGAGTCAGTCCCTGGGGATTTTGCCTCTTTCCTTCTTTCACATGCCCTTACAAGCTTGGCTACGGAGTAACGCGACTGACATGAGCGTAATTATGCATCACCAAAAACCAATCTCAATCCCAGCATAGTCTAGTGTATACAATAGTGCAAGCTGCCACATAATACTTTTTCTTAGCCTGCTCCGATAGACCAGACCCAGTTAGGATCTTGCAACTTATCAAATGGGAGGTGCCCCCTGACCCTTATATAAAACTAAACACGGATGGCACTGCCATCGGAAATCCACGGTTGGCTAGTGCAGGGGGTTTATTATGCGATAGTTCTAGATTGAGGCTATCAGGATTTACGTTAAATCTAGGCATCGCGACCAATAATATGGCCGAACTAGCAGTAGTCTGACAGGGTCTTTTACTAGCATGGGAATTGGGTTTTAGATTTATCCAGCTGGAAATTGATTCTATTACAGTTTTAACATGGTTAACTAATAGAACTAATACTTACCCTCCTGATATGATGTCTTTAATATGTAATTGCAGAAGCCTCATGGAGCAGGAGTGGGAGGTGCAGGCGCATCATATATACCGTAAAGCAAACGAATGTGCAGATGCACTAGCGAAGCATGGAACCCACCAACAAATCTTTTGTATGTATATAGCACCTGTCCCAGTTTTGTCTATCACTGTTATGTAAGGGATTTGGCCAGCCTTGGGAGTAATAGATTGTGTGCCCGATCGCCGGAGTGTGATGTTGGTGTGTAAACTCTATATATATTATATAAATAAATCCACCCGTTTCTACCAAAAAAATATGTCTAAGATTTGAAAATCAATTGAAAAAAATTTATCATTCCACTGGGCTAAATGGACTCTTTGAATTATGTACTTGGACTTTTGGACTTAGAACTTCATGTATTTTTTTTTTTCACTTTCCCAAAGAATTGCATATTATTATTATTATTATTATTATTGCAAGTGCACAATTTGTACCCGGACCCAAAAACAAGTGATGGGCTCAGGCCCAAAGAGCCTTATACAATGAATTTGTAGAGTATGGATTTGAAACCTAGGTTTGGGATGTTGGAAGTTGATCAACAGGCTAGAATGCTACAATCTATGCAAGTAACAAATGAATATGACAAAAAAACCTCCTCAGACGTAAGCCGAGGACAATTTGTATAGTATTTCTTTTTCTAAGCCAAAGATTACAAGGTTTTGTTTTTTAACCAAGAAGAAGAGCCCCCTCTTCTTTCCTCTCTTGTCTTCTTATATACTTCTTCTTCTTCTCTGTTTCATCCACGTGTTACACAAATCTTCCTCCTAAATACTTATCCCATCCACCACCTTCTTGAAGTCTTCAAATAATAGCAGGAATACTGAATTCTACTGTTTAGAAGTCATTTCTCCATTAATGCGGCCAGAGAGGTAGATGCTGGGCCTTTAATATGGTGGTAGCAGCTTTTTCCTCAGATATTTCTCACACGTTCTTGCTTTTAAAGGGTGCTTGGATCATACTTTTACCTACCAGTTCTTCCAGAATTCTGTCTCTAACTTGTTTAGCAAGTCCTAGGGCCATTGCTGGGCCTGTCCGAGGAGATACTCCTCCTCGGACAACCCCTTGGACCACTATAGTGCGGACTGACCTGTGGGCCTAGAGACCCTAATCAAACAAACTTGTATCAAGCAATCAGGCTCAAAGCTCAAACGTTTGTTCAAACACTTTTACCCCCCACAATAGCCCCTAAAAACTTTATTTTTCCTTCCCATCCATAGGGAGAAATAGAGTTTTGAACTAAACAGCGTACCTTCCACACACTTTGCAAACCGCCACACGTGTAAGGGTCCTTTTGTTCCCTTAAAACGTCTCTAACGCTTCGAAACCCAGAATGCGCGCATTTATGACCGCAAGTTACATCCTGTTCCCCACGTTCAACGGTGGGATATGCATCCAATGGCCCAGATTTGCTCTAAACATTTAAGTGGGAGAATTTTAATTTCGAGGCCGCCTCCTGCATGTCAAAACTCCTGGGAACTCATATCTCCATCCATTCTTTCAGAAATTAATCACATCTAAGTGCTAATTATTATCTTTTCTCTCAAGAAGCTCGTGAAGAATAGCCTAATCAACTCCCATAAGTTCTCACTTTTCTTTACTCATTCCTTATCGGCTTCTGTCCTCGGCCACCATCTAGATCCCTTTCCTTCTTTAAACTTTCATTTCATTCCCCCCAAATGAGTAGATTTAAGTGTCTAGTTGATACCGACGCCGGTATGGAGGGTTTTAGGGCCAAATACCAGATTCATCACGACGTAGGCTTGAAATATTGCCCAGTAGAAGCCATAGGTGACGCTAGGAAAGAGGGAGAAGTTATCATTCCCAAGATAACATTCATAGAAGGTGGGATGACCCTCCCCATGAAAAACGTAACCAACGAATACCTACGTAACCATAGGTTATGCCCAGATCAGTGCACATCAAACATATTTAGGGTCTTAGGTTATGTCGATGTTTTAAATGAGTAAATGGGTTTGAACCTCACATGGCACGATGTTGCCTATATGTACGAGCGTCATTAACTCAAAAGTGTAGGATACTACATTAAATCCAAGTCTAGCATCATTAGATTGATATCCTGCCTTCCCAAATCCAACAAAGGCATGAAATACAACTATCTCATCGCCTCGGAAAATTGGTTTGACGGTCCTCACTGCCCAGTCAAATTGGGAGAGCCAAGTGTAACTCCATAGGAGTTAGATTTCCTAACCCATGACTCAATCCCGTTACTTTTGCTATTTTTGAATTATATTGCGCATTATTATTTTTTCCTTGATATTTATCACTAATCCAACCATGCTCGTCTTCTCGGACGTCTCTTTTCACAGATAAACAACACGTATGTCCGCGTCTAAGCTTTTGCAACGTCGCAGACTTGAATCACGTCCTTCGCTTCGAAGTCTTTGTCAATAAAGACCTACAAGTGAGAGCTGCCCACCTGAAACTAGGATACGATCCTTTATCAATGGACTTTCAAGAAATTGACAACGCGATCACTACAGGAGACAAACGACGCAGAATGATAGACGTGGCATGACCAGGCTTCCTTTCTAACCGCGAACTCCCAGACGATCCCTCCATCATACTATATTCTCGCCCGATCGCAGCGATTCCTTTTTCGGCACATTCCTAAACAACTGCCGTTCGAGAAGAGCCAGGGTCCTCGCAACAATCGTTAGACGAGGAGATCGACCAGTTTCGACTCGAGGAAGTTGAGAGACCTCGAGAAGATCCACTTGTCATCCTCTCGGACGAAGAACAGGTGCCCGCCGAAACTTCGGGCATACAAGGTCTAGTAATTGCACAGCCTGATTCTAGCTTTGAAGAAGAAGATATGGACATTCTACGGAAGCTGATGAATAAGAGGGGCTCGAAAGTCTCTCAAAAGGGAACGGGTGGGTCGCAGATCCCTCCGTCCTTGCCACCACCCCCTTCTCCCTCCAATCCTAAGCCTCCCGTTCCGGAGCCTAAGAAGAAGAGGAAGAGTGAGGCCGAGGAGGCAGATGTGAAAAGACAGAAGAAGCTGAAACAACAACAACAACAAAAATCTAGCAAAGGCAAGGGACGTGCCTCTTCAGTGGAAAGCGGGGAGAACAGGGACCTTGCCGAGGTACGTCGTACACCAGCTAACTGGTCTCCCGAGCTGAAACTGGACATGGCACCAATCTCCTGGCAATCTAGTATTAGGGCGTTCCAACAAGGTCATGCTCACCACCTGGCTGACGCCTTGGAACGTCCTCTTTTTTTGCCCAAGGACATGGACACCCTAGACAAGATGAACCAGTCGCATCTGTTCCTTTCGCTAAAAAGGGACTTGGCTTTGGTGAGTATCTAAGTCTTATCCTTACTTTATTACTTTCATTACACCTTAACGAAAGAAACATTCTTATGTACTTTAGATTCATGCTACTAATAATGCATTTATTTCGATATTTCACCATAGGCCATTCAGGAAGTCTTCGTTGCCGAGAAGTGGGTAGAAGATTCTCGGAAGAAAGCTACAGTTGAACTGGAGCTTAGGTAGGAGACCGAGAAGTCCCTAGGCCAAGCTCTTGCGCAGAACGAGAAGCTAACGACACAGTTGGCAAAGCTAAAAAGGGAAAGGGACGGTGCCAAGGCCAGCCTGAAGACAATGAGGACCCAGGTGGAGGGGCAACGCAAGCTTCTTCGTTAGAAGGATGAAGACTTATCCAAAACTCAACAAGAAAACTCCGACTTGAAGAAGGAGCTTGCTAGGATGAGGGATGAGGCTCGTACCTTCAAGGACTCCATGGAGGACGCAAAGAAGGTTGCTTACAAGGAAGGGGTGGAGGTGACTGAAAACCAACTAACTGAGGAGTTCGCCGAGCTGTGCCGGGAATTTTGTCAACAAGTGTAGGAGGAAGCCTTAAATGTGGCAGGGATTCCCACAACCTTCGAGTTGAGGAAGCCCGAAAACATTTGGCTCCCTCAAGACATCCAGGTGATCGAAGAACTTCCTCCTGTCGCACCTGCCCCTGAGACAGCGTCTTCTACGCTCCCACCCATGATTCCAGGGCCCATTCCAACTCCTAAAGAACCTAAGGGTTCCAACAAAGAGAAGGAACAGGGCAATGGCGCCGAGAAGGCTATGGGCCAAAGTGTCGAGCGCAATGTCCCTCCATCGGTGGCAACAGATAAGGGGAAACAAACCCAGACCTCATTTGAAATAGAGCTGAAACGAACAGAGGCTGCCAGCACTTCCGAGCAGGACCCCCCTTCTAAGGCTTAGGGCTTAGGCTAGTTAGGACTTCCTCCCTTTTTGTTATGAAACAAATTTTAGGGTTTTTGCTTTGAATGTATATTAATAGAATTTAATGAGAAACTTTGACTAGTTTGATTTTCATTTGACTTCCAAACTTAGTATAAAAATACTCATTAGCGCAAAGATGAATGAATGGAACAACTAACTCCACTTTCAATATTTTAATTTGCCGTAACTTTAAATAAAAGTACACATACTTAATGTATACTTGTAAATCATGCCTCAGGTGCATAATATATGTAACACAGCAATACACAATCAAAAATTTAATTGGAATTTAATTTGGGGTATAAAGCAATCCAAGTGGCTCATCAACACCTCAACACTAACGTGGTATGGTTTCTGCTAATATTCCCAAAGTAGAGGGTCCGAGGACCCGACATAACTAAACTTTTTTTTAGCAAAAAGTAGGATGTCAATTTCCACAAGGCATGTGCTCCGAGGACCATGCACGTCCAAGTTTCTGTTTGATACTTAGAAACAGTTACTTGAAATGTTAATTTCCCCAAAGTAGAAGGTCTAAGGACCCGACATAACTAAGGTTCTGTTTAACAAACAATAAGATATCAATTTCCATAGGGTATGTGGTTTGAGGACCATGCACGTCCAAGTTTCTGTTTGATACTTAGAAACAGCAACTTGAAATGTTAATTTCCCCAAAGTAGAAGGTTTGAGGACCCGACATAACTAAGGTTCTGTTTAACAAACAATAAGATATCAATTTCCACACGGCATGTGGTCCGAGGACCATGCACGTCCAAGTTTCTATTTGATACTTGGAAACATCAACTTGAAATGTTAATTTCCTCAAAGTAGAAGGTCTGAGGACCCGGCATAACTAAGGTTCTGTTTAACAAACAATAAGATATCAATTTCCACAAGGCATGTGGTCCGAGGACCATGCACGTCCAAGTTTCTGTTTGATACTTAGAAACAGTTACTTAAAATGTTAATTTCCCCAAAGTAGAAGGTCTGAGGACCCAACATAACTAAGGTTCTATTTAACAAACAATAAGATATCAATTTCCACAAGGCATGTGGTCCAAGGACCATGTATGACCAAGTTTCTGTTTGATACTTATGAGCAACAATCAATAAACCAAACTGCATAATGATAATCTGAACAACGAATGACAAAAATACTTTTTATTAATAATAATACCTTCGTAGATTATTTACATTCTAGGGGCCTTTTGACGAATCTTATTTGCTTCAGACTTGTCTTCGGGCAGAATATCACTTTTTAGAAAAGAGACCACAGGATCAATCCAGCTAGGTTCGGGCCTTATCAGGTGGATATGGATAGCACTTGTAGTGGTTAGAGTTGGTTTCAGCAAGTCTTCAACGAGGATAATCCTAGGCAAACATTGAGCCGAGGATGTTGCCAAAGTGGCCAACGAATCCGCATGTGTGTTTCCACTTCTAGAAACATGCGAAAGGATGAAAGAATTGAACTCGGATTGTAAACATTTGACCTGGGTCAAATACTCTTGCATTCTTGGATCCCTAGCCTCCATGGTCCCCGTCACCTGGCCCACAACTAATTGAGAATCCGAGGACATATGAATTGCCTTTCCCCCCATTCTCCGTACCATACTCACACCGACCAAGACAGCTTTGTATTTAGCCTTGTTATTAGTAGCCGAGAATCCTAATATCAATGATTTCTCAAAGATAATTCCCTCAGGGGATACTAAAACAAATCCAACCCTAGACCCCCTCTGGTTTGTTGCTCCATCAACATACACTTTCCAAATCGGAGGTCCTTTGTTAGTGATCATGCCAACTGATTTTTCATTCATGTGCAATTCCTTCGCAGTTTCTTCTAATGATGGTTCGGCAAACTCCGCCACCAAAACCGTGAGAACCTGGTCCTTCACCGAGGTGCGTGACATATACTTGATATCGAAAGCTCCTAGAATAGTTCCCCACTTGGCTACCCTCCTTAAGTAGTTAGCACTTCGTAACACTGACTTGAGAGGTAGTTGAGTCAAAACCATGACGGTGTGGGACGAGAAATTATGAGGAAGCTTCCGTGTGGCATGGACTACAGCCAAAATTGCCTTCTCCAAAGGCAAGTAACACATCTCAGCTTCATTCAAAGATTTGTTGACATAATAAATCGGCCTTTGTACCCCACTGTCGTCCCTTATCAAAACCAGGCTGACTGCATGGACAGCTACAGCTAGGTATGCAAACAAGAATTCATCGACCTCCGGCCGAGACATGATGGGGGGTCGGGAAAGATATTCCTTAAGTTGCTAGAAAGCTACAACACACTCCTCGGACCATTGGAATCCTTTCCATTTATTTAATAGTTGGAAAAAAGGTCTACACCTGTCGGCTGACCGAGAGATAAATCTGCTGAGAGCAGCAGTCATTCCAGTCAATTTCTGAACTTCTTTTGGATTAAGAGGTGGTTACAAGCCCTGAATGGCTCTAACCTGTGCCAGATTCACCTCTATTCCTCTATGAGTCACCATGTAGCTTTGGAACTTTCCGGAACCCACCCCAAAAGAACACTTTGAGGCGTTAAGGCGCAACTTGTACTTTCTAAGTATTTGAAAGGTGTCATCTAGATCTTTCACATGCATAGGTATTTTCTTACTCTTCACTTCCATATCGTCCATATATACCTCAATGGTCTTTCCAAGTTGCAATTCAAACATCCTGATCATCATCCTTTGGTAAGTAGCCCCCGCATTTTTCAAACTGAATGGCATTACTTTATAGTGATAATTCCCCGTAGGAGTAATGAAGGCAGTCTTCTCCTGATCACCCAACGCCAATGGTATTTGGTGATAACCCTGAAAGGCGTCTAAAAAACTCATCCGAGGATGCCTGACCGTGGCATCCACAAGCTGATTAATGTGAGGCATCAAGAACGAGTCCTTTAGGTAGGCTTTGTACAGGTCTGTGAAATTCACACACACTCTCCACTTTCCGCTCTTCTTTTTCACTACAACTGTGTGCGCCAACTATTCCGGGTAGAAAACTTCTTTAATAGCCCCAGCCATTTTGAGCTTGAGCACCTCTTCTTTGACAGCCTCAGAATGCTCTTTCGAAGAACGCCAAGGTGGTTGGCTCCTAGGAATAATGGCAAGGTTGACGTTCAAATGATGGCAAATGAAGTTTGGGTCAACCCCCGAAGCCTCATAGGGATCCTAAGCAAAGACATCGATATTTTTTTTCAAAAACTTCACCAATTCCATCTTCTCTTGGTGTGGTAACCGTATCCCAACTTGGAAGAACCTTTCGGGATCATCGGTTTTGAGAAATCTCTCCAAATCTTCACACATGGCATCCTCTGTTGTCACCGCACCGAGCACATCCAGAGTCTTTAATTACTATAAGTCTGCCATAGCCAAGGTCGAGGACTCTATCCTGGCCTGATGCAATACTGCTGCCAATATGCATTACCTTGCTACTATTTGGTTATCAAGAATTTCTTCGATGAATCCCCCGAAGGAAATTTTACTTTAACATGCAAAGTTGAGGAGACAGCACCCAAAGCATGCAACCAAGGCCTAGCGAGGATGGCCGTGTATGGAGAATATGCGTCAACCACAATAAAATCCACCTCGACCATTTTCAAGCCGAACTGTACGGGCAATCGGATCTGTCCCTTTGGTATAACAGCCTACCCTTCGAAACTTATTAACGGCCAGTCATAAGAAGTGAGATCCTTTAACCCTAACTTAAGCCCCTTGAATAAGTCAGGGTATATAATATCCGCATCGCTGCCTTGATCAATCATCACCCTATTAACGTCATAATTCCCTATCCTCAATGTGACCACCAGGGTGTCTTTATGGGGCTAAATGGTCCCAACCTTATCTTCATCAGAGAATCCTAAAATAGGCGCACTCCCCTTGATCCTCTTTGGCCTCGAGCCTAACTCCTCGGCCTGGGAATGTGACACTGCCATCACCCTGGTAGGACAAGAACTGGTCCTGCCAAGTGCAGCGAAGATGACGTTAATCGTCCCCAAGGGCGGCCGAGATGAGTTGTTCTTCTGATTATTTGAACCCGAATGATTTCCTTGTCCGTTGGGTTGATATAAGTGCTGCTTCAATTTTTCCTTGCTAACGAGCTGCTCTAAGTGGTTCCAAAGGGTCCAACAATTCTCGGTGGTATGACCCACATCCTGATGGTACTGGCAAAAAAGGTTCTGATTCCGTTTCATAGGGTCCCCTGCCATCTTAGTGGGCCACTTGAAGTAGGGTTCCTTACGGACTTTCTCCAGTAGTTGGTGCATTGGTTCTCGGAATACAGTATTAACTACTTGAGGAGTGGCTAGGCCAGATTGCCCAGAGTAATCTCTCCTCAGCTTATTGTTATGGTACCTATCCGACCTGAAATCCCTTCTCTCCTACGGGATAACCTTCACCTTGCCCTTACCTTGTTGTTGATCTTCCTCAACCCTTTTGTACTCGTCGATACGGTCCATGAGGCGTTGTACACTCCGTACGGGCTTTTTGGTCAGGGATTTCCTTAAATCATGATCAATGGGAAGGCCCACTTTGAAAGTATTAATCGCCACTTCGTCAAAATCTTTACCAATCTCATTAAACATCTCACAATACATGTCGGAGTATGCTTTCAATGTCTCACCCTCCCTCATGGCCATAGATAATAGTGAGTCCAATGGTCGAGGGACTTTGCTGCATGTAATGAATCGAGACGCGAATGCCCTAGTAAGTTCCATGAACGAACCGACAGACCCTGACTTTAGTCCGTTAAACCATCTCATAGCAACAGGTCCCAGGCTAGAAGGAAAGACTTTGCACATCAAGGTTTCGTTCGGAGAATGCACCACCATCCTTTGATTAAAATGGCTCACATGTTCCACTAGGTCTGTCCTGCCATTATAAATGGTGAAGGTGGGCTAGGTGAACCGTCTAGGGAGCTTTCCCTTCTCGATCCTGCGTGAGAAAGACGATTTAGAGAGTTGGTGTAACATTCGGCTCATAGCATCATTCCCCAAGCCCCTGGAAGGAAGCTTCCTATGCTTACAACTTGGTAGGTCGTCCCTTTCGTAAGAGAAGGTTTCGCTAGGGGGAGTCCTGGACCTTAGACTGTAACTATTTCCATGGGACCCCCTTGAGGAAGGATTGGATGAGGGTGATGCTCGCCTCCGTCTGATACAGTGTAGCTTTTTCTTGAGGTAGTCAATCTCCCTCTACATGGCCTTGGCCTCATCCTTATGGGTGGCACTGCTTCCACCATGTGAATGGCTTGCGTCAGGATATACGGTATGCACGCTTCCCTCTCGATCCCTCTGACGCTAAAGACGCTCAAAAAGATCTTCACACTAGGATGCTTGAGATTTTGCATGATGCGAACCTAAGCCTGCCATGATGTTCCAATTCCTTCAACATTAGATCCCCACAGATGGCGCCAATTGTAAGTGCACAATTTGTACCCGGACCCAAAAACAAGTGATGGGCTCAGGCCCAAAGAGCCTTATACAATGAAATTTGTAGAGTATGGGTTTGAAACCTAGGTTTGGGATGTTGGAAGTTGATCAATAGGGTAGAATGCCGCAATCTATGCAAGTGACAAATGAATATGACAAAGAAATCTCCTCGGATGTAAGCCGAGGACAATTTGTATAGTATTTCTTTTTCTAAGCCAAAGATTACAAGGTTTTGTTTTTTAACCAAGAAGAAGATCCCCCTCTTCTTTCTTCTCTCGTCTTCTTATATACTTCTTTTTCTTCCATGTTTCATCCACGTGTTACACAAATCTTCGTCCTAGATACTTGTCCGATCTACCATCTTCTTGAAGTCTTCAAATAATAGCAGGAAGGCTGAATTCTACTATTCAGAAGTCATTTCTCCATTAATGCGGCTAGGGAGGTAGATGCAGGGCCTTTAATGTTGTGGTGGTAGCAGTTTTTTTCTCAGATATTTCTCACACATTCTTGCTTCTAAAGGGTGCTTGGATCATACTTTTACCCACTAGTTCTTCCAAAATTCTGCCTCTAACCCGTTTAGCAAGTCCTAGGGCCATTGCTGGGCCTGTCCAAGGAGATACTTCTCCTTGGACAACCCCTTGGACCACTATTGTGCGGACTGACCTGTGGGCCTAGAGACCTTGATCAAACAGACTTGTATCAAGCAATCAGGCCCAAAACTCAAACGTTTGTTCAAACACTTTTACCCCTACAATTATTATTATTATTATTATTATTATTGGTTAGGCCTTAGATGTCCTTTTAAATGCTCTTAAGTTTTAATAAATTGATCTAAAAATATTTTTTTTTAATAAAATTTATATATATATATATATATATATATATATATATATATATATATATATATATATATTGACAACCCTAAAAGGTTATATCAAACTAATGTAGAAATATTTTGTTTTCCTGACTAAACTGAATTAGTCTCCAGTATGATTATATATTGACAACCCTAAAACAATATATCAATATTAACCAATGTAGAGATATTTCGTTTCCTTGACCAAATTGAATTAGTCTCTAGCATGGTATTGAATCCTTTAACGTTAATAGATTTTGGCAAACTTAAAAGCATATCCTACAATCTTGCCAATGACATTTTGGCCTAATGACATGCAAATTGCTTTTTGGTAGTAAATGCTTAGATTCAATTCTCCACATCTAGCTTTAAACAGTAAGTACAACAAACTAGAGTACAGGAAATTAAGTACACACATGAAACACAGTCATGCATGGCCATTGAGTCCCATCGAGACCACCTCTTATTTCATTCACATCATTCAAACCCGTACGCGATCCAAGTTGCCTTTTCCATCAAGGTTGTTGCCTCGTCGACATTTCAAGTATTCTTTATATTTTATCCCGAGGTATGCAGGTTGATCATTTCCATTATTTAGTAACTCTGGTGCTGGGCTTACAATTGTATCAAGTGATGGTCCATTATTTGTGATGACTAGAGATATTCTTGAGGCTTTTTTTGTTTACCAATGCTCGATGTAGAATACTCTAGTATTTCCCATTACTCAGAATCTGACTCAGTCCAATTGATGTTAAGATATTTTCCTTTTTATTAAAAAAAAAAAATTGTTGTAGATACTACAAGTTTTACTACAAAAAAAAAAAAAAAGGTGATTGAGGCTACTTTGATAAGATAATAAATGATTGTTTACATTATATTTTATAATTGGTGACACAATATATATATATATATACACTAGCCTCTGAGCACGAGCTCATGCGCGTGCTTAGAGGCTCTTCTATTTTTTAAGTAAGGATTAATTTAGAGCATTCATTATAATTTGGAATTACTACATGTTCCAATCACAAATAAAAACCTAGGAGTATGATGAAAAATTATTTCACCACAAATAATCCTCATAACACTCCTAGGTTTTTTTTTTTTTTTTGTGATTAGAAAATGTAGTAATCCCAAATTATAATAAATACTTTAAATTAATTCTTACCCAAAAAATAGAAGAGCCTCTGATTTAATACTCACCCACTAAAATAAAATATAAATAAATAAACAAAGAAGAAGAAAGAAAGATTGATGCTCACCCATTGAAGAAGAACTAATTGATGCCTACCGGCGGTGATTAATCTAGTCAAATGTTCTAAACATGAACAGCTTGATTTTTATAGCAGTATCTATCCGCTCAATCAAAAAAAAAAAAAAAAAAAAAAAAAAAAAAAAGTAAAATGTGGAATGAAAGACCATAAAAAAGAAAGAAGTCATCAATCCTTCAAGAGAAATTGGCATTACATACAGGTATTTCAGCCTTTGATGTATCCCATTCTTGAACAACTTTTTATTGCTACACTTAGTACTGGGCTTTCATTCCAATCAACAATATTTGCTCCACTTCTTGGGTTTTGTTTTGATATGGTTCGGTCAAAACAATCACAAAATATGTGGTAATACTAATAGAGGCCAGGTAATAACTTAAAATTTAAGCATATCTTCAAATTTCCGCACATAGTTCAGCCTCTCAGTGGTCATCGAATGAGGAGAAGAAGGAATAAAGATTGCAGAATAGGGGAGTGATGAATAAAGAAAAAGGAAAGGTTTTTGTGAAAAGACCCAAACTGAAGATGTTTTTGATAGGGGAGAAAACTGAAAGGCAAGTGGCAAGTACTTAAAGAATGTGTATTAGGTAGTTGTGAATATTGGAGTAGATAGGTTCAAAAAAAAAAAAAAAAAAAACAAAGAGAAAAAAAAACTGTGCGTATTTTTTTTTTTTTAAAGAAAAACTGTTTGTTGGTAAACTATTTTTCATTAATTTTAAATCTAGCTAAATTTTAGAAATTTTTTAATTAGAAATTTTACCTGTCTAATGGGAGTGTGGTCCTATTTTGTAGATAGTATTTTACATGGGAGTTAAAAAATCGTTTTTACCAAGTTCTATGTGAGTTGTTTAACTTATTCTATTTAAAAAAAAAATAAACGTATAGTTATTTTGAAGAAGTAGATTAGTGAAAAAATGTTCCTATTTTGTAGGTAATATTTTAGTGCAAGTTAGACATGTATTTTTATTAAACTATCTTTTAGTTTTGTCTCTACTTAAACTTAGAGACATAGAGGTATTTTGGAATATAAAAAAATCCACTCCAAACAGGGGCAACCGCTTAAATAGTAGTGTGTGTATATATATATATATATTTTTTTTTTTTGAAAATGTGGTGATACTAGTTTGTTGAACATATATGGTAAAACTTTTAATACTACTAACTTTATAGAAAAAATAAAAAATAAAAAATGTTGAGAATTTTAGCTAGATAACAAGATATTAAAATAAGTGACACAAGGGATATTATAAATCTTACTATTATTTAATTAATGTTGTTGTAAATTATATTATATTGTAGAAAATACAAATTTTATGTCCCACTAGTCTGATACGTAATGTAAATCCAGAGGTACTTGGTTGAATTACTTGTTTCTTGTATTTGTTGATTGTTAATTGGTGGTTTTGTAATCGTTAATTGGTAGCAGGTAGTGTGCAATTGATGCAATATTCACTATAAATTTTGAAGGTTTGGGTGGGTGGCTGGGTGGTTAGGACGGTGGTGGTGGGCTTGGCCAGTTGTGATATATAGGTAAAAAGAAAAAGAAAAATATAACTATAGGAATAGAAAAAGGTATCCAAACATATAGATATATATATATATATATATATATATATATATATATATATATATATATATTTTGGAGGAGAGAGCTGGGAGTACTAAATTTTTTTTTTTTCTAACTCAACCCAAGCCCATTTGACGTGTAGGGTTTTATGTTTTATATTTCATATAAATAGGAAAACCCTAGCCACATTTTGATGGTTGTTATGTAAATCTCTTGTGAAATCTAGAGGTGTTTGCCTTTATATATACTTAAGGTTATCAAGAATCAAGATTATGTCAAGAGCTTGATGATTGTTTTAGTTGCTGCATAAAGAGCTTAAAGATATACAAATGGTGTACTTGTGCTTGCTGTGAATCTGAGAAAGAAGTAGTCCGTAGACTCGGAGTTGTCATGTGGTCGTGGTAGTAAGTTTCCTACTTGAGGTAGTAATAGGATGTTAGTGATCTAAGTCGCTATTGTGTAAATCTCAATTCTTTCATAGTGGATATGTTTTATCTTGAGGATAGCTAGGTCAAATCCTCCACGAGTTTTTTACCGGTTTGATTTTCTTGGGTTATCATGTCGTGTGTTATTTACTTTTCCGCACTGCTTTGTATGATATGATTTATTTGTGTTAACTTAGATTTAAATAATTTACCTAAGTTAATCACTTGGCTAAATAACTAGGTTAATCATTTTGTGTTTAAGGAGTCTAAAAACTTTACAAGTGGTATCAGAGCAGGTAAGCTCTAGTGTTTAGATCCTTTGATCTAAGAGTTGATCATTGACCCCTGTTGTCATGGAATATGGTCACTCTCTTGTGATCCCACCTCACTTTGATGGGAACAACTATGCCAACTAGAAAGTAAGGATGAAAGCATTCTTGAAATCCATTGATAGGAGAGTCTGGAATTTCATTGAGTACAAATGGGAGATGCCCACTACTCCAGTTAGTGAATGGCAAACTTCTCAAAAAGAAGCAGTCGCTTTTAATAGCAAAGCCATGAATGCTATTTTTATGGAGGAATTCAAGAGAATCTCAAATGTTGAGGTTGCTCATACCGCTTGGAATATTCTCCAAACTGTGCATGAAGGCACAAAGACTGTCAAAATTAATAAGTTGTAGTAGTTAACTTCTAGATTTGAAAGTATTATAATGTCTGATGATGAATCTTTTGATGAATTCTATGCTCAACTGAACGATATTGTTAACTCTGCTTATAGTTTGGGTGCAATCTATGATCAACCTAAGATTGTTAGGAAGATACTTAGATCTTTGACTAAGAACTTTAGACCCAAAGTGACTGTCATTATTGAAAGCAAATATGTTCACTCCATCCCTATTGATGAACATGTAGGATCTCTTTAGTCCTATGAGTTAGACCTACCCAAGACAAACAAATCCAAATCAAATGGCTCTTAAGTTAGTTAATGATGTTGAAGGGAATGGATTTGATGACGAGCTCTCTGCTACATAGCTAGCTTATCTTGCTAAGAACTTTAGAAACTTCCTTAGAAACAATAACAGAAGGGCAAGAGGTAAAAACAATGTTGAATCTAGAAATTTTATGAGGAATGGTCCCACTAAGGTGAATAATACTGAATATCCTAAAGAAAAATTAAGTCAAACCTCTAGTAATTCTATGGGCCAATAATGTTTTGGGTATCAAGGGTATGGCCATGTGAAATCAGAATGTCCTACATTCTTGAGGTCTAAGGGTAAGGTTATGGTTGTAACCCTTAATGATGATGAAGTTTTTGATAATAAGTCTGGTAGTGATGAGGATGGAAACTTCATTACTTTCATAGCTACTGCTATAGTTGATGAAAGGATTGTTGTTGAAGAGAACCCTTTTGATGGGGAACTCTCTACGGATGCAAATTTACAAGAAGCCTATAATATGCTTTACAAGGTTGCTGCAAAAGATGTTATAAATGTTGATTTAGGCTTAAAGAAAATTGAATCTCTTGAACTTGATAAGAGAAATTTACTGTTGAATCTGTTTGATGCTAATGAATTGTTAAATAATGTGAAGACTAAGAACATGCTATTGCTTGATAAAGCTAAGAACTTGGGACTTGAATTAGCTGTTGCTAGAGAACAAACAAATAGGTCTGCTAGTTCCAAACTTGATCACATGCTGAGTGTTTAGAAGTCTCCCTCAGACAAAACTAGTTTAGATTTTATAGAAAGCATCTCTGTGCCTAAAACACTTTCCACAAACTTTGTTCCTTCTTTTGAGCCCCCCATGAGTGAGATTATCAAACTAGTGGAAGTTGCTCCTCCTAGGAAGATTAGGGTTGATCTCAAAGAGTCTAAGCCTAAGACTCCTAACCCTCTTAAGGATAAGTTTCATGATAGACCGGCATGGGTTTGTCATTTTTGTGGAAAGTCTGGGGACATTCGTCCAAACTGTTTCGAGTTGCAAGCTACAAAGCGAGCAAATAAGCCAAAAGTATTTATGCCTCAAGCACAAGATCCTATGATACTAATTGGTGAATTGGTAAAGGCTTTAAATCTTTATTCCAATCCTGGAGTTGCTCATCATTCTAATCAGAACAATAACTCCAATGCTAGAGTTGCATCTAAAAAGTTTTGGATGCAAAAGGCTCAATCTAATTGAGTCTTTCTAACATGGTCCTTGTGCTTCACCTCTCTACCCTTTGTGACCATTCTTCTTTTGTTGTTTTGGTTTGTTTTTGTTTCTAAGATTTGCATTGCAAAACATTCATGCATTTCATGCTAGGTTGTTTTTGTTTTGTTTTTTTTAAATAAATAAAAAGGGAAAAGAAAAAAAAAATGTATTTTGCACTCTTTCTCTTGGATTTTGAAATCAAGGTTGGCCAAACCATCATTGCATAACATGTTTATGTACTTTGTTCAGCTTGGATGAGCTTATTTTATTGCACTTTACTAGTTTGAGCTTTGTAGTGCATGTTATGTGGGAATTGTCTATAATTTTTGATCACGTGATTTTGCTATTGAAGTCACATGCCTTTGATTGTTGGACTTGAATTTTAATGAGAAAGGTATAAATAACCATCTCACTACTGTTAACTAGCCAATCATGACCACCTTAGTGCCTATCATATGATTCTGTGCTTGAGAAAGTGTAACGAATACACAAAAAGAACATAAGGTTTAGCCTCGGATTAATGCTAAAATTGGTGTGTACATTATTGGGCTATAATAATTTCACAATCAAATAAAATTGGTGTGTACATTATCTTGGTTATTTTAATAAGTTTCAAAATAAAATTGGTGTGTACATTATGAGGCCAATTCAAGAAACTTACATGATTGCAAGCTTTTATTCTAGGAGATATGAGAGTTATATGATGTAACTCTTTAAATGATAGTCTCTTTTAAATTTATGTGATGAATTTTGTAAAAATTGTGATTGATTACTATTTACTTATCACCTCACATGTATTTCAAGTTTTTGCTAGCTGCACACACTTCACAAGTTACTCTTTATTAAACTTGCTACATGTTGTTGTGTGTGATCTTGTTCTAGCCATCCGAGATTGAAAGAACCTTGATTTTGATGCAAAATGTGTTTAAAGTTTTTTTGAGTAAAATTTGATTGAAAATCTTACTTTTGGATAATGAGGGTTAAATTCAAGGGTTTTTGAAAAACTTTTCATCTCATACTCATACATTTCATTCATAAAATACTATGCTTTGAGGGTTTCTGAATTAAAATGCTCTGTTTTTCAAAAATTTGATTTTTCCAGATTTTCGTTCGATTGAGTGTGTTTTTCGACCGATCAAAATTGCAATTAAAATTTTGGTTTGAATCTGTGTGGCTCGATCGATGCTGGATCGATCGAATGTAATTTTCGATCGATCGAACCTATTTTTCGATTGAAATCATTCAGAAGGTTTTTAAAACATGAGTTTTTCACGTGCTTTTCACTATTCAAAACTTTCTCAAAAGTTCTTTCTCTCTTTTTCTTCAATCAGTCAAGATTCAAAGCACAATTTTTGTCGTTTTCCCTCAAAAATTTTCAAGGGTTTTTGTCTTCTAAGGCCAGTAAGACCCTTTTACCCTTCATTTTTCAATTCTTTTCATTTGTCATGCATTTTAGGGAGGATTTTGAACCTATGAATTTTTGGGGTTTTTGGTGTTTTCAATCTCTTTCTTCTAAATTAATCATTGGGTTTTTGTTATGCAATTGCCTTGCGTTGTTGATGAATTTTGTCATTATATACTGTTATCTAACTTGTGTAATGATAATTTAATCAATTTGTTGGGCTTTTTGAAATTGGGTTTTCAAAAATTGTGGTTTTTGCTATAAACTCTATGCTTAAGCCAATTTTGTGTTTTCTAAAGTATAATTGAACTTTTCTCACTGCATTAGAGCATGCATCATGTGTTGATATTATTCATGCATCATATAGATTGTTATTTTCTATTTTGTTTTGCTTTAACTGTGTCTGATAAAATCTGCCCTTGGTTTTTCTTTTTCTTTTTTCTTTTGTCTCTCTTTTGTCTATCCTATTCTAACCTTAGCATCATGACTAGGAAGACTAGAGCCAATCAGAAATCCACCTCTTCTTCTACTCCATCCTTTGATAGTGAGAGGTTTCTGAGTGAGAAAAACCAGGAAACTTATAAGACATTGAACATTCGTAGGAATGTGTGGGCTGAGCGAAAGGTAGTTTTAGATAAGATTAATCCATAGATTAAGAGAAACTTTGAGCGTAGGGGCTGGTTGCCTTTGTTGGATGTAGACCATCCTCCACTGGCCACCTTGATTAGAGAGTTCTACTCGAACCTCCCTATCCACTCCAATGATTCTGACACACTGGTGAAGAGTTGGATAAGGAGTGAAGAGTATGTCATTACTCCTACGGTAGTGGCCTCTGCTCTTGGGGTACCTTGGGTCCAGCATCTCATTTATGCTTATGATAAGTCTTCTCCCATTGATGACATTATGTCATATCTTACTGGATCTTCTATCTAGTGGGATTTTAATCCTCGAATCACTTCTCACGAGTTGACCGAGATTCATTACTTGTTTTTTCAGATTTCTTGTCATTCTATTTAGCCCATCTCTCATTTGCATACTATTCCTCTCGAGAGATGTGCGTTTTTGTATGCTCTTGTCACTAACGCTCCCATGATTTTTTCTCATCTTTACCTTCGTTCTTTGGTTAAGGTTCATAGGAGCAGTTCTTTTGCTCATGCTCTTTTCTTTCCGGTTCTCATTCATCGAATTTTGTTGCATCTAGGTTTAGATGAGTTTGCTACTTTTGAGCCTGTACATATCATCGCTCTCATAGATGCCACCTTCCTTAGGCAGAGGGCTGCTTAGATACGAGCTAGCTCTAAATGCCCTAGAGTAGAGTCTTCCTCTAGTGCACCTCCTCCTCCTTCTTCTACAGGTGATCCGGCTGCTGATGCTTATATCAATCTGACTGCTATTGCTACTCCTCCACCTTCTGCTTCGGATGTTTCTAGCATTCGTCATAGTTTGGACACTGTCATGACCGTTCAAGCGGCTCATGGTCAGCTTTTGGTGGACGTGCTTATCGAGCTTCAGGCTTTGAGAACAATTTGGCGAGTTTTAGATGAGTCTTGATTGCCCTTTGGCAATTCGTCACAAAAAGGAGTACATTGTAGATGGAGATAGGGAGAGTTTTTTGTTGTTTTGGAGTTTTGGAGCTTTAGATTGTATCTATGCACTTCACATTGTACATTTTTCTTGGCTCATGATGTATTTATTTTGATGTCTCTTTTCTTTGATGAGTTGTATATGATAGGGGAAGAGATTATGTTTTTATTTCTGTTTCTTGTTTCACATTGTGCTACATTGATTATTGATCTATATTTATGAGATTATTCATGATATATGTCTTGTAGTTTATGTTATGTGAAATCAAGAATTTATTTTGTTTTACTTGTATTTTCCACATATGTGTTTATGTGTTTATTAAGTATTTCAAGAATATACAAGTTGATTCAGTCATGTTGCTGTCTACACTTGCAATTGATATATAGTGGTTAGGTTGAATTGTGTTTGGTTGGGAAGTTTTTGTAACTTTGAGCTTTTTGTTTATTTTGTGTTTTGTCACGGATTGGAAAAGGGGGAGTTTGTTAGGTTCTAAGGATTTAGGATCTAAATATATTAGAACTTCAATGTGTAATGTTGGCAAACCATGATCAAAACTTAGAGTCTGAATTTAGGATGCTCAAAGTATGTTTAATGTAAAGTTGGAATTGAGTAATTGCAGAAAATTACTATTCACTTTCTGCAAGGCTCGATCGATCGAAAATTAGACTCGATCAATCGAAGCTTGTGCAAATTGTTCTTCTGCAGAATTTTCCAACTCAACCCAAGCCCGTTTGATGTGTAGGATTTTGTGTTTTATATTTCATATAAATAGGAAAACTCTAGCCACATTTTGGTGGTTGTTGTTGTTGTGTATGTAAATCTCTTGTGAGATCTAGAGGTGTTTGCCTTCACATATTCTTAGGGTCATCAAGAATCAAGATTATGTCAAGAGCTTGATGATCGCTTCAGTTGCTACATAAAGAGCTTAAAGATATACAAGTGGTGTACTTGTGCTTGCAGTGGATCTGAGAAAGAAGTAGTTTGTGGACTTGGAGCTGTCATGTGGTCGTGGTAGTAAGTTTCCTACTCGAGGTAGCAATAGGATGTTAGTGGTCTAAGTCGCTATTGTGTAAACTTCAATTCTTTCATAGTTGATCTGTTTTTCCTTGTGAATAGTTAGGTTAAATCCTCCCTAGGTTTTTTACCATTTTGGTTTTCCTGGGTTATCATATCGTGTGTTATTTATTTTTCTGCACTACTTTTCATGATATGATTTACTTGTGTTAACCTAGATTTGAATAATTTACCTAAGTTAATCACTTAGGTAAATAACTAGGTTAATTTGTTTGTATTTAAGGGGTCTAAAAACGTACATGTTGAGATTTCATATTGTTGGAATTAAGCATCCTTTCACCAAAAAGAAGATTTAGCAATAGAACATAAAAATGAAGGTAGTGATAATCATAGAATGGGAAAAAAATTGCATAATAAAATAGTGAGAAAGGAATTCAGAAGGCTAGCATTTTAAGTTGATCGGCAATGTTAACTAGAAAGGAGTTAGGCATGGCATTGACATTGACCCACATCCCATTGTGCTGTAGTTGGTATTATGATGTGTGCCCTTAAATCCTATTGTATGATGCTATGTATGACATTATGTACACTTAAGTTGTGATTAATAAAGTTGTTTTATTATTATCTAAAAATAATGGTAACATGAATATTGGAACATTATCATATAGTCCATGAGATGCATAGTATGTGATCTATGTGATTTAGTCACAGAAGATATAGATCACAAGTTCTTTGTAAACTCAGAATTTTAGTTCGTAGTCGATGTTAAAATTGGGCATTTCATCTACGAAGACTACAACATATCAACTAAGATGATTTGTCTTGATCATGGAAGTGGAGACTTCTAGTTGATGTGTTTTAAGAGTTAGGACATATTGAACTGGACCACTGTGAGATTTATTATTTTCCTAACGACTGTCAAATGAATAATAAATCTCATGACTTCTATTTACATGGACTCTTAATCCTGAGAGAATAATGGACCTAATCATGAGGTGTATGTTGCTTTGATATATCAGGAGTGAGATCTAAAGTCACGATCAAAGCCTCAGTATATTGGGTAGCCACATTTAGTGTTGAGGAAAAATATATTCTCAAGATGAATTTCATAATCTCTTAACGGAGATATAAAATATTCCCTTGAGATAACATTAAAGGATTAAACCCGGTACTCAAGGAATTAAGATGTAGTAATTTACAAAGTAGCAATCTACATTCATGACTTTGTATTACTACAAATATTTTATGAAGGGGTTACATGTACAATAAAGTCTTAGAATATAATTTATAAATAACGCCAAGAGTGCAACTATATTTATATAGTGGTATTAAATATAGTTAATGGTAACTTTAGACTTGTCAAGAGTTGACAGAAAAGCTCAAGGCCCATTGGAGCTAGTATTTTATTGGTCCATTTTGGTCCCACTCCAAGCCACACACTTAAGCCCAATTGGAAAAGCCCAAAAGGCCAGCCCAATTAGATTATCAGTTAGATATTAAAAGAGAAACATACAAAATTTGGAAGTGTAAGAAACACTATTGTGAAATGGTGTGTATTTGTGAGTGTTAGTCACTCTATTATTTTTTCTTGGAAACTGATTGAGAGACTACACTTCTTAGGCGTTAGTGGAGTGAAGATTAAAAGTGTTCCCAAGTGCTTCTGATCCTTGTTTTGAAATTCACCGCTTCAAGATATGCTTTCTTGGTCTTAAATTCTGAAATTTACATAGTATATGTGATCAATTGTGAATGAAGTAGATCCGTTAATTTTCCGTTGCATATGTTTTGTATGTGATACAAACATGTATTTATCCAATAGTTGGAATCTGCCAATTCCATTCTGTGTGAAGAGAGTCAAGAGGCCATGATTTGAATGAGGTGGCATACCCATTGCAAGTTGTGGTTATGGGCAGGTTGGGTATAAGTTTCCAACGAACACTTGTAAACCTTTTCCTAAATCCATGGCCTTCTCAATGTAGCAAGGTTCCAACCTAAGCTCTTTGATATTGCTTTAAGTAATTCCCTTGCGACTCCTTAGGATCTTTTGTAGTACTTCATTGAAAATTCACTACAACAATCAAGGTTTTCAAAATCGGGATCTTATGCAGGATCATGGGAGGTTGGTAAGATCGTAGATTGTAGATTGTAGGATTGGATCAATCCTACATTATTTGAGAAAAAACAAAAAAGACACACTTGTATGTTAAATAATCACATAAATTATATATTCATTGATATAATTACTATACATCACTATATCTATTTGTAAGCATCATTTAAAGAGGCCAAAAACTTTAAAATATGACACTCTATTGGTATTTTTTTTTATTTAGGTCCAACTAACTCTCTCTCTAGATTAGAGTGGAAAAACTTGGTCTATTAGATTTTTATTTTTCATTTAGATCCAACTGAGTCTTCTGTCAAGTTAACGAAAATTACAAGAAACCAAGGTCGTTTGGGATCATCAGAATCATATGATTCTACCGATCCTGAATGATCGCAAAGATCCTTGAAAGATCAGGATCGTTTTAGGCACATGGGATCGTAAAATTGTAGGGTCAAACAGACTAGTTAAACAGACCTATTAACCATTTTGTTAACTAGATATGAAAAATGCAATTTATAATTATTTTGAAAAACACCGGTTTAGATCCTAATTATGGAAAATTAATTTTTAATTTAAGAAAATTAATCAATTAAGCTTTGGTAATAAATTAGCCAATTATATAATTGCATGAATAAACACGCAGTCTTAACAAATCGCCAAACACACATCCAAACATATGATGTGTTTACAAGAAGAAAACCCAATAAAATAGATCTCTCTGAGCCTAGGCTAGTAAATGAATCAATTATTAAATGATAGTTGCGCTACAATATACTTACAAACCTTCCAAGATCTAAGTAGTTATAAGTGTATCCAAGTTCTAGCTTCTACTAGCAACTAGTTGCACCAACCCATTCTCTTCACTAGCTTCCGATTCCTCAAGTTGAGACTCCAACCAAAAATCCAAATTCTTAACTGTGTCAAGGCCTCTTGAAGGTTTCTTTGGATTGCTCCTGCCTCGTGTGTTTTCTAGCACTAAGCTTCAATTCATGATGACTTAAGGGTATCAAGGTGTTTGGTTTGAATCTCCTCTCAATATAGAAAAGGAGATTTGGAGGGCCAAAATGGGGTTTTATCCATTTCTGCAAAACTTTCCAGCCTTTTTCCCCCTTTCTCAAACTATATAGGGGTATGTCCCTATTTTGAAACTCGATAATAGGATGGTCAAGATTCATTGAAGAACTCGATGCTAGTATAGTCGAGTTAGTATGAGCTTTGTGCCACGCTGGCAAAGTAGACGTGTCTTTTTCCAATAAAAAAAATGCTCATGTATACATGCATAACTCGGTAACTTGAAAAACGAGTTTGCCTTAACAATTTGAATGCCTAACATCTCACAACCCCTGTTCACTCTCTTCCTGTACACTCTCCCTCGCTCTCTGCCAGCACTCTCCCTCTACACTCTCCCTCGCTCTCTATGATCACTCTTCCTTACTCTCCCCCACTCTCCATCAGTCTCACTCTCCCTATCCAGTCTCCCTCACCCTCTTCGATCAATCGCTGTTGCTAGAACCTTGGTGCTTTCGTCGAACCCTCACCGTACCCGCTACCATTGATTACAAGTACGTTGCTCTGCTTGATTACTGTTTTGTGCTGCATTTGTTTGTGGGAAATGGATGATTATCAAAGGGGGATCTCGCATTACCAAAATCTTCAAAAAAAAAATTTCATTTCTTCTCCTTTGATTTTCAATTCAGCTACTTCTTAATTCTACATCCTTTGAAATGATTCGAATTTGCTTGGAATATTTAGATTCGTTTTTTAAGGTACTCCATGCATATGGTAAGAACATACAAGAAAATCAACAACTATTTGATTGTAAATGCAACTTCATGAAGAGGAAATTTCTAATAAAATTCAAAGAATTATCATACACTGCAATATACGTTTGCAAATCTACAAATGATAATAAAATCCTGTGCATCAACAAATTAAAAACCACAAGTACCACACTTCACAAAGTTGGACAGTGGTATTGAGAGTTCTAGGGAAAGAAGTTCACAAGTAACCTTAAAAAATCCATCAATAGTTTCATTCCTTTTTATGACACATGAAATAAACTGCCCAATAACCACTAGTTGGCTATCAGACACACTTAGTCCCAGAAGATCGTTTGAGATGCGTGTAAATATAACAAACACGGTGCTGCTTGGATGTTTTGCAATAATTTCTCTATCAATTTCAACATACATATGCACTGCAAGTAGTAATATACATTCTTTGACCGCATATCATGGGATCTTATGGATTGATTTCTATTTGTCAAACCCCAAGTCTAGCAAGACATTCCCTCATGTAAGAGTTATTTCCTAGACATGCTAAGCACTTCTAAGTGAATTCTTTTATGTTATTGAGGCATCTAGTTGTGCCTTTCACATCTCAACATGCCTAGATTGAGTTGATATAAATATTACAGATTTAGGCCTATTAGTTTGGTTGGGAGTGCTTATGAATTGTTGGTGAAGGTGTTGGCTAATTAATTGAAGTTGGTGATAGATAAACTAGTATCTAAGTTTTAGAATGCATGTCAGTATGGGAAGGCATATATTGGACTCAATACTTATTTCAAATAAGTGCTTCGATAGCGAAATTAAAAGTGGTGTCCCAAGAGTGATTTGTAAGCTAGATATCAAAAAGGTGTATGCTCATGTCCACCATGACACCTTAGTTTTCTTGTTGGAAAGAGTGCGATTTGGTGATAAGGATGCTTCAATCAACCATTTTTAAGAGTCTCACAAAGAAGGGAAGACACATTCATGGACTAAACAGTTGAGAATTGGACCGGTTGATTTGTAATTTCAATGATTGAGAAGGATTCAATTTATTTGTTTCTTTCATATTTGTAATCCAACATCCCAAGTCTTGACAAAATGAGACAAAGGTTGAACCTTACCAATAAGTTTGTTGTCTCATTACCAATAAGTTTGTTTGTCTTATAGCAGTATAATGGTTAACTTTGATGCTAGATTTGACCATTGAAGCTTCTTCATATAACCACTACACTCCTAACACACGACCTAGCCAAATCTTGGTAGAGACTAGAGAGTAAGACAATGATATAGGTCATTATCTGAGAGTTATAATCCATAAAAACAGAAGGGAAATAAAATTAATGTTAGACCGAAATGCACATGGGATGAATGACTTAATTGTCTGAAATGGTATATATATAATTATATATGTTGGTTTTATTTACAGTGATATCTAGATACATGAAGAATGGGTCATATAAGTGAGAGTTGGTAGCAATGGTAGCGAGAAGGGCGCCTTAATTCATGAAACCACATGATTGTCCAAACCTCATCCTCTCATTTACATTATATCTCATTTCCTAGATGACAAAATTTCCTTCTCTTTTATATTTAACATCCAATCTATTTTTTTATTCAATTCATCAATGATCTCTATTTATTGCTGCATTTAATTTGTTCTTCTCAATTGCTACTCATTTATTTCATACAATTACAAGTTATTCATTTTGAACCCCCAAGTGATCATTTTGTAGGCCTGTGACTCAAAAAATTATACAATGAGCTTAGTAATTGTTGTTACTAAGTTTTTGATTGCAATAAGTAGGATCATGATATGGTTTGTTACCATGGTAGTGATCTAGTTACTTTGATATGGAAATCCAGCCATGGATCGGATCATGAAACAATTTTTCTTTTTATTTTTCCTTTCATGAGGAGAAATTATTCTTCAATTTTTTTTTTATCAAGTGTGTGAATTCTGTGCTGATTCATTTTATGGTCATCTTTCATTTACTTCATCATGAGTTTGCCAGTAATCCAATTCTGGAAATACTTGATCATTATATGGTCATCTTTCTTTTTTATATGGTATATATTTAGAAAATCTTATGACACCATTTGATATGTGAATTTTGAGTTTTGACCCAAAATTTGATAACTATATGGTTTGGTATATGAAAGAAGACATGATTTGCTATTGTAATTATATCTTGTCCTAGAGTGAATCCTCAATAATTGCTAACAATCTATTTGCTATCATGTCAGATATGCAGGCACTGGATACCCAGTTGAGGTGGATCCTGGACCCGACGATGATACCCAGTTGAGGTGGCAGCTGGAGCATCGGTCAACTCCGCTTTGGAGGCACACCGACAACGAGGTATGTAGTTGTATTATAAATACATAATCCTTTTTATAATTACCTTGTGTGCACTACCTAACACAATGCTCGTCCATTTGTAAGAGGTGCTTGGCGTCAATGCTGTGAATGTATACTACAGCGGGGTGGGCTAGACCCACGTATCACGCAATACATCAATGTAGCAGGTTTCACCAAATTATTCAAGGTTCCTGATATGGAGGTCGACCACGCCTTGATCACGGCCTTGGTCGAGCAATGGCGTCCAGAGAAAAAACATGTTCCACTTGCCCCATGGAGAAATGGGTATCACCTTGCAAGATATAGAGATGATGCTGGGGATTACGATGGATGGGTTGCCTGTCACTAGGAAGACAGACATGAAGTGGAGTGAGCTATGCCAAGAGTTGTTAGGCCATGAACCTCCGCCCTTGATACCCAACTCAAACAAGTTTATCCTTGCTAGGGCAAGGATAAGATACACATGGCTTGATGCATGCTTTGCCGCTCCCCTATCTACAAACGCTAGTGATGAAGTAGTGCAACGACATGCCCGCTACCACCTACTTTTTTGGATGGGGGCCTCGTTGTTCATGGACAAGTCAACAGACCGGGTCTCACTCATGCCTTTGCAGTTCCTCAATCGAATCAGCAATGTGAGATAGTATAGCTGGGGTAGTGCAGCATTAGCCTAACTCTACAGGCACCTTTGTAGTGCATCGAAGAAGGATGCAATGCAGATTGGAGGAGCACTGTTGTTAGTGCAACTGTGAGCCTATTCAAGGTTCCCACAAATATGCCCAATTGTGAGGCCGCCTTTATCGCCAATGCACTCAGGGCCCCTTGCCATTAGGTACATTCATTGAGTTCTTATTGTTCAAGCTAAGTGTTTGTTAGGATTAATTATTTATGTATAATAGTATATTATATTATATTTTTCTCTTTGATATAATTAAAAATTTGCCAAACTAAAAAACAAAACAAACTTATTAATGCTTAGATATTGAAATATATAGATGTGTCTACAACCAACTGGCAACTCATGGTTACATTGCTTAGCATTTGAAAAAAAAGAAGAAAAAAGAGACAAAAACAGAACTAATAATTGCATGCATTTGCAAACTACATAGGCAGGGTTCATGTGATCCATTGGTAACAATTTTTATATAATGGCCTTGTGACCTTCATTGAATTATAAAGCCCAAGTTAAGGATAATGACAACTTTATGTTTGACCACGGTTAGGTATGAATTTTTAATTCATATGAATCAACTAATAAATCTATCCAGGGGAATAGACCAATGCACAAAGATTAATTATTTATGCCTAGACCTAACATGTAACCAATTGATTGCAAGAAGGCTAATTAGCAGTCCAATAATGAGCTTCTCTTGTTATCATATCTCCTTAAAAAAATAAAGAAAATCCAATCTCTCTTAACCATTCACTAATATATGTTTAGGTCACAAAGAAAAACATAAGACTCATTTTTGTTATTTACTTTATTAAAGTAAAATAGAGTCAAAAAATATTACATGAAAAATGCCAACTATATTTCAATTATAGCCTAGAGAGAGAAAATTTCAAATGGGTATTGAATTAATGACTTTTTAAGGAAAAAATAGCTTCCAAAGAACTCATACTTACTGTTTTGAGCATTCCCCTTGTGTTATAATGATACCCACTAGAGAATCCTTTGGTTGCATCAGCTTTGAGGTATAGCATCAACCATGGGTACTTCTTTGAGGTCTTGAGCTTATGATTGAATACCCAACTTCCAACACCAACTTTTCTCTCTCAAACCACCTCATAGAAAGAGATTTCACTAAGTCCAGCACCAATGTTAGAATCCAAATCATAAGTTCCATTTAAACTTCCTCTCATTCTACCTCCGCCTAACAAATGTGTATATTGATGATACAAGATGGGTTGATTCATACACCCCTTTCCAAAGCAAGGAAGCCTCCCAGGATTGAAAGGATAAAAAAGAATAAGATAGAAAAAACTAAGAATTAAAAGCAAAACACATGAAAATAAAAAGGCCAACCCTGTTCATTCTTATGTTTCCTTCCATGGCAGTAGACATGCTTACTTGAGAGATCAAAAAAATCAGTAGCTCTAGGGCTCCCCATTCTAGGAGCTTCTTCCCCAACTTCACTGCAAAAGTTCCAAGCTTCAAATGCCACCCTCCATTTATCTCTTCTCATTCCTGGGTCTCCCACTACTGAGATATACTATTCACCTCTTGCACCAGAAGCAATTATCACAAACACAATTACCCACGAAAACAACACATGCAACAGTAGCTCCATTGATATTTCTAGGTTAGTGTTGTGTCACTGTTGTGCTTCACAAACACAACAAAACAAGCTAACTCTTATTTATGGGCACTTATTAACACATGTATAGTTAGTTCCTCAGTAAATGGGATGGTAAAATAGGATAGGATGACATTTCCCAATGGGAATACTCTAAGAGGAACCAAACAATATCACTTTATTACAAAACTCTTGATAATTTGATCGTATTTTGTTTTAAGAAATCTAGTGATGGAGGCCATTATGATTACTTAAGCAGCACATGGGCAGCTTTTAGATGGTCTTCTTGCCTAGATTGTAGCTCTACGAGCGGACTTAACTGATTATAGACGTCATGTTCCACCTTCTCCACCATCTGGCTCTTGATGATTGCCATTGGCCATTGTACCCAAGAGGGAGACGAAGTTTTTGTAGTTGTTGTAGCATTTTTGGTGAATTGTATGACAGTTCTGTGTATTGACTTTCAGCCAGTTATATATTTTGTTATTTTAGTGGCAGTTTGAAGAACATGGTATCTGTGGAAAGTAATTTGATATATTAATTTGATGGTTAGTTTCATGCCCATCATTATTATTATTAGTATTATTGAAATGGTTCTAACTGTAAGAATTTTTTATGCTATTATGTAATTCTATATAATATCAAGTAGATCCAAAAAAGTAAATAAGATTTATTTCATAATTCTTTACAGCGTCACGTGTTGTTAGATTATAGTAATTATTAATACAAATTGAAGGTTTGTGAAAGCACAGTTGGTTTATAGGGTTTGATATTGCCAATGAACCACCTAGGAGATTTTCCTTGGAGCAATGGATCAAGCTATATCTTGACTTTAGGCAACTGTTTTTATTGCAAGTTTTGCTTTTCAATCATGTATTTTCTACTGATTGACCTATCCTTTTTTATGTATGGGTTTAATATTGGATATTATTGTCCCTATTAAATCAGAATTTATATTATTTTGAATTTAGTCACCTTATGGACTATACCTCATGCATCATATATTCATTATGAAATTTATTGATGAACCCTTGCAATGCAGTTAGTTTACACAATTAATGAGATAATAGTAAAATATGTTTAGGTCATGCTTTGTGTAATAGCAAAAAAAATAAAATAAATATAGAGTGACACTTGGCACGACCTCATGCACTCCTGCATTAGGTCTAAGCATTTTTTTTATTTATGAAATATCGATTCTTTTGCTTTTGCACTACTAGAATGGAGTATATTGAATATTAATCTTATAGAAGTCTTATAATGCTATTCACTATCATTTCTTCATCGTGTTGTTCAATTGGTCCATGCATCGCACGGGTTAGCGACAAGTAATAGTCATAATAATTACAACAGTAATAATAACTACAACAGGGTAACACACGTGATAATTTTAAATTCCCACCGAACCTCAAAGAGCAAAAATAGTATCAGTCCTAAAAAAAATAGAGTAACTTGATTCACCATCTACTTTTGCACCAACTCTACTCCTATCAAATTGCTTCACATGAATAATCTCTACATGTTGTGAATATGTACGTAAAATTTCTCACAGTGCCATCATCAACCCATTACTATTACCCCGATTCCAGTCATATCAAACTGAATCATGTGAATACAGTTCAAATGACTAATGCGGCTAACTTTTCCACTTCTATGCGATAGCTTCTAACAGTTTCACCATGCTCACTGAGATAGATACACATTCATGTGATTCATTACGCATGCTTCTGCACTACACTACATGGACCTATCGCTGTTGCACCAAGACCAGTCATGTCAACCACATCAAACACACCACACACGCCAACAAACATTACAGTTGAGTTGAGTCATTTTCTTAATTATGTGTGTACTATTCGACATCTGATCACTGTTCCTCCCCTGTCCAGCCAGATCAAGCACAAGCCCTAATATCAGTCTCACGTGTATACTACTATTACCTGCTGCACTTCATTGCATCAACTCAGAATTGCTGCACTAAGTCTAGTCATATCAAGTGAACAGCCTACATGTACCAATTACTATTATGCAGTTCAGCTTACTCCTGTACCAATTATGAACTGCTGCACCCAATCTAGTCATATCAATCAATTAAGCTGACTCATGTACCAATTACTATTAACTGAACAACTTGCACATGGCCAACACTACCACATCACATAGTTGCTCATGCAATCCTTCTTTATATATAGTCATGTAAGCATCGCATCTAGATACACCTCAGTCAAATTCACCTTTTGCAATGCCGATGAGTAATTGGCTCCTTCCCTGTTTTCTCGATAACTACAGAAGGGAGAGAGACAATGATGAGAGGGAATATTATGCAGGATTATGGTGATAATAGGAGTACCGCATGAACGAGTCTAACTCTCTACATAATGATCTCTTTCTACTCGGGGCACCTTTGGTGAATCGAGTCTCACTAACAATGCCAAGGGGAAACATGGAGCAATGTAGGTGGGCCGTGGCCAAAATCTGAAAGGAGAGTAACCTGATGTTCCTTCGTAGGTACATGTATCACCTACCACAACTTGCAGAAGAGCAGGCCACTACAACCAACAGGCAGCTCACCCCAATAGAACGTAGTGTCTTCAGCTACGAGGACTACTTGTTAGAATGAATATCTATGTACTACATCGTCTAGCTAGGTTCTACGTGGGGTGCATACTATCTCTAGAATTATGTTATCAATGTTGGTAATGCCAGTTGGTCGATATGCAGGTCATGCATATTGATGGCATCTTGTGTAGGAAAAATTAGGTATTATGTGTTATGCATCTAATAAATTGCCTACCTCTTTGCTATAAGTAGTCATTCAAGATTACTCATCAAACATGCATATTTGTACGAACAATGATAAGGTTTACATTTTCCCTTTAACATAAACATTGTTCCCTACATAGTACGAATACAACAACAGTGACACACATAAATCTAAAACATAATTAAGGATAATAGTTATACATCAAAGTGCGAGTGGACCACAACACGATTATTCTTCATCTGGCATCTCCACATCCAACTAATAAATGGGTGTTGCAAGAAGTGATTTCATGTATCGTGAATACTCATTCAACTTACACTTTACTGATTCTCGAATCTCCACCTGGGCCGGATATCGATTGAGACGTATCCTCATTTGATTATTTTCTTCTCTTATGTTGCAAAATGCTCATGAAGTTCGTCAATAATGTCTCTTGGCATCTACGATGCGAGTCGCCAAGGCACTAGCAGCTTATAACCGGTCATCTCATCATAAAACATCTCTTGTTCATAGAGTAACCAGTCTCACTCCACCCTCATCGTATTATGGACTTAAGCACTATTTTGCAGGTTGAGATTAATTGGATAGCTGAATTCATCTTCTAGTACCCAACAATGACCCATTGCGGTGAACACGTTGCATGGCCTGTAACGATATGAGTCACCCATTGACCTGACTACAATAACATCAAAGTATTGAGTTAACAATGTGCATCAACTGTTAATAAACAATGTATAGCTGCATAACATGGTACATGACTAAGACATTTCTAAATTGATGTAGTTTTACATGCTAGATCTGTCATGTGGCCCGTAACATAAACAAAAGAATAATCGTACAATGATGCATAATGCGTGGCACTGTGTGAATCAGAGATGAGGTCAAGCACACTGTAACTATGAAAATATAATTGACTTATACTACTGTACACGTGGAAATATATTGTAACAATGGGAGCATGGGTACTCCCATTCATGTACTATTTTTCCACCTTGTACTGACATGACAAGCCTTGATACTCATATATAATTTTTTTTAATGATATTTGGAGCATAAGATGAGCTTATAAATGCACCATAATACTGAATTGATTATTTCTATCTCACTAACTTCTTCGACTAACTAAGCTATGAGTCGCAACGCCTCAAGCTCAAAACCTACGGTGCGAAACAAGTTTGGATCTACTTCAACAAATGCATCATCACAAGTTTTAGTAGAGCAACAACTACAAACATACACAAACCACTATGAAGGGAAATGGGTTGGAAAGAAAAGAGATTTCGTTAATATTCTAATATACACGAAAGAGAGTTTAGGAAGCGTCGGACACATCGTGGTCGATAGACCTGCACAACTGAGTACAGATACCACCATAATAGAGTTCACTGCAGCAGAACAACCATGGTCAAAGCTTTACGAGAAGAGGTGTGAGTTGGAGGTGTACTGTCAATGGCATGGGTTACGAGTTCCTAAGGCGCGATCAGCCGAGTTACCTAGAGACGAACCTACCAACATACTTGCTCATCTTGAATGGGAGAACAATCAAATGCAAAGGCGACTAGACCGTTTTCATGTAGTCCAAAAGACTAGGAAACATCTATCAAGGAAGACACAAGAGAAAGCCATCAAGTCTATTAATGAAATTACTGCTTTAGACGATGATAAAGATATTTTAGACTTCTCAAATTTAAGCAATGATGATTTTCAAAAATTCCTACCTACGAAGATTACACATTGTTGTTAATGTCTAGACATTCTGTGTAAGATGTAGTGTTGTTGTTAATGTCTGACAATGAAGATTATGTACATTCAACTAAAGTATGGAATGCATTAATGCATGATATGTGATTCCCACCACCTATGGACGCATATTAACAAATAATAGATAGGGAAACTAGTATACAATTTTGTCTATAGTAACCACCTTTATTGCTTTTGCATTGCTAATTTGTTAATAAAAGCCTTCTAGAGTTATCAACATGACCATAAATGCTACTTATCATATTCTTATAATTACATGTTTTCCTTCATTTCACTAACCATCTTATAACAATCTAAGATAAATAAGGTATATTGTTGATTACTTCTTGCTATGCTAAAGATTCTCATTCTCTTGTGATTAAAATTTACTACAACAAACAACCAAAATCACACCAATGTACTCAAATAACACACATTCAACCAAAAAAAAAAAAATCAGTACAATATCAAATGAAAATACCATTGCCATAAAATTATGGTATGGGCTTTTTACCTGAGGTGATAGAAATTTCAGTTCAATCTAGAAGCAGTTATGGATTTGTGGAGCAGCAATGGAATTCAAATCAGGCTAAAAGCAAGACAGTCTGAATGGGAGCAGATGTAATGGTATAACATGAGCATAACTCAATTTTAGAGATATCAATTTTGCTTTATAACTCGATAATTTTATAGTCAGGTAAATAAATTGATTTTATAATAATCAAGTTATGTACGGATTAAAAAAATGAAAATGCCACGCTGGCTTGAATCTCGTACAAACTCAATTATTGTAATGTCAAGTTTTAAAACAGAAGCACATCCCTATATAGTTTGAGAAAGGGGGCAAAATGCTTGAAAGTTTTGCAAAAAGGGGTAAAACCCCATTTTGGCCCGATTTGGAGAAAGTGAAGATATGTAGGCTACAATGGGTGTACATTTTTAGACCCCTTAAAACACAAGTTGTTTAACCTAGTTATTTAGCCAAGTGATTAACTTAGGTAACTTATTCAGATCTAGGTTAACATAAACAAATCATATCACGTAAAGCAGTTCAGAAAAGTAAATAACACACGATATGATAACCCAGGAAAACCAAACTGGTAAAAAACTGGGGAGGATTTAACCTAGCTATCCTTAAGGTAAAACAGATCCACTATGAAAGAATTGAAGTTTAGCGACTTAGACCACTAATATCCTATTGCTACCTCGAGTAGAAAACTTACTACCACGACCACGTGATAGCTCTAAGTCCATGGACTACTTCGTTCTCAGATCCACAGCATCCACAAGTGCATCACTTGTATTTCTTGAAAGTTCTCTATGCAGCAACTGAAATAATCACCAAGGTCTTGACATCAATCTCGATCTTGATAATCTTAAGTGTATGTGAAGCCAAACACCTCTAGATCTCACAAGAGATTCACACACATAACATAAACAACAACTAGAAAATGTGACTAGGGTTTTTCCTTTTATACTTAAGGCAAAACATAAAACCCTACATGTCAAACGGGCTTGGGCTATGTTAGAAAATTTTGCAGAAAAACAATCTGCATGAGCTTCGATTGATCGAGTCTAATTTTCTATCGATCGAGCCTTGCAGATTTACATAATAAATCTTGCAGTACACTCAATTCTAACTATACAAATAAATACACTTTGAGCAACCTAATTCTAGACTCTAAGTTTTGATCATGGTTTACCAACATTACACATTGAAGTTCTAATACATTTAGATCCTAAATCCTTAGAACTTAACAAACTCCCCCTTTGGCAATCTGTGACAAAACAAAAAATAAACAAAAAGCTTAAAGTTACATAAACTGCCCAACCAAACACAATTCAACCTAATCATTATCTATCAGTTGTAAGTGTAGATAGCAGCATGACTGAATCAACCTATTTATTCCTGAAACACTAAACAAACACATAAACGCATGTGTGGAAAATACAAGTAAAACAAAATAAATTCTTGATTTCACTTAACATAAAATAAAAGACATATAATATGAATATCTTCATAAATATAAATCAATAATCAATGTAGCACAATGTGAAACAAAAAATGGAAATAAAAACATAATGTCTCCCCCTATCATATACAACTCATAAAAAGGAAAGACAACAAAATAAATACATCATGAGCCAAAAAGAATAAGTACAAAATGAAGCACCTGGATGCAATCTAAAGCTCCAAAGCTCCAAAACAACAAAAAACTCCCCCTATAACAAAAATCTCTCCCTGTTGCTATCTATCCATATGTCCATATGTACTCCCCCTTTTTGTGATGAATTGCCAAAGGGCAATCAAGACTCATCATCAAAAGAAGGTGGTGGACGGGACCATCTAAGGCTCACCAACTCTACACGTAAACCCTGAAGCTCTGTGAGGAAATCCACCAAAAGGAGACCATAAGCCGCCTAAATGGTTATGACAATTTTCATAATATGATGAATGCTAGAATCATCCAAAGTAGAAGGTGGAGGATCAACAGCAGCATCAGCAATCGGATGAACAAACTCCTCAGCATTAGGATCACTTGAAGAAGGAAAAGGAGGAGGTGGGGGTGCAAAACCCGAAGAAGACTCAATTCTAGGGCATTTAGAGCTAGCTCTCATCTGAGCAGCCCTTTGCCTAAGGAAGGTGGCACCTATAAGAGCTATAATGTGTACGAGCTCAGAAGCAGGAAACTCATCTAAATCTAGATGCAACAAAATCCAATGAATAAAAACTGTGAAGAAAAGAGCATGAAAAGAAGAACTACTCCATTGTCCTCAACCAAAGATCGAATGAAAAGATAAGAAAAACTCATAGGAGCATTTGTGACAAGGGCATAAAAAAGTGCACATCTCTCTATAGGAATGGTATGCAAATGAGAGATGGGCCAGATAGAATGGCAAGAAATCCGAAAAAAGAGATAATGAATCTCGGTCAACTTATGAGAAGTGATCCGAGGATCAGAACCCCACTAGATAGAAGTACCAGTGATGTATGATATGATATCATCAAGTGAAGGAGACTCATCATAAGGATACACAGGATGATGTACCATAGGCACCCCAAGAGCAGAAGCCACCACTGAAGGAGTAATGGTAAAATCTTCTCCCCTTATCCAATTCTTCATAAACTGAATGTTGGAAGAAGTTGAGTGAACAGAGAAGTTTGAGTAGAACTCTTTGATCAAGGTAGCCAGAGGAGGGTGATAGGCAACTAGCCCTTATGCTCAAAATTCCTCCTATTCTCCAAATCAAGCTCATCTAAAACAACTTTCCTCTCAGCCCACACAGATCTAAGAAGGTTCAGCTTCTTATACATCTCTTGGTTTTTCTCACTCAGAAACCTCTCACTATCAAAAGAAGGAGTAGAAGAAGAAGAGGAAGTCCTATGGGCTCTAGTCTTCCTAACCATGATTCTAAAGATCCAAAAGGATAGATAGAAGAGAGATAAAAGAAAAAATAAGAATAAACCAAGGGCAGACTGCATCAGACACAGTTAGAGCAAACACAATATTGAAAATAATAATCTATATGATGCATGAGCTATATTAACACATGATGCAAGCTCTAATGCAGTGAGAGTAGTTCAATTTTACTTCAAAAACACAGAATTGACTTGAACATAGAGTTTATATCAAAAACCCCAAATTTTGAAAACTCTCTTTCAAAAAACCAATAAATTAATCAATTTATCATTACACAAGTTAGATAACAGAATATAATGACAAAATGAATCAATAACATAAGCCAATTTCATCAAATTATGCTTAATTGAACAAAATCTCTAATTCGAGTAGTTTCAAGCCCTATAAATTTCAACTTTTCCCATTTCATCGAATTGATCAAATAAACTATGAAGAACATGTTAATATCATCCAACAACAAAAACCCATTTATCCATTTTGAAAGAAATCATTGAAATCACCAAAAACCCCAAATTTCTATAGGTTCGAATTTCTCCCTAAAATGCATGAAAAATGAAAAAAACCAAAAAAAAAGGAAGGGTAAAAGGGTCTTACCGGTGCTAGAAGACAAAAAACTTGAAGAAAATTGGAGATAAAATGACAAAAAATTGATTGGAGTTGGATCGGTCGAAGAGAGAGAGCCAAAAAGTTTTTGAAAAAGATTGAAATCGTGAAGAACACGTGAAAAACTTATGTTTTTAAAATCTCTCTGAATGATTTTCGATCGGTTGAAAAATAGGTTTGATCGATCGAAAATCACATTCAATCAATCCAGCATCGATCGAGCAGTGATCGAGCCAGACAGATTCAAACCAAAATTTTAATCGCAATTTCAATCGGTCGAGCAACAGATTCGATCGATAAAAAATCTGGAAAATTTTTTTTTTCGAAAAACAGAGCAATTTTATGTAGAAATTCCTCAAAACATAGTATTTTATGAGTGAAATGCATGAGTATAAGATGAAAGGTTTTTCAAAAACTCTTGAATTTAACCCAGATCTTCCAAAAACAAGATTTTCAATCAAATTTTCCCAAAAAAAAAAACACAAGCTTTAAACACATTTTGCATCTAAATCAAGGTTCTTTCAATCTTGGATGGCCACACCAAGATCACACACAATAACATGTACCAAGTTTAGCAAAGAGTAACTTGTGAAGTGTGTGCAACTAGCAAGAGCTTGAGATACATGTGAGATGATAAGTAGATAGTAATTAATCACAATTTCTACAAAATTCATCACATAAATTTGAAAGAGACTATCGCTTAAAGAGTTACATCATATAACTAGCAGACCTATTTGTTTGTTCTCTAGCAACAGATAATTCATGTTCTAAGTTCTTAACTTTCTCAAGCAACAACATGTTCTCAGTATTTACCTTATCAAGCAATTCATTAGCATTAAACAATTTCAAGAGCAAATTCTTCTTATCAAGTTCAAAAGAAGCAATTTTATGTAAGCCTAAATCAACATTCATAGCATTCTTTGCAGTAACCTGGCAAAGTTTATTATAGGCTTCTTGCAAATCAGCATTCTCAGTAAGTTCTCCATCAGAAGGGTTTTCATCAACAATAACACTTTCATCAACTACAGCAGTAGCTGTGAAAGTAATGAAGTTTCCATCCTCATCACTACCAGACTTATTATTGAAAACTTCATCATCACTAAGAGTTATATCCATAGCCTTACCCTTTGATCTCAAGTATGTATGACATTCTGATTTCACATGACTATACCCTTGACAACCAAAACATTATTGAGCCATAGAATTATTAGATGTTTGACCTACTTTTTCTTTAGGTTTTTAATTATTGTTCACCTTAGTGGGTTCATTCCTCCTAAAATTTCTAGGTTCAACATCGTTTTTACCTCTTGCCCTTCTGTTATTATTCCTAAGAAAATTTCTAAAGTTCTTGGCAAGGTAAGCAATCTCTGTAGCAGAGAGCTCATCATTAAATCCATTCCCTTCAACATCATCAATTGACTTAAGAGCCATTGATTTGAATTTGTTTGTATTGGGTAGGTCTAACTCATAGGACTGGAGAGATCCTACAAGTTCATCAACAAGGACAGAGTCCACATCCTTGCTTTCAGTAATGGCAGTCACTTTGGGTCTAAAATCCTTAGTCAAAGATCTAAGTATCTTCCTAATAATTTTAGGTTAATCATATATTTCACCCAAATTATAAGCGGAATTAACAATGTCATTAAGCTTAGCATAGAATTCATCAAAACTTTCATCATCAGACATCCTAATGCTTTCAAATCTAGATGTTAACTGCTACAACTTATTAATCTTGACTGCCTTTGTGCCTTCATGCATAGTTTGAAGAATATTCCGTGCAGTATGAGCAACCTCAACATTTGAGATTATCTTGAATTCCTCCATAAAAACAACATTAAAAATAGCATTCATGGTTTTCCTATTTAAAGCGGCTGCTTCTTTCTGAGAAGTTTGCAACTCACTAACTGGAGTAGTGGGCTTCTCCCATCCGTACTCAACGGAATTCCAAACTCTCTCATCAATGGATTTCAAGAATACTTTCATTCTTACTTTCTAGTAAGCATAGTTATTTCAATCAAAATTAGGTGGAATAACAAGAGAGTGACCATGTTCCATGACAACAAGGATCAAGGATCAAATCTTAGATCAAAGGATCTAAACACTAGAGCTAACCTGCTCTGATACCACTTGTACGTTTTAGACCCTTTGAAACACAAGTGCTTAACCTTGTTATTTAGCCAAGTGATTAACTTAGGTAAATTATTCAAATCTAGGTTAACACAAACAAATCATATCATGTAGAGCAGTGCGGAAAAGTAAATAACACACGATATGATAACCCAGGAAAACCAAACTGGTACAAAACCTAGGGAGGATTTAACCTAGCTATCCTCAAGGTAAAACAGATCCACTATGAAATAATTGAAGTTTTACAATAGCGACTTAGACCACTAACATCCTATTGCTACCTCGAGTAGAAAACTTACTACCACAACTATGTGATAGCTCCGAGTCCACGAACTACTTCTTTCTCATATTCACAGCATCCACAAGTACATCACTTGTATTTCTTGAAAGTTCTTTATGCAACAACTGAAATAATCACCAAGGTCTCGACATCAATCTCAATCTTGATAACCCTAAGTGTATGTGAAGGCAAACACCTCTAGATCTCACAAGAGATTCACACACACAACATAAACAACAACTACAAAACGTGGCTAGGGTTTTTCCTTTTATACTTAATGCAAAACATAAAACCCTACACGGCAAACAGGCTTGGGCTGAGTTGGAAAATTCTGTAGAAAAACAATCTGCACAAGCTTCGATCGATCGAGTTTAGTTTTCGACTGATCGAGCCTTGCAAATTTACATAATAAATCTTGCAATACACTCGATTCCAACTATACAAATAAATACACTTTGAGAAACCTAATTCTAAATTCTAAGTTTTGATCATGGTTTGCCAATATTACACATTGAAGTTTTAATACATTTAGATCATAAATCCTTAGAACCTAACAATGAGCTTCACTCTAATGAAATAGGTAACTTTCTCGCTCTTCCCTTCTAATTAAGGTGTGAATTCGCAGGTTTTTATGGGCCAAAATGGTCTTTTACCCATTTCTCACAAACTTTCTAGCATTTTGCCCAATTTCTCAAACTATTTAGGGAAATGCCCTTATTTTGAAACTTGATTTTCTAAAAAACAAGTTCCAAATGTAAAATTCAATATTTGGACAATCGAGTTATAGTGAACATGGATTTAGAAAAAACAATTATTGGAACTTGAGTTCTACAAAAAAAAAATTCAAAGAACTCGGGTTCCATGAACTCAAGTTCCAAAATTTTTTTTTTTTTTTTAATTTCCAATTCAGTATAACTCGATTTTCCAAATTTCGAGTTTGAAATTGGAACTCGATTTTTAGAAAATCGAGTTTGGCATTTCCCTAAATAGTTTGAGAAATAGGGCAAAATGCTGAAAAGTTTTCTTTTTTAAAAAAAATGGGCAAATTCTCATTTTCTCCGGTTTTTATGAGATACAAATAAGGGTAATTAGAGAAGAACAACAAAGGATTAAATCAACTAATTTCTCCCAAGTTTGGAAACTCACCCAACCAAATTTCTAGCGAGTTTCATGCAAATCTCTCTGCCTTAACTAGACTTTAATATTGGCTATTCAACCCGAAACTTGCCTGGCATCCTAACTTGCTAGAGTAAAATTTTGAATTCCGTATCTACAGAAATATATGTGCTCTAATTTGTTTCAAGACAGATTATTCACTCTGCAAACATACAACTTTACACTTGTGATTACCATCCTCACAGGACTGCCATCCACATTTGGGACCAACATATCATATTAGAATTATGGTATATGTATACACTTTTTTTATTACCTCTTACAATTTTAAGTTGATACATTATAATGAACAAAATTACATAGCAAAGATGTAATTGTTTGGAACTATCCATTGTTTATATGAGTCTCTCGTCTTCCCTTTCTAGACTAGTGTGAATAATGGTGTCGATATCATTATTTTTTTTACCACTTGGTTGATTTAGCTTCCTGAAAGCATTAAAGTTACACCGTGGTCTCACTTAAGCAAGTCTAGAGCAAGCAACTAAAATATTGTATTTTTCAAAAAAATAATTTCCTTTTCAATCTTTTACTAATAAAGTAAGTTCACTCATATAGGTTACAATCTTTCATCCTTTTCACGCAATCCCCGTGAAATGGTGAAGGTTAGTGCTTTGAACCTGTACATTTTTTTTTTATTCGCGTTGGAGGAGACACAAAGAGAGGGGTTTAAATGAGAAATGTAAATTTCTTTGATGGATATTTTGGAATCTTTGCATCGGGTTACGAATTTAAATGAAGGACTAAGTGGAGCCACAACATGGAATAGGTTTAAGGAAGAGAGAGAAAGAGAGATGAGAGTGAGAAAGAAGATAAAGGAAAAACAAAAAACAAAAAAACAATTTAAATGAAATTTTTTTAATCTAAATAACTTTAAAATAAATATTAATTATTTTTTAGAATGAACGATTTGAGGAACATATTGATGATGCCGAAAAAATCACCAGTAAGCTACAAGCACTCTCCAAACCAAAGCAACACCTGCAAAAAGAAAATAGAGGACCTAAAAGAGAGCACCGGTGTGATGCCGGCCAAAAACCCTCTGAAGGTCAAGTTAGAGTCTGTTTTTTACAACCCTAGAGTGCTAGAGTTGAGTTCAATATGCGTACCTTGATTTGTGAGGGTTTCGGTGTATTTATAATGGTGTAGGGTTAGCATCCACGCCTTGATTACAAAGTCCTTTCCTTTTAGGATTAGAACTCTTTTCTTTCGAATACGTTCTCTCAAGGCTAAATGTGCGATGCAAGAATCCCTCTCATGCACGTTTTTATGTCGAGATTAATTAAGGCCACATCAGCCCTAATTATATAGCGTGAACCCTTATTTAAGACTTCTTGGAGATAACCCTGGAAGGCTGATCTCAGTATTGTACCCATCCGTCCACTTCGGATCCGTCATCCTTGGCCATGTCAAATACCGTCATCCTTATGTCATCATATCTACCAGGTGGGTTCGTCAAGATCACTTTTATTCCCCTTCAGTTGCCCCCTCATTTCATGAGACTGTCACCTATCCTTAGCAGTTTCATGGAATGATGGTTAGCTATGACACTTGACAGGTGTGTTTTTTTACGGATAGGCTGGAATACTATCATAAATCCACAGGGACACATGGGGGTACTTTACTGGTTGTTTGCTGGAATCGATGTGTCTCTTCGTTTATCGCGCCATTCCCTCTATATATACTACCCACCGTTTTCATTTTTACACTTTTAGAGAGTTTTCTGCTATTCAGAGCACAACTGTCCACCTCATTCAGAGAGCGACCGTCCTCCTTGTGTGATCTGTCACCTCTATAAGCCGAGATCCAGCGTTCTCTTAGTTCATCCGTCTCATTTACTCACCGTCTACCTGTAAGTACCTCTTTTACTTAGTTTTTGTTTTTTATTTTGCATGTTGGTCCTGTCGTCAGTACAGATCTAGAGTCTTAGGCTTCCTTTACCCGTCATCTGTAGGTGTCAGATGTCTAGTGAGGTGTCAAGTAGTCAGTCCTATGCCCGCGAGGAAGCAGGCTACGAAGAGGTGTTCCCGTCAAGTCAAGCAGACCAAGACACCTCCAGCGGGGAGAGGGCACCATCAACTAGCTCTCCTTTCCATGTGGAAGATGAAGGGCAGGATAGGGACGGGTTAGAGTATGACTCGACCGACGACCTAGATCGTGTAGATCCACTGGTCCAATCCGTCATAGGCCCTGATGGTTTAAGAGAATTCGTCCTACTCCCCTTGTGGACGGTGAACGACTTCGTTTCAACCATCAAGCCAGCGCACTTCAATACGTTAAGGCAAAAGTACCAAATACCCGATACCATACCCATCCGTCTTCCATTTAAATCAAAGAAATGTTATTATGACGGTCTTGAAGATGTCGGGGTTTATGAGAAGATGCTAAAAGTTGGCCTCCATTTTCCTCTGAATGCATTACACCGTCGTCTTCTTCAATACCTGGGTCTGGCCGTCACCTGGATCTCACCGAATGCTTGGAGGGTTTTTCTGAGCATCGAGGTGTTGTACGGTGTAATGTCGGATGGGGCGAGACGGTTAACAGTGGAAGAATTCTTTCATTGTTACCGTCCGTCAGAGATTACCAAATCAAAGGGCATGTACAGCTTTGTGCCGAGGAGTCCGGTACTTAGGCTAGTGTCCGAGACTCCGGACTCCAACCGTAACTAGAAGGGTCGATACTTCTTCCTCCGAGGAGATAATTGGATGTGTCGTCCAAGTGATGACGACTACATACCGGTAGATAAAACTTGGGGGATAATGCCCCCGTCTAGTATGACCCATCTTATTCCCAACCGTCACATATTCTTTCTATGGATTTATTCTTAACATTTTTTTTTTACAACGAGGGACTGTCCACCCATTACGACAGAGCAGTTCGGGTTTTTGGAGAGAATTTTTCAAAAAACTAAGTTGTCAGAGAGGTCCTAGTCAAAGCTCGTCACCTTAGACATGCTGCACTAGTATTGTGACGGTCCTGAACCAACATCCGCAACCCGTCGATACGACGCAGGAGTACGAAAACGTAAATTATGGAATCCTTCGGTTGTTACTCTATTTTATGTAGCTTTTTTAACTGTCTTCTTTTGCAGAAATAGACAATGCAAGGAGACGGGCTATTATCAAGCAGCAAGCAGCTAAAAAGAAGCAAGGAGGTGATGCTCCTAAGACGAATCTGTCTCATCTTGCTACAAAGAGACCTTCCATTGAAAAGTGGGACCATCACAGCAAAAAGAAAAAGCTGGTGACAGGGTTACCTGCCGGTCAGGCGTCCGGCGTGGTAAGGCTGCCTCCCAAGCTGGGAATAGGCAAGGGTAAGGGCCTGATGACTAACCCAGATCTCGTCAAGGAAAAGCCTCCCGTCCTACTTTGGGGAGATCCCCAGTATGCCCTCCCTCAGATCAGGTCCATAATAACAGACGAGGACTATGAAGATCTCGGAAACCATGCTACCGAGGCTATAGGGGAAACATGTCTTTCCAGCTTAACTCAAGTCAGTACCCGTCACATATTTACTCCGTCTCGTTTCTTTTATGCCTTGAACTAACTTATTGAAATTGGTACAGGGGGTGCTTATGGCCAAAGGCTTGATGGACCGTCGCCTGGCCCAAGAGAGAGCTCTTGAATAGGTTCGCTCCAAGGTAAAGGCGACGGCGGAGGAGCTAGACGAACTAAAGCTTTGGAGGGTCCATCATGAGCAGAAACTGAATCTATCCGAGCAGGCTCGTGAGAACTTAGAGAAAGAGGTGGAGCTGCTGAGGGAGATGGTAAAAGCGAATGACGACAACATTTGTCAAGCCAAAGTTAATGATGTCAGAGAATACCATGACTCTGACTCCCTTCTAACCGAGCTTGGATCCTCCTTTAGTGACGGATTTGACAATTGCCTCTATCAGGTGAAGGCCTCATTTCCAGACCTTGACGTGGCTCACATCAATATTGACGCTGAGGCCCAAACCCCTGCTCGCCCCTTCGACTCTGAAAGGACGGAGGAAATTTTTGGCGAAGTTCCTGGTGATGACGGGGTCACCAAAGCTGAAGAAGAAACCGCCGTCGTCGATACCCACCAGCCATTGCCAGAAGGTCCTGAGAATAACGAAGAAATCGTCATAGTTCAAGACTAATGTAAATTTTGTAGTGATCAAGAGCAATTTATCATTATCTTTTGTTTAACTTTATTTTGGTAATGTGTAAGACTCTCTTTTTATAATCCAGTTGGTTTTGTGGACTTCACTGTATTTTCATATTTCTTGGATGGTCCGTCCACTTTGATATCCTATCGTTTCTGGATAACCCGTCCACATGATGGACTTCATGCATTTTCATCTTACTTTAGATGATCCGTCCACCTTGCGGACTTAATAACTTTTCGTCCATTTTGGATGATCCGTCCACTATGTGGACTAAGTAGAATTTCATCCATTTTTGGATGATCCGTCCACTATGTGGACTAGATTTTCATCCATTTTGGACGACCCATCCAATATGTGGACTTAGTAGAGTTTCGTCCACTATGTGGACTCGATAAATGTTTATACATTTTGGACGATCCGTCCATAGTGCGGACTTAGTAGGTTTTTATCCTTTTGGATTATCCGTCCACTTATGTGAACTTAGTAGATATTCATCCATTTTGGATGATCCGTCCACTATGCGGACTTAGTAGAGTCTCATCCTGGTTGGATGATCCGTCCACTATGTGGACTTGGTAGATATTCATCCATTTTGGATGATCCGTCCACTATGTGGACTTAAACATTTTGGATTATCCATCCACTATGTGGACTTGGTAGATATTCATCAATTTTGGATGATCCGTCCACTATGCGGACTTAGTAGAGTCTCATCCTGGTTGGATGATCCGTCCGCTATGTGGACTTATACATTTTGGATGATCCGTCCACTATGCGGACTTAGTAGATTTTGAGCAAAACACATTACATACGTTCTAAATAAAACTTCTCTTATTATGACATGCTGGTAGACTATATTGTTCATGGAAAATAAAAAAAACTTTGGCTTTAATAAGTAAAAATTATGACTGTTAATAAAATAAACTAGAAACGAGGAGGTAGATGTTGCTGCTGTCTTTGCCCTTCGTCTACTGGTAGTATTCTCTTTAGGTGCTTTGTGTTCCATGGATGAATCAACTTTCTTCCGTCTAATGTCTCTAAGTAGTACGTTCCTTCCCTATGCCATGAAATGATTTTGTATGGTCCTTCCCAGTTAGGACCCAGGTTTCCTTGGGAGGCATCCTTTGTAGCGCCGAGTACTTTTCGTAAGACCGGATCCCCCACCTGGAAATCCCTGTGCCTAACCTTGGAGTTGTAATGTTTTGCCATCATGTCTTGGTATCGCGCTAGTCTTTGTATGGCTGCTGCCCTGACTTCGTCTACAAGGTCGAGTTGTAAACGTAAAGCTTCGTCATTCTTGCTTTCATCGTAGCTTTCCACACGGTAGCTTGTTAATCCTACCTCTGCCGGTATGAGGGCCTCAGTACCATACGCCAATCGAAACGGTGTCTCTCCTGTTGGTGTTCTTGCCGTTATCGTGTATGCCCATAAAACACTTGGTAATTCGTCTGGCCACATGCCCTTTGCCCCCTCGAGCCGGGTCTTGATGATCTTCAACAAGGACCGGTTCGTGACTTCAACCTGTCCGTTGGCCTGCGGGTGGGCGAGCGATGAGTAGTGATTTTTGATTCCAAACTGAGAACAAAAGTCTCTGAATGTGTCGTTGTCGAATTGTTTCCCGTTGTCTAAAACAAGCACCCTCGGAATTCCATATCTACAAATAATACTTCTCCACATAAAGCTATGGATGTTTTTCTCCGTGATAGTAGCCAGAGCTTCTGCTTCCACCCATTTGGTGAAGTAGTCAATACCAACCACCAAGAACTTCAGTTGCCTCACTGTTGTTGGGAATGGACTCGTGATGTCTAACCCCCATTATGCAAACGGCCATGGAGCTGTCATAGGGGTAAGTTCTTCCGTTGGCTACCTAATGAAATTGCCAAATCGTTGACACTTGTCGCAAGCTGTAACGTATGTATGGGCATCCTTTTGCATTGTTGGCCAGTAGTATCCTGCTCAGAGTAGCTTGTGCACTAGAGACCTTGATCCAGAATGGTTTCCACAAACTCCTTCATGGACCTCCTTCATCACGTAGTCTGCTTCTCCGCAGCCAAGGCATCTTAGATATGGTCGGGAGAATCCTCTTTTGTATAGGACGTCTTTAATCAAGACAAATCGGGCAACTTTAACCTTTAACTTCCTTGCGTCTTCTTTGTTATCAGGCAGCTTGCCTTCCTTGAGATACGCCAAAACTGGAGCCGTCCAACAATACTCATTGCTTACCTCCTGCATGCTAATGTCATCTAATAATGATGAAAGCTAGACGAAGGACAATACCTGTTCAGGGATGATCATGGGTTCGGCCGAAGCTGCCTTTACGAGTCGGTCCGCTTCTTGGTTCTCCTCCCTTGGGATTGAATCATTGTGAATTGGAGGTCAGTCGTTTGACCCTTTACCTCCCCAAGGTACCTTTTCATCCTCTCATTCTTGCAATCATAGCTCCCATTAATCTGACTGGCCACGATTTAAGAATCGGAGTAGACGACCGCCTTTTTAGTTCTTGCCGCTATTTCAAGCTCCAGCCCCGCAACCACGGCCTCGTATTCCACTTCGTTGTTAGAAGTGGTGAAGTCCAGACGGATCATGCATTCAATCTTGTCTCCTTCCGGGGTGTGGAGTACGACTCCAACACCTCCAGCGTGCTTATTGGAAGATTCGTCTGTATGAATTCTCCATATGGGCGTCTCTTCTGCCCCTGCTCCTTTGTGGTAGTGAATTCGACAACGAAGTCTGCCAATATCTGTCCTTTCACTACCATCCACGGCTGATATTAGATATCAAATTCACTTAGCTTGATTGCCTATAGAGCCATCCATCCAGCAGTTTCGGGATTGCTCATTGCTCTCCGTAAGGGTTTATCTGTCAGGACATTTATGGTGTGTGCTTGAAAGTATGGCTTGAGCTTCTGAGCCACAGTCACAAGAGCAAATGTGAGTTTTTCCATCTGAAGGTATCTCTCTTCTGCTCCTCTTAGTGCCTGGCTTATAAAGTACACGGGCTTTTGTACCTTTCCTTCTTCTTTGATGAAAGCTGCACTGGCCACGGCTGAGGAGACGACAAGGTACATGAACAATTCTTCCCCCGGCATAGATGGGCTAAGCAACGGCGGAGCGGAGAGATATATCTTTAACTCTTTAAATGCCTTTTGGCACGCGTCTGTCCATTTGAATGATCTTTTCAGTGTTCGGAAGAATGGGAGGCATTTGTCCGTCGCTCTTGATACGAACCTATTTAAGGCTGCTATCTTCCCGGTCAAGCTTTGTACTTCCTTTACCGTCCTTGGAGGAGACAGTTTCATAATCGCCTTTACTTTCTCTAGGTTGACTTCAATGCCCCTCTAGGATACCATAAATCCCAAGAATTTCCTGCGGTTACTCCGAACGCGCATTTATTCGGATTCAGCTTCATTTTGTATGTCCGAAGAGTATTGAAAGTTTCCTGGAGGTCCCTCAGGTGATCAGACACCTTTACTCTTTTTACCAACATATCATCCATGTAAACCTGCACGTTTCTGCCAATTTGGTGTGCGAACATTTTGTTCATCAATCTCTGATATGTGGCTTCCGCGTTTTTAAGCCCGAAAGGCATTACCTTGTAGCAAAAAAGCCCCTGACTTGTTTCAAACGAGGTTTTCTCCTGATCGGTCTTATCCAATTTGATTTGGTTGTAACCGGAGAAGGCATCCATGAAGCTCAAAAGTTCATGTCTTACAGTGGAGTCTACCAGGGTGTCAATGCGTGGGAGTGGATAACTGTCCTTAGGGCAGGCCCTATTCAGATCCTTGAAGTCGACACACATTCTCAAATTCCCGTTGGCCTTCTTGACCATTACTACATTTACCAACCAATCAAGGTAGTACACCTCGTGTATGAAGTCTACTTCTTGTAGCTTCCGTACTTCTTCTGCTATGGCTCGATCTCATTTGAGAGCAAACACTCACTTCTTCTGTCGAACAGGAGAGAAAGAGGGTGACACGTTCAACCTATGAACTATGACTGTTGGATCTATTCCCAGCATATTCTCGTGACTCCATGCAAAAACATCTTGGTTTTTTTTTAGGAAAAAAGCGAGCGCTTGTCGAACTGTTTGGTTTGCGAGGGTGCCGATTCTGGTTGTTCGGTTGGGCCTAGAATCATCCAGTTGTACTTCTTCCAATTCTTCCACCAGTTCTGCTACTGTTCTCTGTTCCTCGATGTTCATTGCTTGTAGGTGGCCATCCATTTCCATCATGGTGATGTAACATTCCCGTGCAGCCACCTGATTTCCCCGCAACTTTCCAACTCCGTATTCAGTGGGGAATTTGATCATTAAATGGTAGGTAGAGGTGACAGCCCTCCATGCATTAAGAGTGGGCTGTCCGAGGATGGAGTTAAACGCTGAAGAGCAGTCAACCACAAGAAAAGCTACATCTTTGGTTATTTTTTGTGGGTAATCTTCTACCGTCACAGACAACGTGACGATGCATAAAGGATAGACCCTTGTTCCTCCGAAGCCAACAAGAGGCGCATTCGTTGGGATCAGTCATTCTTTAGCAATCCCCATTTGCTGGAATGCGGGGTAGTAGAGGATATCTGCTAAGCTTCCGTTGTCCACCAAAACTTGATGCAGGTTGTAGTCCCCTACCCGTATGCTGACCACGAGCGCGTCGTCATGTGGGTGGTGAAGGCGTCGCGCATCTTCTTCCGAAAACCCAATATTGGGGCCATCTCGTTGTGTCACTTTTAGTGAGGGACCTATCGACTGGACGCTTTGAACCGTCCGCAAGTAGGTCTTTCTGGCCTTTTTGGATGACCCTGTAGAAGTAGTTCCCTCTACAATCATCCGTATATCTCCTACAAGTGGTCTGGGACACTCGTTTTCTAGTCGGGGATTCTGTTCTTGGAGTTGATCTATTCTCTCCTTCCTCACGAACCTCTGCAACCTTCCTTGCCTAATGAGGGCTTCAATTTGTTGCTTTAAGTCATAACAGTCCGTCGTATCGTGGCCATGATTGCCATGAAAATAGTAGTATCTATCTCTTGGTCTCTTGTTTGGATCTCCCTTCAGCTTGCTAAGAAACGTCAAGGTTCCTTCATCTTTGATCTGCATTAACACTTGGTCAATTGGGGCTGTGAGGGGGGTGAAGTTCGTAAATCTTTCCGTAGGTGGTTTGGGTCATCGATCTTGCCGTCGTTCTTTGGTTCTTGCCATTTTCCGTCCCTTGTCTGGTTGTGTATCTTCCTGCCTTTCCCTCTTTATGGGTTTGTCCTCTCAAGCCAGCAAGGCATCCTCTGCATTCATATACTTCGTTGCCCTGTAAAATACTTCGGACATAGTCTTTGGGTCATTCTTGTACAGAGAAAACAAGAACTTACCCTTTCGTAGCCTGTTTGTGAATGCTACCACAAGTATCTTGTCATCTGCCTCATCTATCGAGAGGGCTTCCTTGTTAAAGCGGGCTATGTATGATCTTAAGGTCTCGTCTTCTCGTTGCCTAATGTTCAACAGACACACAATAGACTTCTTATGCCGATGACTCCCGATTGTTAGGATTTGTGCCCTTAAATCCTATTGTATGATGCTATGTATGATATTATGTATGACATTATGTATGACATGATGTATGACTTAATATTGTGTTTGATAAAATTATTTTATTATTATCCAAAATAATGGTAACATGAATATGGGACATTATCATATAGTCCATGAGATGCATTGTATGTGATTTATGTGAAAAGTCACAGAAGATGTAAATCACAAGTTCTTTGTAAACTCAGAATTTATAGTTCGTAGTCGGTGATGAAATTAGGCATTTCATCTGCGAAGACTATAACATGTCGACTAAGATGATTTGTCTTGATCATGGAAGTGGAAACTTCTAGTTGATATGTTTTAAGAGTTAAAATATATTGAACAGGACCGCTGTGAGATTTATTATTTTCCTAACGACTGTCAAATGAATAATAAATCTCACGACTTCTATTTGCATGAACTCTTAATCCTGAGAGAATAATGAACCTGATCATGAAGTGTAGGTTGCTTTGATATATTAGGAGTGAGACCTGATGTGACGGTCAAAACCTCAGTATGTTGGGCAGCCACATTTAGTGTTGATGGAACATATATTCTCAATATGGAATTCATAGTCTCTTGATGGAGATATAAAATATTCCCTTGAGATAAGTTTAATGGTTTCAGTTATTCAGAGAGTTAGGCCTAACCACTTTAGTAAGAAATTACTAAAGTATATATTTATGAAATTGGATTTCATAAATATATAATGAATAACTTTAAAGAATTAAACCGGGTACTCAAGGATAAGATGTAGTAATTTACAAAGTGGCAGTCTATATTTATGACTTTGTGTTAGTACGAATATTTTATGAAGGGGTTACGTGTATAATAAAGTCTTGGGATATAATTTATTAATAAGGCCTAGAGTGCAATTATATTTATATAGTGGTATTAAATATAATTAATGGTAACTTTAGACTTGTCAAGAGTTGACGGAAAAGCCCAAGGCCCATTGGAGCTAGTGTCTTATTGGTCCCTTTTGGTCCCACTCCAAGCCACACACTAAAGCCCAATTGGAAAGGCCCAATAGGCCAGCCCAATTAGATAATCAGTTAGTTATAAAGGGAGAAACATACAGAATTTTTTTTATGAGTTTAGAAAAGAAAAAGAAACGGTGTGTGAGAGAGTGTGTGACACACTTTCATTCTCCCTTTGAAAAACTGATTGAGAGACCACACATCTTGGGCGTAAAGTGGAATTGGAGTGAAGATTAAAAGTGTTCCCAAGTGCTTCTAATCTTTGTTTTGAATTTCTCCACACCAAGGTACGTTATCTTGTTCTTAAATTCTAAAATTTACATTGTGCACGTTATCAATCATGAATGAAATAGATCCTTGTTCGTTGCTTCCGCTGTGTGTTTTGCATGAGATGTAAAATCAGAATTTTTCCTTCAATTGGTATCAGAGCCAGGTTTTCATATCATGATTGTATAATATGTGATTAAATTTTAGAATTTAAGAAAAACCACTGTCTTTGTGTTTTTAATTTTCTGCATCATATGAATATAATGAAGAGAATTGCATCACTTGTATATACATATCCGTTTCTTCACAAGGATATATTGTTTTTGTGTGAAGCTGTGTCTTGTAGAAAAGTGCTTGGATATGAATACAATTGAGTGTTGATGCATTGATTGTTATTTCATAGTTGATGTACGGATTGCATGCCTTATGGTAGTTATTAATTGATGAAGTAACCGCTTGAAAAGGGAAACTGCTTCAGTTATTGCACCGTTTGATTTTGAATTCAAATTTGCATGGTTTGAATTTATGTCACGGATTGGACTTAGAAAAGGTGACCAATTGCATGGTTTGAATTCTCATTTCACTGCTTGCACCTTTTGGACTTAATGCATTGCTTGAGTTTGTTGCACAACTTGGTTTAGAATAAGACAATAAGATGGCCCATGGTTGATTAGCCTTTGTGCAAATGCATTGACTTAGTCTACAAAAGCTTGATGGCTTTAATGTGTTTTTGAAAAGTGAATCCTTTATATGTCTAGGATTCTAACTTTCTGATAGTTATATATATATATATATATATATATATATATATATATATATATATATATATATATATATATATATATATATATATATATATATATAATATAATAATCATATATTGTATTATATATATTATAATATAATATAATTTTATAATATATGATTTTATATTATGTTTTATATATATATATATATATGTGATGTAATAATTATATATTACATATAATAATTTGTATATTATATTATATATAATATAATATGAATTTTTATATATAATAAGGATTTTTATTACGTTATATATATTTATATACGTTAATGCTAGTCTAATGAAATTTATTCCTAATTAGATTAGGATTATATTTTTTCACGTGTCTAGCATTATTATCATCCTTGATCTTAAAAACCTTTATTTTAAAATATCTAGTGGGAGAGAGATTCAAGGGTTGGATCTCACGGCCTCCATTGTTGGTTCATAGTAGTGTGAAATATATACTTTGTTTTTGCCTCGAGCTTAGCATTCCATGCGGAGAGTATTTATTTCATGGTCCTACAAGATTGAATTTCTTGGTTTATAGTGGTTTGATAAACACCTTGTCTTAGCTTCGAGCTTTGCATTCCATGCGGAAGGTGTTTTATCATGGTACTACAAAATAAGCCTGTTAAAGGGATGAGATGTGGTTACACATGATTCTAGACAATGGTATACACTAGACTAAGTATTTTAGTATCCTCTATGCTGAGTTCTTACTATTATTACTTAGAGGCTAAATGTAAAACGGCATATTATTAGTGTTTGATAAGAGTTATCATGATAGCACTAATAATGAGAATAGTTCTCAATCAATCATAGTATTTTATGTTCACTCTATGCTGAGGGATATTGAATATGAGATTGGGTTGTCGTTGCATATATTATTTTATGGTTTTATTAATGTTCCATATTATATGCTTTTATGCTAAATTGATAATGTCCAATTTACTTATTATATTCATGTTTATTATTTTCAGATTTTTTCATGGCATCATTTAACCCACTTGTTTCTATTCTTAACCAAAACAAACTGACTGGATCCAACTATGTTGACTGGAAAAGAAATTTGGACATTGTTCTTACTGCTGAAGAGCACAAGTATGTGCTTACTCAACCATGTCCTAAATTTCCTTCATTAGATGCTCCTCTTGAGGAAAAACAATGATATGATCGTTGGCAGAAATCTAATGAGATGACCAAGTGTTACATCCTAGCATCTATCTCAAATGTTCTACAGCATCAAATGCAGGATGTAGAACTTGCTTCGGACATAATGCATAGTCTGAAGGAGATGTTTGGTGAGCAAGGCCGTTCTGCAAGGCAAGAAACCATGAGGCAAATTTATAATACCAAAATGGCTATAGGAAGTTCAGTGAGAGAGCATTGTCTTAGGATGATTGCTAATCTGAACACATTGGAAGTTTTAGGTGCCGACATTGATGGAGAATCTCAAGTGGATATGATACTCCAGTCACTACCAGAATCATTCAAGGAATTTAGACTCAATTATAACATGAACAAAAAGATTTATTCTTTGTCTGAATTAATGAATGAGTTAGTGGCGACGGAAGGCATCCTTGGTACTTCTAGTGTTGAAGCCAATGTGGGTGAAGCTTCTACTTCTCAACCTAAGTCGAAAGGCAAGGGTAAGAAGAAGAAGAAGAAGAAGAAGGACTTCACTAAGAAAGATGGTAAACAAATTGCCTTAAGGGTTGCCAACAAAGGAAAGAAAACCAAAGGAAAGTGTTTCCATTGTGGTGAGAAAGGACATTGGAAGAGGAATTGTCCAACATACAAGGCTGCCAAGAATAAAGGTATGAAAAGTTCATTTCTTCTTGAAATATGTTTGGTACAGAATCCAACAGATTCCTGGTGTGTGGATTCATGTTGTACTAATCATATCTGCAATTCTTTGCAGAGGTTCCAGGAGACCAGAAAGTTGAATGAGGGAGAACTATTTCTTACTTTGGCTGATGGGAGCAAGATTCCGGTTGAAGCTGTTGGAGTGTTTAATTTGTGTTTTAAGTCTAGAGTTTTAATATTAGAAGACTGTGTGTATGTACCTAATGTTCATAGGAATTTAATTTCTGCAACTTACTTAGGTAAACATGGATATTGTGTTATCTTGAAAGACAATGTTGTAATAAAGAAGGATAAAGTGTTTATCTGTTCTGGCAATATTATAGATGGTCTTTATATTTTAACTCCTGATAAGCATGAATTATACAATTCTAAATTAGATAGTAACTCTCATGTGAAATCATTAAAGAGAAAGTTTCCTTCTACTAGTGATGCATATCTATGGCACTTGCGTTTAGGTCATATTAATTCAAGTAGGATTCAAAGACTAATCAAAGATGGACTTTTACAGCCCATGGACTTTGATGGTTTTCCAGTTTGCGAATCTTGTTTGGAAGGTAAGATGACCAAACGACCTTTTAATGCAAAGGGTAGAAGAGCCCAAGATTTGCTAGAACTAGTACATTCAGATGTATGTGGTCCTATGTCAATTCAAGCAAGAGGAGGCTATGAGTATTTCATTACTTTCACTGATGATTACTCTAGATTTGGTTATGTGTACCTAATGAAACGAAAGTCCGAAGCCTTTGAAAAGTTCAAAGAGTTTAGGGCTGAAGTTGAAAATCAATTGGGTAAACACATAAAGGCCATTCGATCTGATCGAGGTGGCGAATACCTTCTTGGTGATTTCAAGGATTACTTGACTGAAAATGGGATTATGTCACAGTTGACTGCACTTGGAACTCCACAACAAAATGGTGTAGCAGAAAGAAGGAATAGGACTCTTTTAGATATGGTAGGTCCATGTTGAGTTATTCGACTCTACCAATTTCTTTTTGGGGATATGCCTTAAATACTGCAATGTATCTTCTGAATTTAGTACCTTCGAAGTTTATTCCTAAAACACCTGTAGAGTTGTGGAATAGGCGTAAGCCTAGTATGAGACATCTCCACATTTGGGGTTGTTCAGCACATGTGTTGAAAGGAAAGTCTGACAAGTTACAATCTAAAACAGAAGTGGTATTTTTTGTAGGGTATCCAAAAGGAACAATTGGAGGTTTATTCTATAGTCATAAGGATAATAAAATGTTTGTTAGCACAAATGCCAAATTCTTGGAAAATGACTATATGAATAATTTTACTCCTAGAAGTAGAGTTGTCTTGGCTGAAATGAATGAACCTGTAGTTGAACAACCAATGGATGAAACTAGGGATGATGTGACTGTATTAGATACACCACAAGATACTACTCATAAGATGTCTAGTACACAGGTGCCTCGTCATAGTGGGAGAATTGTTCGACCTCCTATAAGATTCATAGGTTTGGGAGAAACTTATGAGGCTATCTCAGAAGAGGCTGAATCAGATCCTTACACTTATGATGAAGCAATAAATGATATAGATGCACATCATTGGGTCCAAGTTATGAAATCTGAATTGGATTCTATGGATTCCAATCATGTATGGGATCTTGTAAAGGCGCCTAACGGCATTAAACCTGTTGGTTGCAAATGGGTTTACAAGAGGAAGAGAGGGATAGATGGAAAGGTTGAAACCTTTAAAGCAAGATTAGTGGCGAAAGGGTATACACAAAAAGAAGGTATTGATTATGATGAAACTTTTTCGCCAGTAGCCATGCTTAAATCTATCAGAATTCTCTTATCTATTGCTGCTCATTATGATTATGAGATTTGGAAAATGGATGTCAAGACTGCATTTCTTAATGGCAATCTTGAAGAAAAAATATACATGTTGCAACTAGAAGGTTTCATAGCGAAGAACCAAGAGCATATGGTATGCAAGTTAAATAGATCCATTTATGGACTTAAACAAGCATCTAGGTCATGGAACATCAGATTTGATCAAGCAATCAAGTCATTTGGTTTTGAACAAAATCTTGATGAACCATGTGTGTACAAAAGACATCGAGACAAAGTAGTAATGTTCCTAGTGATTTATGTTGATGATATTCTACTCATTAGGAATGATATAGGGGTAATGTCATCGGTTAAAGTTTGGTTGTCAAGCCAATTTGATATGAAGGACTTGGGTGAGGCTAACTTTATTCTAGGGATCAAGCTTTGGCGAGATCGCAAGAATAAGATGTTAGGCTTATCACAAGCTGGATATATAGATAAGGTTCTAGAACGGTTTAGCATGCAAAACTCTAAGAAAGGATTGCTTCCTTTTAGACATGGAGTTCCTCTGTCTGATGACCAAAGGCTTAAGACTCAAGAGGAAGAAAATATGATGAGACAAGTTCCTTATGCTTCTGCAGTGAGAAGTCTCATGTATGCCATGCTTTGTACTAGACCAGATATTTGTTATTCAGTTGGCATGGTCAGCCGATATCAATCAAATCCAGGTTCAAAACATTGGCAAGCTATAAAGCATATTCTCAAGTATCTTAGAAGAACGAGAGATTATATGCTTGTTTACCATAGTGAGGATTTGATTCCCATTGGTTATACAGATTCAGACTTTCAATCAGATCTAGATTTCAGAAAATCCACTTCAGGATGTGTTTTCACCTTGGGAGGTGGAGCCATAAGTTAGAGGAGTGTTAAGCAATCTTGTATTGCAGACTCCACCATAGAAGCCGAGTACGTTGCTGCTTGTGATTGGCTCAAGAAATTCTTTTCTGATCTTGGTGTTGTGAGAATGGAGCAAGTTCCCATCACATTGTTTTGTGACAATAGTGGAGCGGTTGCACAATCCAAAGATCCAAGGAATCATAAGAAAGGAAAGCACATTGAGAGGAAGTACCACATCATTCGAGACATTGTTACTCGTGGAGATGTTGTGGTAGCAAAGATTAAAAGTGCAAATAATCTAGCAGATCCCTTTACCAAAGCCTTGCCTCAAAGGACTTTCGAGTCACATTTGGAGGGAATGGGAGTTAGATTAGTGCACAATAGTCTTTAGGGCAAGTGGGAGATTGTTAGGATTTGTGCCCTTAAATCCTATTGTATGATGCTATGTATGATATTATGTATGACATTATGTATGACATGATGTATGACTTAATATTGTGTTTGATAAAATTATTTTATTATTATCCAAAATAATGGTAACGTGAATATGGGACATTATCATATAGTCCATGAGATGCATTGTATGTGATTTATGTGAAAAGTCACAGAAGATGTAAATCACAAGTTCTTTGTAAACTCAGAATTTACAGTTCGTAGTCGGTGATGAAATTGGGTATTTCATTTGTGAAGACTATAACGTGTCGACTAAGATAATTTGTCTTGATCATGGAAGTGGAAACTTCTAGTTGATATGTTGATATGTTTTAAGAGTTAAAATATATTGAACAGGACCACTGTGAGATTTATTATTTTCCTAACAACTGTCAAATGAATAATAAATCTCACGACTTCTATTTGCATGAACTCTTAATCCTGAGAGAATAATGGACCTGATCATGAAGTGTAGGTTGCTTTGATATATCAAGAGTGAGACCTGATGTGACGGTCAAAACCTCAGTATGTTGGGCAGCCACATTTAGTGTTGATGGAACATATATTCTCAATATGGAATTCATAGTCTCTTGATGGAGATATAAAATATTTCCTTGAGATAAGTTTAATGGTTTCAGTTATTCAGAGAGTTATGCCTAACCACTTTAGTAAGAAATTACTAAAGTATATATTTATGAAATTAGATTTCATAAATATATAATGAATAACTTTAAAGAATTAAACCGGGTACTCAAGGATAAGATGTAGTAATTTACAAAGTGGCAGTCTACATTTATGACTCTGTGTTACTACGAATATTTTATGAAGGGGTTACGTGTATAATAAAGTCTTGGGATATAATTTATTAATAAGGCCTAGAGTGCAATTATATTTATATAGTGGTATTAAATATAATTAATGGTAACTTTGGACTTGTCAAGAGTTGACGGAAAAGCCCAAGGCCCATTGGAGCTAGTGTCTTATTGGTCCCTTTTGGTCCCACTCCAAGCCACACACTAAAGCCCAATTGGAAAGGCCCAATAGGCCAGCCCAATTAGATAATCAGTTAGTTATAAAGGGAGAAACATACATAATTTGTTTTATGAGTTTAGAAAAGAAAAAGAAACGGTGTGTGAGAGAGTGTGTGACACACTTTCATTCTCCCTTTGAAAAAATGATTGAGAGACCACACATCTTGGGCGTAAAGTGGAATTGGAGTGAAGATTAAAAGTGTTCCCAAGTGCTTCTAATCTTTGTTTTGAATTTCTCCACACCAAGGTACGCTATCCTGTTCTTAAATTCTGAAATTTATGTAGTGCACGTTATCAATCATGAATGAAATAGATCCTTGTTCGTTGCTTCCGCTGTGGGTTTCGTATGAGATACAAAACTAGAATTTTTTTTCTTCACCGATAAAGTGCTAATGGAATTAGGTGTCAGCCTACTGTACCAGTCCCTCACAGGCCCTTTCAACGTGGTGAGAAAAGCCCTACACATGATTTCATCCGGTACGCCCTGAAGATGCATTAGGGTCTTGAAAGATTCCAAGTGATCCAATGGGTCCTTGGATCCGTCGTAGTTCTCCACGTGGGGCATGCAAAACTTTGGAGGAAGGGGGCATGAATTCACGAGCGCTGTGAAAGGCGAATTTGTTCTATGGACTAGGTCGTCCAGGTCGTTGGAGATTCATCCTCTAAGGGCATTCATCATCACATCCATACGTTCCCTCATCTCCTACATCTCAGCTGCTATGTGAGTCGGCAAAGTGTCTGAGACGAATGGCTGGTTGGTCTCCTGCCGCTCCGGTCTATTCGGAGCGTTGCTACCCTCAGGCCCTTCCACGTTCCTCCCTTCCAGACTAGTGCCTTCCTAGTCTTCCTCAGGTGCACTTGGGTGTGTATTCCTTTGTCGTAGTTGCTCTTCTAAATCATGATTTTGCTTGGTGAGGCGCTCAACCGCCGCCACAAGCGTTTGGACTTGCCTCTCTAGAGCTGTGGCATGTGGTTCGTTGCCTTGATTGTTGGTTGTTGCCATCGATCGAGTGAGTACCATGCAACTTTTTGTCACAGGAATAGAGCAAATGCTAAATAATCTTTCCCCACAAACGGCACCAATTGATGATGCTGAAAAAATCACCAGTAAGCTACAAGTACTCTCCAAACCGAAGCAACACCTACAAAAAAAAAATAGAGGACCTAAAAGAGAGCACCGGTGTGGTGCCGACCAAAAACCCTCCGAATGTCAAGTTAAAGTTTGTTTTTTACAACCCTAGAGTGCCAGAGGTGAGTTCAATATGCGTACCTTGATTTGTGAGGGTTTCGGTGTATTTATAATGGTGTAGGGTTAGCATCCACGCCTTGATTACAAAGTCCTTTCCTTTTAGGATTAGAACTCTTTTCTTTTGAATGCCTTCTTTCAAGGCTAAACGTGCGATGCAAGAATCCCTCTCATGCACGTTTTATGTCGAGATTAATTAAGGCCACATCAGCCCTAATTATATAGCATGAACCCTTATTTAAGACTTCTTGGAGATAACCCTGGAAGGCTGATCTCTGTATTGTACCCATCCGTCCACTTCGGATCCGTCATCTTTGACCATGTCAAATACCGTCATCCTTACGTCGTCATATCTACCAGGTGGGTCCATCAAGATCACTTTTATTCCCCTTCACATTTAATATCAAATTAAATGGGCAGGAGCTCTATTTTGATTTTGACACAAAGTTTGGACTTTTTTTTTTTAATTTACTATTTTAAATTTTAAAAATCCACCACTTGAGCATACTCAAGAAAGAAATATTTTCTCAAAACCGAAAAGAAAGAGCAAACATTTTCTGATGATTCGTGTTTGTTCAAGAATTCTTAGCTTTTAATAGCTTATTTGTATAGTATGTATTAAAAGAATAGTTATAGGTGGTTTTTATATAAATAAGTGGAAAAAAGTCAAAAGCTATTTTTTTTAAAAAAAAATGCTAAAAGTAAATTATTTTCAGGGGAAAAAAAAAAAAAAAAGCTTAGACAGAAAACATGCATGCTCAAATTGGTTTCAGACAACGATTACAACTACATATTGCATGGACGAGGTTCCCCTGAATCCAGCAGGTTTTTTGGGGAACTGAAACTCAGGATATGTACAAAGACCCTGAGATAATCCCTCCAGTAAAAAACCTTCTCCATTCACGCATTGAAGCTGGTTCCGCACCTGATTGGGTCCAAAAGGTTCTTCCCTTCGAATTCTCTCTTTTCTTTAAGTGTCAGATCGAAAAATCCTCTAATCCCTTCTATCACTGCTTCCATTAGGCTCTCTGGCACACCACGGTTGATGAATGTCACTCACCAATCTCAATACACTTGCATATACAATGCAAACGAGTTAAACAAGTATTTAGCTTCAAAAAATTAGATATTACAACTATATGTCATGTTACCATGAAGAAGCCCCAGTCCTTGCAGGCTTGGCCAAGCTCTTGGATGTCTTGGGACCGTTGTTCAGGAGTACCAGAAGTGAGTAGAGAGAAGTCAATGACGGGGATTGAGTCTTCTGGATCTTCTGAAACTGCTTGATCATTGGGACAATTGGTGAAAGTGTATGTGGAAGGGACAAAGGTGAGCCCAGGTGACTCAGCTAGTTTCTTGATGCTTGTCATCCTAGAAAATTGAGTAAAAGATGGCTCAGAGGGTTGGGTAATAGCAGCCATGGATGGATTGGAGAGAGAGAGAGGTATCATGGACATCAATGATTGTGGATATATTGAAGTTAAAAGAAAGGCCACTTGTTGACAATGGTCTAATTGTCTCTATTTGAAAACCATTGTCAATCTGAATGAGCTTCCAATGAAAGGGGACCTAGTGAAAGAAAGGTTAATTATAGACAAGTGTGTATTTATTTATTAATTTTGCTGAATAAAACTGTTAGGACATATGTGGTTGGATGTTAGGAACATATGCCAATATTTTATGTATTGGCTAATCTTTTAATAAAACATACTTTACTTGTAATTGGATAGATCTAAGATGTGTTTAATGCTTCAAGAAACAAGGTTTCAAGTTCAAGTGTTAAAACTATGCAAATTTGTCTAAGAAATAAGTGAAAAAGTGTTGATTTATTAAAACTCGACAATTGCTCGACAGATAGCTATCTATTGAGGTCTTGACAGTTGTATCTATCGAGCTTTACGAAATTCAAATTTCCAAATCTAATTTTCAACCAGTGTTGACATATATACATAGGGTTTCTTTTCTTACAACCCTAGACATATATAAGGCTTTTTTTAAAGGTCGTCACATAAGAGAACACAAGAAGAACACATGAAAAAGGTGACCGAAGCCTTATTCTCTCTAAAAGAAGCTATTGCGTCTTTTGAGCCTTAGGTTTTTGTAACCAAATACTTCTTGATCTTCATTGTTGATAAAATGAAGAACTTTACAGCCAACATTCTTCTTCCTCAAGTTGGTGAGTGAGTCATGTACTAGGATTCGTGCAAAGGAGTTAGTCACGTACTAGAATCCATGCATCAAAAGAGTAGCGTTCATATATTGAAGAGTTCAAAGGTTCTAAAGTGATAAAAAGTTTCTACTGTAAGTTCACCTATGGGGATTGTAGAGTCTAGAGACAAAGGTTTTGTACTAAATCTGAAACTTCTCTTTACTATAGTGAATTACTTATCGAGAAGGTTTCTCCCTAGGTTTTTTACTGTGAAACTAGTTTGTTTCATTGGTTTTCTTAGGTTATCATATCTTGTCTTATTTACTCTTTTGCTGTGCATGATTTTGACATGGTATTGAAATTTGTTTATTTTAACAAGTTTTATTCATAATAAACCTAATTAACAACTTGAGTTTAAAATTTGTTAATTTTATCAACCGGGGTCTAAATTTTCCAACAAAAATAAAGATAGGATGATGGAGGTGAATTTTATATCTTAACGTGTAAGATATACTATAGGGTTCCTTCATTAGCACCGGTGCTAATGAGTCCCACACTACTGAAATTCAAGTGTCATGGCAAGGTGGACAATGTGATTGACTATTAGACCCTCACACAGGGGTCTAGAGAAGTGTTTAATTGTTTGCATTAAGAAATGCCTTCTAGGGAAAAGGAAAAAAAAAATCCTCTTTGTCGATATTCCAAAATATCATTTGAAAATAATTTACAATCATTTTTATCCCCCAAAAATGGTTAAATCTTCTCTAACTTGGAAAATTAGTTGAGAAAAAATTTACATTCCATTAAGGAGGGCATTTAATGCTAGATATGAGATATTAATATAGATTTAATCATGTGCTTGGGCTAAATAAAGATGAAAAAAATAATATAGTTTATATAAAATAATATAATTAGATTATATGATGAATATTAAATTTTAGGTAAAGAGCAATGGAGAGTTTTATCATTTTAAGTGTTATGTGATATAAGAAACTTATCAAATGTTGCCTATTGCACACTGACTTGTCAGAGTGTAGGGAATTGGGGAAGACACACCAAGCCACATGTTTTCTTTATCAACTTTGAATTGGTGGAGCTTTACTGAACATACTTCTCGGCCCTCTAAACCACGACTCCCAAAATTCCCCCGATGAGATTCATAAGCTTGGATCATAAGCTGAAAATGAGATGATGTGCCATGAGCTTGAACCATGGGTTTTGATGAGATAATATCACTATGGGTTTTGGACCACGGGCTTTGACGTCGTTTTGTGTAAGTATGGGCTCTTTTGGGCTTTGAAATAGATCTTCTCAAAATCCATGATAATATTGATGTGTTGTGGGTTGCCAATGAAATGAAGCCATGTGATGTGAAAATTTTGTCCTCAACACCCCCCAAACCTAAAAAAATGACCAAAATACCTCTGAAATCTAAAAAATGACCAAAATGCCCTCGAAAGCTAAAAATAAACCAAAATACTACCTAAACCATAAAAATGACCAATATACCCCCAAAACCTAAAAAATGAACAAAATAACCTTGAAGCCTTAAAATTGATCAAAATAACCTCGAAACCTAAAATTATCAAAATACCCCCAAAACCTAAAAATTATCAAAATACCCCCAAAACCTAAAAGTGACCAAAATAACCCCTAAAACTATAAAATGAACAAAATACCCCCCTAAACCTAAAAAATGACCAAAATACCCTCTAATCTATAAAATGACAAAAATACCCCTAAACCTTAAAAATGACCCAAATAAACCCAAAACCTCTAAAATTACCAAAAATACCCTGAAACCTCTAAAACAACCAAAATAGCTCTAAACCTATAAAACGACCAAAATACCCCTCAAAATATCTAAAATGACCAAAATACCACTAATCCTCTAAGATGAACAAAATACACCTAGAGCGTCTAAAATTACCAAAATAGGGGTTTGGGGTATTTTGGATGTTTTGAAGGTGTTTTCGCCAAATTAAAGGTTCCAAGAGTATTTCAATCATTTTGTAGGTTTCAAGGGAATGCCACTAATTTTTTAGGTTCTAGGGGTGTTTCATTAATTTTTAGTTTTTAAGGCTATTTCAATAATTTTCTAAGTTTTGGGAGTCTTTTAGTCATCTTTTAGGTTTTGGGGATATTTCAGTCATTCTTTAGATTTTAGGGGTATTTTAGACATTTTTTAGGTTTAGGGAGTATTTTGGTAATTTTTTATGTTTTAGGTTTGGTCATTTTTTTAGGTTTAGGGGTTATTTTGGTGGTTTCAGGGATATTTCAGTCACTTTTTAGGTTTCTGGTGTATTTCAATTAATTTTTAGGTTTTGAGGGTATTTCAAGGATTTTTTAGGTTTAAGGGGTATTTTGATCAATTTTTAGGTTTAGGGGGTAACTTGGTCATTTTTAAGTTTAGGGGGTATTTTAGTCATTTTAGGTTTAAGGGGTATTTTCGTCATTTTATAGGTTTAAGAGGTATTTTGGTCAATTTTTAGATTTTGGGGTTATTTTGGTCTTTTTTTTTTGGTATTTCATTCATTTTTAAGGTTTAGGTGGTATTTCCGTTTTAGGGGTATTTTGGTAATTTTTAGGTTTCAGGGCTATTTTGGTCATTTTTTAGGTTTAGGGGGTATTTTGGCCTTTTTTAAGGTTTCATGGGTATTTTTGTAATTTTTTGGTTTTGGGGTATTTTCGTCAATTTTTAGGTTTTGGGGGGGGGGGTGTATTTGGTCATTTTTTAGATTTCGGGGGTATTTTGGTAATTTTCAAGTTTATGGGGTATTTTGGTCATTTTTAGAATTAGGCGGGGTACTTTAGTCATTTTTTTAGGTTTCGGGGATATTTTGGTCATTTTTTTAGTTTAGGGTTATTTTGGTCAATTTTTAGGTTTTGGGGGATATTTTAGTCATTTTTTTAGGTTTTGGAAGTATTTTGTTAATTTTCATGTTTAAGAGGTATTGTGGTCTTTTTTTAGGTTTTAGGGGTATTTTGGTCGTTTTTAGGTTTAAGGGGGTATTTGGGTTATTTTTTAGGTTTAGGTGGTATTTTGGTAATTTAAGTGGTTTTGAGGGTATTTTAAAGTTGGATGATTTGTAGAAATGATACTTGGATCATAAGGTCTAATTGGGTACCTAGTTAAAACCTAATAAACATTAATGTTTTATAATAAAAAAAACATTAATGTTAAGGGGTTTTTTTTTTTTTTTAGAATCAATGTTAATTGGGTTTAATTGGTTTAATACTCATTTAACTCAATTAATAATTGGGTGGGTTTGGATGGGCAAATGGGTTTGGGTTGATTTTGCCACCCCTAGTTCCATACCCAAGCTGTGAAAGTGGTCTATTAATTTTCCCAGCTTTGTTTTTGTTGCTTTGAACAATTTGGTCAACAAGATGTATTCTGCTTGTTTTGCAGGTGCTTTTAACCATCTGCCTTGCTCTACAAAAATAATGGTTTACTTCAAAATCCCTCCAGGAACTAGGCAGGACAAGAACTCTTAGCATTAATATATAGTTGCACCTGTCCTTCAGTTTGACAACCCCTGCATAATTTATTCAATAGTTGTAAATATGATGCTTGAAGAGAAGGGGAAAACAAAAACAAATCACACTTAAAATTTGATTGTAAAACATCTATTTTATCAAAATAACAATGCTGAAAATTAGGAAATTACTTGGATGTTGAACTTTGAGAATAATTGGAACAAGCTATGAAATATATGAGCTGTTAGCATGAAAATACTCTTTTTAAATAACAATTCATGTTTTAGTTAATCTCACTAATGACAAGCCTTATGCGTACACCTCATAAATAATATAAGAATCCAGATATGAAACATGATCTTCATGTTATCCTTAACTTTATTTTTATCTTTATCTCATCTATTAAATATAGCTTATGGCTTAAGATGCTTGAGCCCTACACCTTGAGTCCTTGACATTCCAGCGTAAAGATGCTTGGGGTCCAGGCCACTTTCAAGTTTTTATCCTTCCATGTCAAAAAGTGATGAAGCAAAGATATGTCTTTTTTCAGAATGACAACCTCACAATCAAACTTGTAGCATTCTTTCCTCCCCTTGGGACCGAAATGAACTTACCACCCCCCAAAAATAAATAAATAAATAAAATGATGTTCCCTACCACATTTTAGTTAATATTGTTAAGGACATATTTTATGTAGTTGGCTAATCCTTTGACAAAATCACTTTACTTGTATTGGGTAGATCTAGGATGTGTTTAATACTTCAAAGAACATGTTGTTCAAGTCTGGTATTAAAACCATGAAGATTGGACCAAGAAACAAGTGAAGAAAATGTGTTTACTAAAGTTGGACACTTGCTAGACACCTCCTAGACACCTGCTGGACAGATAGCTATCTATCGAGGTTTAATGAGGCTCGACACCTGCTATCTATCGAGGTTACAGAAATCAGAATTTTCAGATCTGATTTTTGGGCCAGGCTTTTGTGTTTGTGTAGGGTTTCTTTTCTCACAACCCTAGGCATATATATGGCTTATTTAAGAGGCCGTCACATAAGAGAATATAAGGAGAACATTGCTAAAGGTGACCAAAGCCTTATTCTCTCTAAAAGAAGTTACTGCGACTTTGCGCCTTAGGGTTTTGTAATTAAGTGCTTTTTGATCTTCATTGTTGATGAAGTGAAGAACTTTGTAACCAACATCTTCTTCTCTAGTTGGTGATTGAAGTCGCATACTGGTTAGTCACGTACTGGGATTTGTTCATCAAAGGGTGGGGTTCATATATTGAAGAGTTCAGAGGTTTTGAAACGATAGAAAGTTTCTACTGTGAGTTCATCTATGAGGATTATAAAGTCTAGGGACAAATGTTTTGTACTAGATCTGAAACTTTTCTTTACTATAGTGAATTGCTTTTCGGGAAGGTTTCCCCCCAGATTTTTTATTGTGAAACTGGTTGGTTTCATTGGTTTTCCTAGGTCATCATATCTTGTCTTATTTATTTTTCCGTTGCATATGATTTTGACATGATATTGATGTTTGTTTGTTTTAACAAGTTTATTCATAATAAATCTAACTAACAACTTGGAATTAAAACTTGTTGATTGTATCAACCAGGGTCAAATTTCCCAACAAGTGGTATCAGAGCGGGTACACTCTGATTGGATTAATTTCCTAAGTGTGATCCTTGACCCCCGTTGTCATGGATCGTGGAGAATCTCTTTTGATTCCTCCTTTATTTGATGACACTAATTATCCGTACTGCAAAATTCATATGAAAGTTTTTTGCAAGCTCTAGGTGAACAGGTATGGCAAGCTGTTGAAGTTGGCTGGATTAAGCCAAAGGAATCGCCGGTGGATTGGGATGATGCAACAATCATAGCGGCAAATTTCAACAGTAGGGTCTTAAATGCTTTGTTTTGTGGGGTGACCAATGAGGAATTCGAAAAAATATCATCTATGGAAGTTGCCAAGGAAGCATGAACCATTCTTGAGACCACCTATGAAGGTACCATGGCTGTAAAGATTGTGAAACTTCAAAGACTCACAAGTAGCTTTGAAGAAATAAGGATGGAGGAGGATGAGACCTTTGATGAGTTTTATGCTAAACTCAAGGATATTGTGAATTCTGCCTTCAACCTTGGAGAGTCTATAGCAGAATCCAAAATTGTTAAGAAAATCCTTAGGTCCTTACTTGAAAGATTCCATGCCAAGATCACTGCCATTGAAGAAGCAAAGGACATTGATCAAATTCTTTTGACTAAGCTTGTAGGGAACCTCCAAACTTATGAGATGTGATTAGGCTCAATGGAAAAAAGGTGGAAAGAGTAAAAATTTGGCTCTTAAGGGTATAGAGGAAGAGATTGAGGACACTGAAGATGAAGATGAAAGTGAAGATGAAGATGATGATGAGGATGAGGATGAGGATCTAACCTTCATAACTGATGAGATTATCAAGCTTCTTCAGTTTAGGAAAAAGGATAAGGGCAAACCTCCTAGAAAATCTAAATCCTCTAGAAAGGGTAAGAATGAGAAGCCCATCATCCAATGCCATGAGTGTAAGGGTTTTGGTCATATAAGGATAGAGTGCCCAAACTATCTTATGAGGGAAAAGGCCAAGAAGTCAGAAGATAAAGGGTTGGTTGCTACTTGGAGTGACATCGAGAATGACTTTTCTGATGAGTGTATGGATAAATGTAGTCAAGTTATGGCCTTTGCTGCCTTAACTGATAAGGTGGTTGTGGAGAGTGCTAATGATAGTGATGATTCTTCTGATGATGGAGTGTTCAAGAAGATGACCCTTCAGGAAGCCTATGATAAGCTATGTACTGAATTCATAAAATTTGAAAAGACTTCTCATCTTTGTAGAAAAGATCTTAATGAGGTAAAAACTAAAAAAGCTGAATTGTTAGTCAAACTAGATGAGACTACAAGGTTAGTTGAGACTCTTATTATGGAGAACACCTCATTAGAAAAGAAGGTCAAGAATCTCGAGGTTGAGCTTAGTCAAGCGAGAACTCAAATGGAGAGAATGTCTAGTGCAAAACTTGATGAGGTTTTGAGTGCTCAAAAGCCTAGTTCTAATAAGACTGGCTTAGGATATGCTGCCTCCTCCGGCCCCTCCACTTCCACGGCTTCTAGATCAAGGACTGTCTCTATGTCCCAATCCGAGAAAGATAATAAAGGTATGAAATTCAAAACTGTTTTAGCTAGTTCTAAATCCTTTGTTAGACCTCATGCTTGACACCATTGTGGTGTTTCTAGACACATTCATCCTAATTGTTTTAAGTTGTATCCTCAAAATCAAGTGTCCAAAAGGTCATAGGTTTCCTCTCAAGGACCTACACCTTTGTTTATAGAGTTATTAAAAGTCTTGAGCTTTTCAACTCAATTTTAGGAGAATTTTTATTCTTCCATGTCCTTTAGTGGACATACTAGGACACGTGTCTTTTCATCTTGACGGCCAAAGACTCATGCTGTGTGGGTGAGAAAGAAGCCTAAGACTTAATAGTCTTTTTTGTTTGTCCTTTGCTTTAATTCTTTTTATCTATAGTAGGACTCTCTTTGCTTGATTTCTTTTTTGCTTTTGAAATCATGCTTTCATGCATCTGCATTTTTTTATCATGCCTTCATGCATTTGCATCTTCCTTTCATGCTTTCATGTTGTTTCTCTGTTTTTGGTTGGTTATTTAGTTTTTATTTTGTTTTGTTTTCAAAATAAAAAGGAAAAAATTAGAAAAATACAAAAACAGTATGTGTTTGTGTACATCGGTTCTTGTGAACCTTAAAATGGCCATTGAAACAGAGTTTTCTAAACTTTGTATCTCTTGTAGCTTAGATGAGCATCTCTATGCACAACTAAGCAAGTGAGATTTGTCGCTCTTTGTTTGTGATGAGTAAGGTTAAGTGATCTCTTGTACTTAACACTCGTATCACTCTTTTTGGCAGGAAGGACTAGAAAATCCTAAGAGAAAGACATAAATTACCATCTCACCACTGTTGCTTGCTAATCATGAATGACATCTATATGCTTCGGCATAGTAAAAGTGCAATGTCAAAAAGCTTAACATAATTGGGTATTTCTTTTCTCTGCTTTGTATACCCATGCATGATTTGCTTAATAAAAGAAAATATGCAAAGAAAATAAAAGCAAAAAGAACAAAATGCTTTAAATATGATTGGAAGCGTGTTTTCTAGGAGATGTGGGAGTTATAGGATGTACCTCAAAGGTGATAGTCTCCATCAAACATTTATGATTGTGTGTAAGTTAAAGTGATTTACTCATATCTCAAATCGTTATAACTTTGAGACACTTGTGCAATCTTGCAATGTTTTTCATACACCACATGCTATATTCTTTGCTACTCTTGATACATGTGCAGGTACAATGTGATGTGGTCGTCACAAGGTTTACATGTGTTGATGTATACTCACTAAACTGTCTTAACTTGTTTTTGGAATATAAAATTAGTTAGACTTGTTTAGTGTGTGTGTGTGTGTGTGTGTGTGTGTGTGTGTTTTTGGGAGCTAAATGCTTAACTCTTTGTTGGTTGAGAGATGTTTTGAGAGGTTAAAATATTGGTAAAATCATTGGCTGAGTTGCATGTTTGATTGCATTCATATCTATGTTTTTCTCCTCTTTGAAAAAATATTTTTAAGCCATCTCGACACCTTCTCGACACCTAGTTTATTTGTCGAGCTCTTCAGTTGCATCTTATCGCAATCTCGACACCTTTTGATAGCTAGGTGGATTGATCGAGAAAGTTTCTGACCCCTCAATAGCTTCTCGATAGTTGTTCGATCCATCGAGTTATGCTCGTAGCTTCTCGACACCTCTCGATCGATCGAGATCCTCTGCATGCATTGTTTTTCACATGTTTTGCATGTTTCTCTTATCATGTCATCCATAACATCTTGTTTCATTATATTCACGCATTTTTATGGATTCTTTGTAGCCCCTTGATCATCCTTGATCATTTTTATGTTTCTTGGGTAAAGCTTTATAGCTTCCTGTACCCTTTGTCAATAGTGACAAAAAGGGGGGAGAAATTGGAGAATTTGTGGTTTCTTTCTTTAAGATTCTACAAGTTAGGGGGAGAATACATGCCCTTGTAAAGGGGAGATGTGTTTCATCTTGTTAGGAGGAGTGTTTACCTCTTTGTTGTTGTAGGAGCTACTTTTAGCTTCTTGTTCTTGTACCTTAGGCCTTGTGACCATGTTTACATACATTGGACTTATTCTCTTTATATGTTGATGTATGTTTTCTTCACCTACCTCTACATGTGTTGTTTCTTTTCTATCTTTATACAAATGTTTCTTATTTGTATACAATCTATTATTTCTGTTTCACACTAAGATGCCTTGATGAGTTTTGTTTAAGTGTTTCAGAAATACAAGTTGTCAAAGTCTACTTGTCATGAACTCTCTTCTTGCAAAGTTTTTCAAGAGTTTATGTTAGGATAGATTTTATTGTATTGAACAAGTGAGTATGAGTTAAGTGATTTATGACTTCTCTCATATGTTCATCTGTTTGTTGTGGTTTTGTGACGGATTGCCAAAAAGGGAGATTGTTAAGGACATATTTTATGTAGTTGGCTAATCTTTTGACAAAATGCACTTTACTTGTATTGGGTAGATCTAGGATGTGTTTAATACTTCAAAGAACATGTTATTAAAGTTTAGTATTAAAGCCATGAAGATTAGACCAAGAAACAAGTGAAGAAAATGTGTTTACTAAAGCTGGACACCTGCTAGACACCTGTGGATAGCTGCTCACAGCTGTTCAACAGATATCTATCTATCAAGGTTTAATAAGGCTCGACACCTGCTATCTATCGAGGTTACAGAAATCAAAATTTTCAGATCTGATTTTTGGGCCAGGCTTTTGTATTTGTGTAGGGTTTCTTTGATGGAAATCTGCATGTGCACAGCGGAGAAATAACGGATCTACTCCATTCATAAAAGTTAACATGTACTATATAAATTTCAAAATTTAAGAACAAGAGAGCGTACCTTGGAGGGGTGAATTTCAAAATCAAAGATCAAAATTTCTTGGAAACACTTTCAATCTTCACTCCAATTCCACTAACACCCAAGATGTGTGGTCTCTCAATTAGTTCCAAAGAGAAAATGTCAAAGTGTCTAACACTAACATGCACCACTTCGCAATAGTGTTCTTATAAAATTCTCTACAAAAACTTTTGTATGTTTCTCCCTTTGTATCTAACTGATTATCTAATTGGGCTGACCTTTTGGGCATTTCCAATTGGGCTAAAGTGTGTGGCTTGGAATGTGACCAAAATGGACCAATAAGACACTAGCTCCAATGGGCCTTAGGCTTTTCTATCAACTCTTGACAAGTCCAAAGTTACCATTAATTATATTTAATATCACTATATAAATATAGTTGCACTCTAGCCCTTATTTATAAATTATATCCCAAGACTTTTTGTACATGCAACCCCTTATAAAACATTTATAGTAATACAAAGTCATTAAAAAAACTGTCACTTTGTAGATTACTACATCTTAATTCCTTGAGTACCCGATTTAATCCTTTAAAGTTATTTATTATATATTTATGAAATTTAATTCCATAAATATATATACTTTAGTAACTCCTTACTAAAGTGGTTAGACCTAACTCTTTGAATAATAATCTCATTAAACTTATCTCAAATGGATATTTTGTATGTTCGTTAAGAGATTATGAATTTCATCTTGAAAATATATGTTCTATCAATACTAAATGTGGTTGCCCAACATACTGAAATTTTAACTGTTACTCTAGATCTCAATCCTGATATATCAAAGCAACCTACATCTCATGATCAAGACCATTATTCTCTCAAGATTAAGAGTTCATGCAAATATAATTCATGCGTTTATTATTCATTTGATAGTCATTGGAAGAATAATAAATCTCACACAGTCCAGTTCAATATGTTTTAACTCTTAAAACATATCAACATACCAACTAGAAATCTTCATTTCCATGATCAAGATAAATCATCTTAGTTGATATGTTATAGTCTTCACAGATGAAATGCCCAATTTTCATCACTGACTATGAACCACATTTTGAGTTTACAAGGAACTTGTGATTTATATCTTCTGTGACTAAATCACATAAATCACATACAATGCATCTCATGGATTATATGATAATGTCTCAATATTCATGTTACCATTATTTTTAGATAATAATAAAAACAACTTTATTAAACACAACATTAAGTCATACATAATGTCATAAATAATAACATACATAGCATCATACAATAGGATTTAAGGGCACTAATCCTAACAATCTCCCACTTGCCCTAAAGACTATTGTTCACTAATCTAACTCCCATCTCCTCCAAATGTGACTCGAAAGTCTTTTAGGGCAAGACTTTGGTAAAGGGATCCACTAGATTATTTGCACCATCAATCTTTGCTACAACCACATCTCCACGAGCAACAATGTCTCAAATGATGTAATACTTTCTTTCTATGTGCTTTCCTTTCTTGTGATTCCTTAGATCTTTGGATTGTGCAACCGTTCCACTATTGTCGCAAAACAATCTAATAGGAACTTACTCAATTCTCATAACATCAAGATTAGAAAGGAATTTCTTAAGCCAAACAGCCTCATTTGCTGCCTCACAAGCAGCAACATATTCAGCTTCCATAGTGGAGTCAGCAATATAGGATTGGTTAACACTCCTCCAACTTATGGCTCCACCTCCCAAGGTGAAAACACATCCCGACGTGGATTTTCTAAAATCTAGATCCGACTGAAAATCTAAATCTGTATGACCAATAGGAATAAAATCCTCACAATGGTAAACAAGCATATAATCTCTCATTCTTCGTAGATACTTGAGAATATGCTTTACAGCTTGCCAATGTTTTGGTCCTGGATTTGATTGATATCGGCTGACCATGCCAACTGAATAACAAATATCCGGTCTAGTACAAAGCATGACATACATGAGACTTTCCACAGCAGAAGTATAGGAAACTTGTCTCATCATATTTTCTTCCTCTTGAGTCTTAGGCCTTTGGTCATCAGACAGAGGAACTCCATGTCTAAAAGGGAGTAATCCTTTCTTGGAGTTTTGCATGCTAAACCGTTCTAGAACCTTATCTATATATCCAGCTTGTGACAAGCCTAACATCCTATTCTTTCGATCTCACCAAAGCTTGATCCCTAGAATATAGTTAGCTTTACCCAAATCCTTCATATAAAATTGGCTTGACAACCAAACTTTTACAGATGACATTACTCCTACATCTTTTCCAATGAGTAGAATGTCATCAACATAAAATACTAGGAACATTACTACTTTATCTGATGTCTTTTATACACATGGTTCATCAAGATTTTGTTCAAAACCAAATGATTTGATTGCTTGATTAAATCTGATGTTCCATGACCTAGATGCTTGCTTAAGTCCATAAATGGACCTTTTCAACTTGCATACCATATGCTCTTGGTTCTTTGCTATGAAAGCTTCCGGTTGCAACATGTAGATTTCTTCTTCAAGATTGCCATTAAGAAATGCAGTCTTGACATCCATTTTGTCAAATCTTATAATCATAATGAGCAGCAATGGATAAGAGAATTCTGATAGATTTAAGTATGGTTACTGGTGAAAAAGTTTCATCATAGTCAATGCCTTCCTTTTGTGTATACCTTTTCGCCACTAGTCTTGCTGTAAAAGTTTCAACCTTTTCATCTATCCCTCTCTCTCTCTTGTAAACCCATTTGCAACCAACAGGTTTAATGCCATTAGGCGCCTCTACAAGATCCCAAACATGATTGAAATACATAGAATCTAATTCAGATTTCATAGCTTGGACCCAATGATGTGCATCTATATCATTTATTGCCTCTTTATAAGTGTAGGAATCCAATTCAGCCTCTTCAGAGATAGCTTTATAAGTTTCTCCCAAACTTATGAATCTCACAGGAGGCCGAACAATTCTCCCACTACGACGAGGCACCTGTGTACTAGACATATCATGAGTAGTGTCTTGTGGTCTATCTTATACATCCACATCATCCCTAGTTTCATCCATTGGTTATTCAACTACAGTTTCATCTATTTCATCCAAAACAACTTTACTTCTAGGATTAAAATTATTCATATAATCATATTCCAAAAATTTGGCATGGGTGCTAACAAACACTTTGTTATCCCTATGATTATAGAATAAATAACCCTTGATTTCTTTTGAATACCCTAAAAACATGTACACTTTCATTTTAGATTCAAACTTATCAGACTTCCCTTTCAATGCATGTGCTGGACATCCCCAAATGTGGAGATATTTCATACTAGGCTTGCGCCCACTCCACAATTCCTTAGAAGTGTTGGGAACAGATTTTGATGGAACTAAATTCAAAATGTGCATAGCAATTTTTAGTGCATATCCCCAAAAAGAAACTAGTAAAGTTGAGTAACTCATCATCGATCTAACCATTTCCAAAAGAGTCCTATTCCTTCTTTCCACTACACCATTTTGTTATGGAGTTTCAGGTACAGTCAACTGGGATACAATCCCATTTTGAATTAGGTAATCCTTGAAATCCCCAAGAAGGTATTCTCCACCTCAATCAGATTGAATGGCCTTTATGTATTTGCTTAATTGATTCTCAACTTCAGCTCTAAAACTCTTTGAACTTTTCAAAGGTTTCGGACTTCCGTCTCATTAGGTACACATAACCATATCTTGAGTAATCATCCGTGAAAGTGATGAAATACTCATAACCTCCTTTTGCTTGGGTTGACATAGGACCACATACATCTGTGTGAACTAATTCAAGCAACTCTTGGGTTCTTCTACCTTTTGCATTAAAAGGTTGTTTGGTCATTTTATCTTCCAAACAAGATTTACAAACTGGAAATTCATCAAAGTCCATGGGCTCTAAGAGTCCATCTTTAATCAGTCTTTGAATTCTATTTGAAGAAGTGCCAAAGATATGCATCACTAGAAGGAAACTTTCTCTTTAATGATTTTACATGAGAGCTACTATCTAATTCAGAATTGTATAATTACCATCTACAATATTGCTAGAACAGATAAACATTTTATCCTTCTTTATTATAACATTGCCATTCAGGATAATACAATACCCATGTTTACATAAATAAGTTGCAGAAATCAAATTCCTACGAACATTAGGTACAAACAGACAGTCTTGCAATATTAAAACCCTAGACTCAAAACACAAATTAACTACACCAACAGCTTCAACTGGAATTCTGCTCCCATCAGATAAAGTAAGAAACAATTCCCCTTCACTCAGCTTTCTGGTCTCTTGAAACCCCTGCAAAGAATTGCAGATATGATTAGTACAACTTGAATCCACACACCAGGAATCCGTGGGATTCTGTACCAAACATATTTCAAGAAGAAAAGAAGTTTTCATACCCTTGTTCTTGGCAGCCTTAAACTTTGGACAATTTCTCTTCCAATGTCCTTTCTCACTAAAATGGAAATACTTTCTTTTGAGCTTCTTTTATTTGTCAGCAACTCCCAAGACAATTTGTTTACCCTCTTACTTAGTGAAGTCCTTCTTCTTTTTCTTCTTACCCTTACCTTTCAACTTAGGTTAATAAGTAGAAGCTTCACCAACATTGGCTTCAACACTAGAAGTACTGAGGATGCCTTCCGCCGCCACTAACTCATTCATTAATTCAGACAAAGAATAAACATTTTTGTTCATATTGTAATTGAGTTTGAATTCCTCGAATGATTCCGGTAGTGATTGGAATATCATATTCACTTGGGATTCTCCATCAATGTTGGCACCTAAAACCTCTAAAGTATTTAGATTAGAGATCATTGTAAGACAATGCTCTCTCATTGAACTACCTTCAGCCATTTTGGTATTATAAATTTTTCTCATGATTTCTTGCCTTGTTGAACGGCCTTGCTCACCAAACATCTCCTTCAGACTATGCATAAAGTCCAAAACTAGTTCTACATCCTGCATTTGATGTTGTAGAACATTTGAAATAGATGCTAGGATATAACACTTGGCCATCTCATTAGATTTCTGCCAACAATCATATCGTTGTTTTTCCTCAAGATGAGCATCTAATGAAGGAAAGCTGGAACATGGTTGAGTAAGCATATATTTGTGCTTTTCAGTTGTTAAAAAAATGTCCAAATTTCTTTTTCAGTCAACATAGTTGGATTTAGTCAGTTTGTTTTGATTAAGAATAGAAACAAGTGGGCTAAATGACGCTATGTTCAAATCTGAAAACAATAAACATGAATATAATAAGTAAATTGAACACTATCAATTTAGCATATAAGCATATAATATGGAACCTTAATAAAACTATAAAATAATATATGCAACGGCAACCCAATCCGTGTCTATAATTCCTTGGTAGTAATTTTATTATAAACACATTAATTGGTTGAGAACTATTCTCATTATTAGTGCTATCATGATAACTCTTATCAAACACTAATAATATGCCATATTACTTTTGGCCTCTAAGTAATAATGACACAGCTCCTTTGGGAGGTTAACATTACACTTAGTCTAGTGTGCACCATTATCTAGAATCATGTGTAACCACATTTTATCTCCCTTTATTGTGTCTAAACTTGTAGTACCATGAAACAAAACACCCCCCTTTGGGATCGCGAGGCATATACGCTAAGATGAGGTGCTTGTCCACACCACTTTAAACGGGCAAGTTCAATCTCGTAGTACTATGAAATAAACACCCTCCTTTGGGATCGCGAGGCATATACGCCAAGACGAGGTGCTTATCCCACACTACTATGAATCGATTATGGAGGTCATGAGATCCAACCTTTGTATCTCTCTCCCACTAGATGTTTTAAAATAAAGGTTTTTAGTTTAAAACGTACATAAACTAATTACACATAGCCTTGTCTTTATATATGTAAAAACACTTAGAAAAAATTCTGAATCCACAGTCCTCGATCGATCGAGAAAATTTTGGGTGGCTCGATCGATCCTCGACAGATTCTTGATCGATCGAGAAAAAGTTCTACGAAGCTCGATCGATTCTTGACAGATCCTCGATCGATCGAAAGATCTTCTGTCAGCTCGATAGATGCTCGACAGATCCTCGATCAATTGAGTGTCGTGAATTTTGAATTTTTCAGAATTTTTCTAAGACAGTTTTTCTATGTTTTCATGTACAAAACAACCAACATACAATCATAATGAACATAAATTGATATCAAAACTAAATTTCATTGATGCTATAGCCTTAAAGTTCAGTTTAACATACTTAAACTAAAAATTAAAAAACATCATAACATCAATATCAGTTTTTTTATTATTTTATCAAACAATAATTTCAACAACTATACAGAAAACTAATTTCTAACAACATGAAATCATTGTTACCAATTCTAAAACTCAAAACATGTTAAACAGATATGAAAATGAAGACCGCTCTGATACCATTTGATGGAAATATGCATGTGCGCAGCGGAGAAATAACAGATCTACTCCATTCATAAAAGTTAACATGTACTGTATAAGTTTCAGAATTTAAGAACAAGAGAGTGTACATTAGAGCGGTGAATTTCAAAATTGAAGATCAAAATTGCTTAGAAACACTTTCAATCTTCACTCTAATTCCACTAACGCCTAAGATGTGTGGTCTCTCAATCAGTTTCAAAGGGAGAATGTCAAAGTGTCTGACACTAACATGCACCACTTCGCAATAGTGTTCTTACAAAATTCACTGCAGAAAATTTTGTATGTTTCTCCCTTTGTATCTAACTGATTATCTAATTGCGCTGACCTTTTGGGCCTTTCCAATTAGGCTTAAGTGTGTGGCTTGGAATGGGACAAAAATGGACCAATAAGACACTAGCTCTAATGGGCATTGGGCTTTTCTGTCAACTCTTGACAAGTCCAAAGTTACCATTAACTATATTTAATACCACTATATAAATATAGTTGCACTCTAAGCCTTATTTATAAATTATATCCCAAGACTTTTTGTACATGCAACCCCTCATAAAATATTTGTAGTAATACAAAGTCATTAAAGAAGACTGCCACTTTGTAGATTACTACATCTTAATTTCTTGAGTACCCGATTTAATCCTTTAAAGTTATTCATTATATATTTATGAAATCCAATTTCATAAATATATGTACTTTAGTAACTCCTTACTAAAGTGGTTAGGCCTAACTCTCTGAATAACAATCTCATTAAACTTATCTCAAGGGAATATTTTGTATCTCCGTTAAGAGACTATGAATTCCATCTTGAAAATATATGTTCTATCAACACTAAATGTGGTTGTTGAACATACTGAGGTTTTGACCGTTACTCTTGATCTAAGTCCTAATATATCAAAGCAACCTACACCTCATGATCAAGTCCATTATTCTCTTAGGATTAAGAGTTCATGCAAATATAAGTCGTGAGTTTTGTAAGTGCACAATTGCACTTGGACCCAAAGACAACTATGGGCTCAGGCCCAATGAGCCTTAAACAATGAAATTTGTAGAGTGTGGGCTTGAAATCTAGGTTAGAGGTACTGAGAACTTGATAACAAGCTAAGAGTTACAAACACTTGTAAATAACAAATGATAATTGCAAATAGACCTCCTTGGACGTAAGCCGAGGACCACCTCTCTATTATTTCTCTTTTCTTTTTAAAGATTACAAATATCTGCCCCCTTCTTTGTTCTAAATTCCCCCTTAAATACTTCTGTTTCTAATACTTTATCCACGTGTTGCTCAAACCCCCTCCCCCCTAGATATTTCTTTTCTTAGTGCCTTTGAATAGTGACTAGAAGTTTCAATTCTACTGTTTAGGGGTCACTTCCCCATTAATGCGGCCAGGGAGGTAGGTGCAGAGTCTTTATTGTGGAGGTGGCAGCCTTTGCTCTTGGTATTTTTCTAACACCGGTGTATCTAGAAGGTTCAGGGTTTCCCCCTTTCAACCAACAGTCTTTCCGGAATACTGCCTTGACCTTCATAGTGAAGCTCCGAGTTCTCCTAGGTCTATCCGAGGAGAAACTTACCCTCGGATGTGTCCTCGGACCCTCGGCGTATGGGCTGATTCGCAGTACTAATAAATTCTTAGCTCAAGAGCAGGTCGGCCCTCCTTGCTACAGCCCAAAGGCCCATATGCCTACTTGGGTCCTTTTACTCCCCACAAGTTTATTATTCATTTGACAGTCATTGAAAGAATAATAAATCTCACACGGTCAAGTTCAATATGTTTTATTCTTAAAACATATCAACATACCAACTAGAAATCTCAATTTCCATGATCAAGACAAATTATCTTAGTTGATATGTTATAGTCTTCGCAGATAAAATACCCAATTTTTATTACCGACTACGAACTACATTTTGAGTTTACAAGGAACTTGTGATTTACATCTTCTGTGACTAAATCACATAAGTCACATACAATGCATCTTATGAACTATATGATAATGTCTCAATATTCATGTTACCATTACTTTTAGATAATAATAAAACAACTTTATTAAACATAACATTAAGTCATACATAATGTTATAAATAATAACATACATATCATCATACAATAGGATTTAAGGGCAATAATCCTAACATTCTTTTCTCACAACCCTAGGCATATATATGGCTTATTTTAGAGGCCGTCACATAAGAGAATATAAGGAGAACATATGTGTCTTTGTGCCTCAGGGTTTTGTAACCAAGTGCTTCTTGATCTTCATTGTTGATGAAGTGAAGAATTTTGCAACCAACATCTTCTTCTCTAGTTAGTGATTAAAGTCGCGTACTGGGTTCCGCGCAATTGGTTAGTCACGTACTGGGATTCATGCATCAAAGGGTGGTGTTCATATATTGAAGAGTTCAGAGGTTCTGAAGCGGTAGACGGTTTCTGCTGTGAGTTTATCTACGAGGATTGTAGAGTCTAAGGAAAAAGGTTTTATATTCGATCTAAAACTTCTCTTTACTATAGTGAATTGATTTTCAGGAAGGTTTCCCCCCAGGTTTTTTGTTGTGAAACTAGTTGGTTTCATTAGTTTTCCTGGATCATCATATCTTGTCTTCCTTACTTTTCCGCTGCATATGATTTGGACATGATATTGATGTTTGTTTGTTTTAACATGTTTATTTATAATAAATCTAATTAACAACTTGGAGTTAAAACTTGTTAATTGTATCAACCGGGGTCTAAATTTCCCAACAAATATGAATCTAAAGTATTAAGCTTCCTAACATAACACTGCAGCAAAACTCTGCATCAATACAACTCCTTAATTGGAGAAAAGAACCTTGAATCACCTTATTCAATCCTCTGACTTTGGTCAGTTCCCTCCCTTTTTTATTTAATAGGTAATTTAGGGTACAGGGCTAGATGTTAAAGGCAGTATTCACCCATTCAAAACTTGATGCTGGGCCTAGAAAACAACCACCACCGTGATTCAAATTAATTATTGTAAGCATCAATACTAATACAAGATAATATATGTAGGACAAAACTTATGTACATAAGTTTTTTCCTACACAAGTAAGATTTATGTAGAGTATCTTAAGTGTTATTCCTTAAATTCTATCTTTAAAATTCTGCCATGTGATTATTTAACTTAAAAAATACACTTTCATCTATAAGAAAAAAGCCGCAAGGCAGAATTTTAAGAGAGAAACCTAAGGAATACCTAAGTATTGTACCTAAATCTTGCTCATAGATATAACACACACACATCCCTTTAGATACCCAACCTCACTTGTGAGAGGAGGAAGTGTCATTTAAAGCAATGCTCGTTACCTTCAAAACTAGGATTTATACTAATCAACTAATTCATCTACATTAAATTCTATGTTATCAAATTTTAAATTTATATAACAAGCATCGAAACCTTAAAATACATTTTTAAATTACACATATGCACTAAGCCCAAAATACGCAGCTTCATCTCCAAATATCACTCAATTTTCAAACACACATGCTGTCTCAGTCAGACGTGTTAAAACAGAAACTCAACTATGATGTAGAAGTGTAGGAAAATACGGATAAAAGAGTAACAAAAGGACAAATTGGATAAACCCAAGGCTTCACCACCTAATATCTATCTGAAAACCGTTGGCATCACCACCAAACAATGATAAACACATATTTTCAACTCATCATATTCTTATTCCAAATCATATTGCCTTTCATAAAGGGTTAAAGGATTACACCAATATATGAAAAATACCTAATTAAACCCCTTAAACCCTCAATATTAAAAACGAAATTCAAATTAAAAAAATATCATCTTAGATGATTTTGATGCTCCTTGCATCACATTATCTTTGTCATGTGCATCACAAACTCCATCAAAGTGCGAACACAATGCCAAAAAAAAAAAAACTTATTAACCAATATAGTCAAAGGCAAGCTGGGCACTTGTGACTTGCCTAGATGCCTAGGTGAGGCGCTCGCAAGGTAGTCAAAGGCGAAAGATGTCCAAGGTCTTGTATCGTCCGAGGTGCGAGGCAACAAAAAGGCGCTAGCCCGAGTGAAGTGAGGAAGCAAAATTCTTAATATAATTGTTATACATATATATAGAACTTAAATCATATGTACCTAGTGTCTTCAAATGTAATAATGAAGTGTTTTTTTAATGTGTTGCATGAAGAAATTAAGTCTATCAAATTATTTCAAAATAGGATAAACATGGTTTAGGCTCTATTAGTTATTCTATCAATTGATTTTACAAGAAGCTTCTATATAAAAATAAGTTTTACAACAGATTTTTGTAAATCAATTTAACTAACAATAGGTTTTATAACATGCCTTTTTAAATTAAATATCTAATAATAGGTTTCACAAAAAACTTCTATAAAAAATATATATTCAAAAAAATTATTGAAAAAAGAAAAAAACAAAAACAAAAACAAAAAAGCCTAAGGCTCTCGCCTTAGCCCCTTTTTCATGGCTTAAGGCGGTTGCCTTGCTAAATAATGTCCAAACCCTCCATGCCAACAAGCTAAAAACTCAACCACCCGATTACAAATACAAATCTTCTGTACCACTTTTTGTGTATTGCTTTATGTCCTATTATTTATAACTTGTCATATGTTTATTTCTTTTATCATTTTAAACTCTAACTATTTTATAAAGAAAATTAAATAAATACATGATAAATTGTGATTCGTAGAACATAAAATAGAATACAAAAAGTGGTAAGAAGTAACACCAAACAAGTTGAACACAAACGACCATAAATTATAAGAATAAGAACAATGAATAATTAGGGATCAAAAGATTCCCCATCACGCTTACAACACCTGTTCACAATACAAATAAATCCTCTTCCTCAAATTATTCATCTTTCCCTTAGTCAGCATCGGACCGCTCTGCTGTGTCGGTGATGTCACCTCTTGATCAACTTGAGTCAAAAACACCTCTTGGTCGATCCATTTATCACACGTGGGATTGTAGATACAAGCGGCTCCGACGGAACACCATCATCACTATCCTTCGCTGCCTTGCTGTCATTTCTCCATCAACACATCAGTCGTCAACTCCATGGGCTCTGACTTTTTAAGGCCGGACAATCCCCTTGTTCAAAGATGGATCCCAGGCCCTTAAAGTGATCTAGACCTGGCCCATTTCACCTACTTGTAGAACGTGGCCCATCCAAAACAACTGCTACAGTAATTTGCTGCCTACGTGGCTTTCAAATCTCTTTAGGCTTTGAGTCACATACCCACGTTTCCCCCAAAATCAACTAATCTTACCTTCTTCATGTTTACACATACAATGCACGAATATCTTATATATATTCACAGGAAAATTCAAATTTTTATTTAAACTAATATAATTTAGTATTATTTGATGCACCGGAAAACTTTGCATAAAATTATAATTTAATTATGTTGGTCTCAAATGCACCAAAAACTACTAAAAATGAGATTTAAATAATTTTATTTTTTTCAGATAAATATCTTACAGGTGTTGCATATCAGTTTGATCCCTTGGCCGTAATGTGTCATGAAAAACACTAAGCTAGTGGCAGTCAGCCGGGATGTCAAACCATCGCAACAGTTACTTCTCTCAAGTGGCCAAACAAAAAATCAAATAAAAGTTTGTAGTGTCTTACTTTTATAACAAATAAGTTATAAAACATTCTATATAGATTATCTCAATGATTGCATTTTTAAACTTGTAACTAAGTACAAGTGTAAAAAAAGGTATAACTTATGTAGAGTTACACTAGGTGTAACTTGAACCTCTCTCTCTCTCTCTCTCTCTCTCTCTATATATATATATATATATATATATATATATATATATATATATATATTTTTTTTTTTTTTTTGTATTAATGTTGTAATGTTGGGAAGACTATTAAATATTGTAATATTGCAACTTTTTTTTTGGGATTTGATTATGTAAAGCTCTATTGCACTATATTGTGGATGATATTGCATTCACATGTTATGTTAGGATAGATTATATATGTCATTCATTTTTACATGTCATCCTAGGCCAAAATGGGGATATACCCCTTTCGGCAAAAAATTTCAATAAAATGCCCCATTTTTTAAACTATCTAGGGATATGTTCTTGTTTTGAAACTCGATTTTCTTAAAATTGAGTTTCAGTGTAGAACTTGAGTTCATGAACTCGAGTTCCACAATTTTTTTTTTTTTAGTTTGATTTGGCTATAACTTGATTTTCTAAATCAAGTTTCAAAACAGGGGCATATCCGTAAATAATTTCAAAAATTGGGCATTTTGCTGGAACTTTTCGCTAAAAGGGGTATATCCTCGTTTTTGTCTGTCATCCTAGGATAGAACTTATCATTGTTTCATTTTACATGCACATGCATAGTGTCCACTCTTTTCAAAATCAAATTCCAAATATTTTAGTTGTTATATAAATGTTGAGTTTCAAGATTAAATTCAAAATGAGGTACTATCCTTTTGGATAGGCATTGTGGGAGTGTCTAACACCTTCCCCACATGTAACTGAACTTCCAAATCTTTGATTTCTAGTTCGAGATGTTCTTTTTATTTTCTAGTTTAGCTTAAGAGCCCTTAGAAGTTTCTTAGTTAAATTAGGAAATAAAATCAATTAGATTTAGGTGATCAATCACACCCTAGAATTCCAATGAGTGATAGTGACTCCATAAAAATGAATATAGGATAAAATATTCACTCACACACATATCACCCTAGTATTGCACAAGTGCAAACACTTTATGTACTTTGCACCAAACACAGTCGCTGAGTGAAAAACTCTCAACAATTGGGGGATAATGTCGAGCGTGGGCCGAAATCCAGGTACAACAGTAATGCTAGGTTAGGACAGAATAATTCACAACATTCCAAAATTAGTATAGAAAAAAAAATTAAATTAGAAATTGTGGTGAGCCTATGTGTGAGATGGAATGTTAATTTAAAAATGTTTTGAAATTATTGTAACTTTGTTGTGTCCATTGCAAGGGAGTCAATACTGTATTGAAGGGCGTTTCGGTTTGGTTAGGAAAACGAAACATTTCGATACCAATTAATACTAGTGTACCATTTCGAGATTACCGCTTATTTGATATATATATATATATATATATGTGTGTGTGTGTGTGTGTGTGTGTGTGTGTGTGTGTGTATGTATGTATGTTAAGTCAAATCCCTACAACTTGTAAAAGAAATTTAAATTTAGAAATACTTAATATGTTAACCTTTAGCTAAAGTGTGAGCTAATTAGTAATATTAGGCCATTGATGTATTTAGGATTTACTATTTAGTTCATAATAATAATAATAATAATTAATGTCTTTTCCTACTTACCATTGGAAAAGGTTTAAAAAATGAACGATTTTAAAATTTTGAATTATCAAGTTCATGTGGAGAGTAAATGTTGTATAAGATGGTCTTATAAGACCTATGTCTCAATGACATGTAGGTCCCTTGTATAAGATGGTCTTGTGGGACCCACATGTCATTAAGAAATTGGTCTTATGAGATCATCTCATACACGAATTTTCCTCACGTGGGTTAGTATCCTATCAAAGACGCACTCCCCAAACTTCAAGTTTGAAGGCCATAAAAGCTACACATGTCCTCAAAAAAATAAAAGTTAAAAAGCTACAACTTGAACCTACCGTCCCTAAACATAAGATAAAGTAAGAAATAGAAAAGAGGGAAGATGTCTAGCTTTTGGGACTCTCTGTGAAGAAGAAGAAGATTAGAAGGAGGACTCGATGAGAGGATGAATGGAAAAATAGGGTTACTACCGAACAACATGGTGGCAGTGGAGATTTGAGCTATCTGGTTTTTTTTATTCTTATCCACTAACATTGTTTATTTATTTATTTTTTTCCTTTTAAATATTGGCCAATTTATATTTTTCGGCAAAAATCTAACATATTTCCAAGTATGGTAGGTACAATTCAGTATGCCTTGGTATTTGAAGCGGTAAGAAACAACCATGTTTCTTTACCGGTCACTACAAAAAGCGTGGGCTGTAGCCACGTTTTTTAGCCGCGTTTAAAAAAAAAACCCGACTATACTTGACCTATAGTCGCGTTTCTAGGAAACGCGGCAATAGACCAAACCTATAGCGGCGTTTCTAGGAAACGCGGCAATAGACCTAACCTCTAGCCGCGTTTTTTATAAAACGCAGCTTTAGACATAACCTATAGCCCCGTTTTAAAAAACGCAGATTTAGGTAAGGTCTATAGCCGTGTTTGTATGTGTGTAGCTGCGTTTTTTTAAGGGCCTATAGTCGCGTTTCTGAAAACGCGGCCATAGGTCCAGCCAAATTTTACTTTTAAGCTTGATAGCATGTATAGTCCAATAAATTTTTTTTATAAAGTGGGGGCTATAGCCGCGTTTCTAGAAACGCGTTTCTAGGACGTATAGCCGCGTTTTTAAAAACGCGGCTATAGGTCTACTTTTTAAAAAATAAAAATAATGACCTGACCCCCCACCTACCCCATTTACTCCCTACCACTCAATTCAAAATATCTCATCTTTTCTCTCTATGCTCATGTTTTTCGTTTCTTTTCTTTTCTTTTTCTCTCAACACATCCATTCTTTTCTTTTTCTCTCAACACAATGGATTCTTTTCATTTTTCCGGCAAAGATGACTGGAAATCTTCATTGGAGAAGCTAAGGTTCACTCATCTCTACTATTTAAGGTAAAAAATTTCTAATCTTCTTATGGGTATTATACTTTTGCTAGAGCTTATTTTTATCTAAACTTTATGAGCATTGGGAGTAATATTTATGTGTTTATATGTATGGGTTTTACATTGGTGGAATTATTTGATTTTGAATTTTTTGGATATGTGCTTGAATTTGTGCTATAGTGCTTATGTTTAAATGGGTTTGTGTTCTTGAGCTTGTTCTTTTCTATTTTTGGGCTTATGCTTTTATGTTCCTTGAATGGATTTAGTGTTAGCTTTGGGTTGATTTTGTTGAATGAGAGGAGATTCATGGGTTTGTGTTATTATATTTTGGAGCATATTAGGTTTGTATTATGAGGATATTGTGTTTGATTTTGAATTTTTTGGGTTTGTGTTTGGTTTTGGATTTTCTGGGTTTGTGATTAATTTTGAATTTTTTTTGTTTGAAGTTTGAATTTTTTGAGGAAAAAAAAAAATCCAGAATTTTTTTTTTGTTTTTAATAAAACCTATAGGCGCGGTTACAAACGCAGCTTAAAGTGGGTTTGTAGCTGCGTTTTTAAAAAACGTGGCTATAGACCCAATGCCTATAGCCATGGTTAAAAAACGCGGCTTTAGACTTGACCTTTAGCCGCGGTTATAAAAACGCGGCTATAGACCCGCAGGGGCTGTTGCTGCGCCGCTTAGGCCTCGGTTGTAAACGCAGCTCTAGAAAACGCGGCTATAGCCTATAGCCGCGTTTTTGGGGTCTATAGCCGCGTTTTTGAAACACGGCCATAGACCCTTTTTTTTGTAGTGGGTGTAGGTACTGATACAGCATATACCGACAGTATTGGTTGATATAGTACGGTATCGACTCCCCTGGTCCATTGAATTATTATTATTTTTAATCTATTAGCTAATATTTGGAGTGTAATTAATACTCTTATAGGTATAGAAATTTCTATTGGTTAAAATTTAGGGCCTAGATGACTGTCTAATTGGCCTAGTGGTAGGGCTGACCTTCAATAAGGTGTATATATAAAATAGGTAAGAAGTTGGAACATCTATGTAACAAGTTTATAAGCATGTGCAATTCACGGGTACGAAATCTCCAAGGACTCATGAAAATAAACCCAACTACTTTTTAAATGACTATGACATACCAATTTCGCTGGTGCCAACTTCATTTGGTGGGTGCGAAATTGCCTTTAGCAGAACTTCCAATTTTAATGCGCAACCACAACTCAAATACAACAAAAGCTTTCCCCTCCAAAAAAAAAAAAAAAACCAACAACAACAACAACAACCAAAGCCCACAAATACAAGATATTAAGTACAATCAAATTGGTGTGAAATAAAGACAATATTAAGTACAAAAGAATATGACTTAACAATCTCCAATTGGCTGGATTAAAGATAGCACTAAATGCAGGAAAAGTATGACTTGATAAGAAAAGAGGACGAGAGAGGCACTAATTAAGATTGAAAATTGTGGGTTTTTTCAAGGTTTTTTATTTTTTAAATATTTAAAAACTAAAATGAATTAATAAAATATGACACACCAATTCACATTTTTTTTTTAATAATTGTTGTAGCACTATTATTTTAAAGATATTGTTAATGAATTAATGACATGATATAAAATCATCTATATAAAATTACAGGTCAAAATTAAAAGACCTCTATACATTGTAAATTTCTCAAGAAATTTTAGAGAACATTTTTGTTAGGCTATGTGGAGCTTATTTTATGTTTGATTAGGATTATAACTAGACCCAATATAAAAGTATTACGATTTTAATGAGAAATTTTTTGAGACTTAGTCCATTTTAGCTCATTGTGAATCCGCTATGGGAGTTATAAATACTAATATTTTAGATTTAAGTTAGTCGTGTTGTTTTAAGTGAGAAAATTTTTATTGCCGCATCTTGTATTTTCTCTTGAAAATAGTGAAATCATAATAACTCCGAAAATGTAAGCAAATTGCCGAACCAAGTAATTGATTCCTTGTAAAATAGGGAGACTGTTATAAATACAGGAATAATTGTCTATTAATAGGAAAAAAAATATTGTGCCACATTGTCCTGTCCACAGTCCATACAAACACTTGTAAAATATAGATATCAAGTTTCCACTTTTAAAAAAAATGTTCAAATTTTACACATGGTAGGTATGATTGGAGTGTGAAACTTCTTGATATGAAACAATCATCAATCCTATTAATAACCATTATTATCAAATTACAAATTCAAACCAAATTTTGGGAATGGAAGTAAATTTTAGCCGAACAACATTTATTATCAAACGCTACATTATGAAATTTGCCATGTTAAGCAATCAACTAGCATAGATTGCTTCGCTTTCTTCAAAATCCAACCGAAATTTAGAACAAATCTTACCGCTTAGCAAAAATTCCACATACTCCTTGTACGTTAGTTCAATGTATTTAGGTGGATGACTTTCATTGTCAACAAACTCTGGTGCTGGTCTAATAACTGTGTCTAGCGATGGTCCATGTGGCATGGCTATGGATATTCTTGTAGCTTTGTCATTGGCAAGTGCCTGGTGTAGAACACCCTTGTATTTGCCGTTGCTCAAAATCTTGCATGAAACAATATATTTAGAAAATTTTGATAAATTCAATAAATTGTGATTAATTTTTTTTTCAATTGGTTAAATATTAATTAGGCTTGAATGTGAAGATCAACATTATATGCGAAAAAACCTAAAGCCAAAGATAAAAAAAAATTATTTACATACGTACTTAAGTACATATATATATATATATATATATATATATATATATATATATATATATATATATATATAAAGAAAAAAAAAGTGAACTCTTGTTTGTGTCTCCACTTCATTGTTACGATCATCTACCCTGTTTTAATTTCTACTAATTCACAACTAGCCATACTTAATATTACGAACTAAACTATTTAAAGGGTTAATACTTCATTTTGGCCATTTTGGCAATTAGGTAATTCCTCAAATCGAAGAAATCTCCATAATATTTTTTTAAAAAAGTCAACCCCAATGTGTATGTCTATTAGGTACACCGTTCCCATCACCAATTCCCTTTTTATTTTTCCCGATACTAATTGCATAACGAACCCTCAGTAATATTAGAACTAAGCTCTTAACATGATTGACTCTTTCTTTTGGATATTTAGAGAATTGCGTTCTATCCTAAATGGAAGACAACCATATAATATTTTGAAACATACTTATATGACAGTCTAATATAAAATAAATATTTAAGGGACCAAAATCAAACCAACCATTCCACAATTGAATCACCCTATAATATAATTTACTCATAAGTTAATTTCATTTTTTTATATTTATTTTATGACTTATATAAAATTGATTCGAAAAAATCTTTTATTAATTTGATTTTAAGTGAGTCCGTCTTTACTTATAAATGTTAAGGCAAATGAATGTTAATTTAATTCTTAAATTTTGAATTAGCAATAAAAAGAATAGAAAAAATATTTAATGAACGATAAATACAAGAAAATTATCACCTTAAACCTAAAATTTTATTAAACCAACCTTACTAGTTGCTTATTAGAAAACAACATGGAAACATAAAAAAATAATAATAATAATAAAGTTACCGAGGAGATGAATAATTCATGGGGACAAGTAAAAAAGGAGTTGTAGATGCAAGACAGAATGTACCTCCAAGTGGTCACCAATGTGAGCAAAGAGTGCATTGGGAAGGAGATTGACATTAATCCATTTTCCTTTATGCTTTATTTGAAGTCCAGAGATTCCATTATCCACCAAAAGGGTTAACAGACCATGGTCCGAGTGAGGGGGGATGCCAATTGCTCGTTCTGGCTCTGGACAAGCTGGATAAAAGTTAGCAGCAACAATTTGTAAACCCAACTTAAAATTGGAGGCCTTGTCTATGTAGCTCTCTTCCAGCCCCAAGCTCTTTGATATAGCTTTCAGTATTACTATCGCTACTTCTCTGTTTCTTTTGCTTAACTCCAATGCAATCTCACTGTGTCAATAAAAATTGAGATAAACCATTCATTATGAATTGCAGGTAGGCCATGACCTGTTTCTTGATTTTGAAATTTTAATTGAAAAAGAAATTTGCCAAAATTTAAAGATGAAAAATTATTAGTTTGCATTGTACTAGCTTGCTAAGCAAGATTTACATTGTAAACTAAATAAATATATACAATGTTGTACACAAAATATTTTTAATGTTCAATGTAAGATTTACATAAACAGTACAATCTATAATTACTGAAAATATACTATATACATCCTAGCAAGTATTTAGTACATAGAGTTTTAGAACAAAAACCCCAAATTTTGAAGAACCCAATTTCACAAAATAACCCAAATTGAGCAATTAACCATCATACTAGTTAGGAAACATCATATAATAAATTAATCAATCAATTACACAAGTTACTTTGACCAATTACAGCCCAATTGAACAAAATTCTCAATTTCATGTAGTTTCAAGCCCTAGAATTTCAAATTGATCACAAACCCTCAAATTAATCAAATTAATGCATGGGAAACATGTTTATAGCATCCAAGAACAAAATCCTAATGATTAATTTTGAAAGAAACCAATTTAAAAATCAAAACCCAAATTCCTATTGGTTTGAAAATTACACCTAAAATGCATGAAAAATGTAAATAAAATGAAAAAGAAAGGGTAATAAGGTCTTACCGGCACTAGAGGAAAAAAACCTTGAGAAAACATTAGGAAGAAAACGAAAAAAATCTGACTTGTATTGGATCGGTCAAAGTAGGAGAGAGAGAGCTTTTTGAAAAAGTATGAATAGTGTGATGAACACGTGAGAAAGGCCTTTTAAAAAACTCTCTGACCGATTTTTCGATCGGTTGAAAAAATAGGTTCGATCAATCGAAGAAAATATTTGATCGATCCAACACCAATCGAGCACCGATCAAGCCAAGCAGATTGTAACCTAAAATTTTATTGCATTTTCGATTGGTCGAGCAATAGGTTCGATCGATCTAAACTCTTGAAAAAACAACTTTTTGAAAAACTGAGAATTTTAATGCAGAACCTCCTCAAAGCACATTGTTTTATGAATAAAATACTTAAGTATGAGATGAAATGTTTTTCAAAAATCCCTTGAATTCAACTCAGATATTCCAGAAACAAGATTTTCAATCAATTTGCATTAAAATATATTTTGCATTAGAATCCGAACAAATTTAATCTAGAATGGCCACAACAAAATCACACACAATATTAACTACTAAGTTTAGCAAAGAGTAACTTGTGTAGTGTGTGCAACTAGCAAAAACATGAGTTACATGTGAGATGATAAGTAATAGAAATCAATTACATTTCCTACAAAATTCATCACATGAATTTGAAAGTGACTATCACCTTAAGAGTTACATCATATAACTTCCACATCTCCTAGAAAACAAGTTTGCAATCATGTAAGTTTCTTAATTTGTCTCATAATGTACACACCAATTTTTATTTCAATTTGAATTTATTATAACCCAATAATGTACACACCAATTTTATTATATTTGAATTCATTATAACCGAGGCTACACTTTACGTTCTTTTGTGCATGTGCTACACTTTCTCGAGCACAAAATCTTATGATATGCACTAAGGTGTTCACGATTGGCTGGTAAACAGTAGTGAGATAGTTATTTATGCCTTTTTCTTAAGATTTTTTAGTCCTTACAATCAAAAGCATGTGACTTCAAAATTAAGATCATGCACAACATAGCCAAAACTAGTAAAGTGCAATAAAATAAGCTCATCCAAGCTAAACAAAGGACATAAACATGTTATGTAAAAATAATATGGCCAGCCTTGACTTTAGGTCTAAAAACAATAATGCAAAACCCATTTTTCCTTCCTTTCCCTCTTTTTTTTTTTTAATTTTGAAAAGGAAAAAAAAAACAACCTATCATGAAATGCATGAATGTTATGCAATGCAAATCTTAAAAACAAAAAGAAACCAAAACAACAAAAGAAGAACGGTCACAAAGAATAAAGAGATGAAGTACAAGGACCATGTTAGAAAAACTCAATTAGATTGAGCTTTTTGCATCCAAAACCTCTTAGATGCAACTCTAGCATTGGACTTATTATACTGATTAGAATGATGAGTAACTCTAGGATTGGAATAAAGGTTTAACGTCTTTACCAACTCACCAATAAGTACTATAGGATCTTGTGCTTAAGGCACAGGTATTTTTGGCTTATTTGCACGCTTAGCAGCTTGCAATTTGAAACAATGTGGACGAATGTGCCTAGACATTCCACAAAACGACAAACCCATACAAGTCTATCATGCAACTTATCCTAGGAGGGTTAGGATTCTTAGGCTTAGACTCTTTGAGATCAACCCTAATCTTCCTAGGGGGTGTAACTTCTACTAGTTTGACAATCTCACTCACGAGGCGCTCAGAAGAAGGAACAAAATTTGTGGAATGAGTTTCAGACAAAGAGATGCTTTCAATAAAACCTAGATCAGTTTTGTCTAAAGGAGACTTCTGAACACTCAACATGTGATCAAGTTTAGAACTAGCATACCTATTAGTTTGTTCTCTAGAATAGATAATTCTAGTTCCAATTTCTTAATCTTGTTAGTCAACATCATGTTCTTAGTCTTCACTTTATAAATTAAAGTGCTAGCATTAAGCAATTTCAACAACAAATCTTTCTTATCAAGTTCAAGAGAAGAAATTTTCTTTAAACCTTTTTCAACATTCATTGCATCTTTTGCAGCAACCTTGCATAGCTTATTGTAAGCGTCTTGCAAATCAGCACATTCAAAGAGTTCCCCATCAGAAAGGCTTTCTTCAACAATATCACTTTCTTCAACAATATCACTTTCATCAACTACAGTAGTAACTATGAAAGCAATGAATTTTTCATCCTCATCACTACCAGACTCATTATTAGAAACTTCATCATCACTAAGGGTTACAGCCACATTCTGATTTCACATGACTATGCCCTTGACAACCAAAATATTGTTGACCCAAAGAATTATTAGAGGTTTGACGTACTTTCTCTTTAGATTTATCAGTATTGTTCACTTTAGTGGGTTCATTCCTCTTAAAATTCCTAGGTTCAGAATTATTTTTATCTCTTGCCCTTCAATTATTGTTTTTAAGAAAGTTTCTAAAGTTCTTGCCAAGATAAGCAATCTCTGTAGAAAAGAGTTTTTCATCAAATCCATTCCCATTAACATCATTAACTGACTTAAGAGTCATTGATTTGGATTTATTTATCTTGGGTAGGTCTAGCTCATAGGACTGGAGAGATCCTATAAGCTCATCAAAAGAGATGGAGTCCACATCCTTGCTCTCAGTAATGACAGTAACTTTAGGTTTGAAATCCTCAGTCTATGATCTAAGAATCTTCCTAACAATTTTAGGTTGATCATAAATTTCACTCAATTTATAAGCAGGACTAACAATGTCATTAAGCTTAGCATAAAATTTATCAAAACTTTCATCATTAGACATCCTAATGCTTTCAAATGTAGTTGTTAACTGCTGCAATTTATTAATCTTAATTGTCTTTGTGCCATCATGCAGAGTTTAGAGAATATTCCATGCAGTATGAGCAACCTCAACATTTGAGATCCTCTTGAATTTCTCCATAGAAACAGCATTGAAAATAGCATTCATGGCTTTGCTATTAAAAGTGGCTACTTCGTTTTGAGAAGTTTGCCACTCGTTTACAAGAGTAGTCGGCTTCTCTCCTCCGTATTCAACGGATTCCAAACCCTCTCATCAATGGATTTCAGGAATGCTTTTATCCTTACTTTTTAGTAGGCATAGTTGTTCCCATTAAAGTGAGGTGGGATCACAAGAAAGTGACCGTGTTCCATGATAACAGTGGTCAAGGATCAACTCTTAGATAAAAAAATCTAAACACTAGAGCTAACCCTCTCTAATACCACTTGTACGTTTTTAGACCTATTAAAAACACCAGTTGTCTAACCTAATTAGTTAGCCAAGTGATTACTTAGGTAAATTATTCAAATCTAGGTTAACACAAGTAAATCATATCAAGTAAACAATGCGGAAAATAAAGAACACAACGATATGATAACCCAAGAAAACCAAACCAGTAAAAAACCTACGGAGGATTTAACTTAGCTATCCTTAAGGTAAAATAAGATCCACTATGAAAGAATTGAAATTTTACAATAGTAATTTAGACCACTAACATCCTATTACTACCTCAAATAGAAAACTTACTACCATGACCACATGACAACTCCGAGTCCACATACTACTTCTTTTTTAGATCTACAACATCCATAAGTACACTCACTTGTGTTTCTCTTTAAGCTCTTGAAACAGCAACTGAAGCGATCATCAAGCTGTCGACATCAATCTTGATCTTGATAACCATAAGTATGTGTGAAGGTAAACACCTCTAGATCTCACAAGAGATTCACACACACAGCATATCAACAACCTCTAAAACATGGCTAGGGTTTTTCTATTTATATGAGACATAAAACATAAAACCCTACACATCAAACGAGCTTGGGCTAAGTTGGAAAATTCTGCAGAAAAATAATCTACAAGAGCTTCAATCGATCGAGTCTAATTGTCAATCAATTGAGCCTTGCAAAAATTGAATAGTAATTTCCTTCAATTACTCGATACTAACTTTACACAAACACATACTTTGAGCAGCCTAATACAACTTTACACAAACGTTTTGATCATGATTTGCCAACATATACATATTGAAGTTCTAATACATTAGTTCCTAATTTCTTAGAACCTAACAAAGATGTTTTACGGCTAAGTTGATTTTAACACTAAACTAATCAATAGTCAAAGTGTAAGTGACTTAGCAAATTTTTAAACAAACAGACTACAGACTACACAAGCATGGAAATATAGAAAGCTGAAGGAAATATAGAGAGAAACATGCAAAACACACATAACACCAAAAGTGTTATGGAAGAGGAAAACTCGAGCACAGGACGTAGAAACCTCTCCCTCAACCACATATTAGAAATCTCCATGAAGATAGTTATAGTACATAGAGACACTATGAACCCTCCAAGCCCAAATGCCTTATAGAGATCATGCAACTCGCGACCTGTTCGCCCCATAAGGTTGTGAGATGGTCGTAAGGTGCACAATTGCACTCTCATACAAAGACTTGCCACATGGACTTCACGGGCAGCTTAGGTCACGAGCTGGTTGCCTCTAGGCCGCGAGATCTCTGGTTGATTCAGTCTTCAAGAAGAGGCTTAAGTACACTATCCCAACTTACATGAAAACCCAGAAAAACAATACATCACCAATAAAATGCATTACAAATAAACTTTTATAATTGGATAAAGCCAATATAAAACATGACTTCTCAATTATGAACTACCCTTAAAAGATATTATTCTTAATACCTTCGAATTTAGAGATGAATTTTTATTTATAATATATGATATGATTTAGGAGGTTAAATCTGAAATGAAAAGAAATGTACCTAAACCCAACAGGTTTGTTGGGCGAGTGAAATTCAGGATATGTGTAGAACTTGAGATGATCTCTCCATAAGTTTACTTTATCCGTTGAAGGATTAAAACCAGTGCCACACCTGATTGGATCCATAACATGGTTTCCATGAAACTCTTGCTTCTCTTCCTCTGGCAGGTTGCAAAATTCTTGAAACACTTCTATCATTGCCTTTGTCAGGCTCTCTGGCACACCGTGATTAATCACCTATGACGACCCTCGTCAAATCTCAGTATTATGCAACAACTTTAGACACGTTAAAAAAATTTAATAGAAAGCTCAAGACAGTTAAATTGTACCATGAAGCAGCCCCAATCTGAGCAGGCTTTTGTGAGTTGATAGATGACTTGGGACTGTTCTTCAGGACTACCGGAAACAAGAAGAGAGACGTCAATAATGGGGATTGAATCTTCTGGATCATCAGATATTGGTTCATCATGGAGATTATGGGTGAAGGTGTAAATCGAAGGGAGGGAGGAGAGGCCAGTTGATTCAGCTAGTGGTTTGACACTTGTTATCTTAGGTGGATGAACAGGTGATACCTTCAAGGTTTTGGTATCAAGTGGAATTGTTGAAGCCATGGAAGAGCAGAAACGAGAACACAAGAAAGAGAGAGCTAGCAGAGTAGCGGTGTACAGTATTTTTATATTACGTATAAGCTATAACTACGTTTATATAGACTTATTCACATTGTCAAATAAAAAGACAAATAATCGATTGATATTAGTAACACAAAAAAAATTATACATGAACTTTACAAATTGATACTTGAGGCTAATCACAAAAGGTGAAAATGCTTTATATACATTTTCCTATACATGGTTTACAAAATGAGTGACGATAAATGTGATCGGGGGGTTTCAATAGTAAAATAAACAAATTTCTAAATTACTTTTTTATAGCGAGTAACACATCCATTTGTAAAGATTATATTGAAAAATTTGTGTAAAGTTGTGATTTACAACTGTTTTGCGTTGGCTTTAATTCCGTGTCAGATTTGCTTGTAATTTTATTCAATCTTTTATACCCTGTATTTATTGTGGGATTTTATTGTAAGGGTTGTATGATAGAGAGAAAGTGTGTGAAAACTCAAGCATTTGAAGACAGAAGAGTTTTCGCGGGTATCTTGCAACTAAGCATCCCGCAAAGTGATGTATGTGCCTTGCACATGACTGGAATACGAAGAGTTATGACAGCTGGTTTTCATGAGTGTCTCAAGAGTAAGGCCTTCTCGCGAGATACTTGCAAAATAGTCTATTTTGCTATTTTGTTCTATCTGCTCCACTACATCCTCATACACACTATACATACCATCATTACCCACATATTGAGTAGAGAGATTTTCAAAAGAGAAAACCCTAGCCTAAACCCTTAAGAGTATGAGATTGTCATACCCACAATTCTACACACCATCTATTGTGGTTTTCCTCTACTCCTACCTCTTCATTTCTAAATCTTTGATAGGTTGTTAGCCCAAACACTTACCACAACCATACTGAGTGTCCAGTGAGTTTTTTGGTGCTGTTGGGAAGTATTGGAAGAAGCTAAGCTTTGGCGAATGCAATCAGGCACATTACGGGATCTGGAAAGCTAGACAAGACACGGTTCCAAGAAGCTTTGTTAGAGTAGGAGTTTGGAGGGTTTAGATGCATTAGGTAGAGTAGGCTTGGAGGGTCTTTTGCTATTTGTATATCCCAACTTATTGTCTAGTGGATCGATTTACCACTTAGAGGCCGGCGGAGAGGTTTTTCTCCGAGTTCTTCGGTTTCCTCTTCAATAACACATCGGCGTGTTATCTTGTGTTTGTATCTCTCTTCCCTACTCTTTTAGCTTTCATTTTACTACTGTGTTTTATTGAATATGGCTTAGAGTAGTTATATTGTTTATTTACTCGCATTTACTCTATTCACCATTTAGTTTAGGTTAGAGTAAAATCAATCGAGGCGTAATCTTTTAATTTGGGATCTAAACAGCTCTTGTGTTTTTAACACAAATCCGAGCTTTCAATCTATAGTATCCCTAGTTGGGTATGTAGTAGGGAATTAATTTATTTTTATGACTATATAAGCAAGAACAACTTACATATATAATCATGCATAAAGAAGAACACATACAGAGTCAATACGTAACAACAATAAATAAGAAGATATCTGTAAATGGAATTGCTGAAGCCATGGAGAAACACACAAGAATAAGAGGAAGCTAGCTGAGTAGCGGTGCACAATATTTTTATGTTTTGTGTAAGTCGTAATCATTTATATGACTATATATGAGTAATTTTAGGACCACACTTTTTCATAACTATTCTTTCTCATAAATAAATTAAATTGTAACTGTCTGTCACTTTTACATGAATTCACTACTCAAAACTACCATATCAGTGTTTTGATAAAGTTATGACAAAAAAGCGTGTGATCTATATTTTTTCTGTTTATATAGACTTACATTGTTCACATTGTCAAATAAGAAGATAAATAATAAAAGTTTTAGGGCCCCTAGATAATGAGATTGGCGTCTTATCAATAAAAGTTAAATATCTTGGATCTCGAACTGAAGTGTTAACATCTCCAGCTTGAATTCGACTACACCTGTCTCTGCTTTTTCTTCCCGTTGCTATCCTGTTTGTGGTCGAATTTCTGTGCTTTCAGTCCCCTCTGACTTATTTTTCATTTTCACTTGTTAGACATCTTAGGTTCACTTGTATATTAAGAATTTAATTTGCAATTCATATGGATTAACACGTCTCTCCCTAGGTGTCAAAGAAAGAAGCAATTCAGCAAAATGTGGCAGAAAATGAAGTTGAAGAAGCATGCAAATGGACACCTCATGGCCTGGTGTCATTCAAGAAGAAAAAAGTAAACTCTAGAGCATCTTATTGAAATGTAGAACTTACAAGTGTAACAACATCCAGAAATGAAATAAAAACAATATACAGAGCAATACTCTGCTAGTTGCCCGAGCACCTCCCTCCTATAGAAATCATAAAATGTTTCTTTAAAGCCTCTATCTCAATATTCTTGTAATACCCGTGCTTCTGCACTAACCAAAACACTACTAAAAAACCAGCAAGTTATTGGTCCATTAGCATTTATAATGTGTAACAGTATTTAGGATCGAACAATAAAACAATAGCAAAATCTAGTAGGAACTGAAATTTGAACTGCATGTTTGAGAAATTATTCGCACCTCTTGAAGGACTACCTCGACAATGTCCAGTGATTCTCACACAAAAATATAATGCCATAGGTAGAAATTAACGAGTAAAATACTAATCACAATCTCAGTCCACATTATACAAATAAAATAAATGAATAAAATGATAATTGCACTCCCCTCATGAGAGCAAAAAAAAAATGCACTCCCCTCAAGGGGAATGATACTTCACCTCAAACAAGAAGAAAAAAACACTCCCTTCTATTGAGATTTGAAGAAAATAACATTCACCCCTTTTTTATATATTAGTAATAGAGTATTCAAAATTTTATAACAATCTTTTTACCAAAATTTATAACTTCAAATTTCTCCACAACCTATTGAAAAAAGCAGAAAAAAAGAAAAGAAAAGGTAATAATAAATATTTTAACATAATCTTAAATTAAAAATTTAAATTAATAGATTTAATTATGAAAGGGAAGATATTTTATTACACAGTGTTTTTAATATCAATTTAACATGGTTTGGAAAAATAGATGTCAAGAAGGGAAAACAAAATTTCTCTTCAAGGGTGGAGTGTCATTTCCCTAAACATCAAGGGAGGAGAGTGAAGTTATTTCATAAATAAATAATGAAAGCTCAAATAGCGTATAAAACACCAATGAACATTTAGACCCCCAATTACAAAAATACCAACACAAGCTTATACTCAAACAATAGATGTGCGGAATGATAAGTGCAAACAATATCCAAAACAATAAACAACTCTAAACCATAATTAATCACAACACAACAACAATTAATATGTAAGAGTAAGGGAAGAGAGATGTAAACACAAAGATAACACGGTTATGTGTTATCGAAGAGAAAACGGAAGTACTCGGCGAAAAATCTCTCTGCTGCCCTCCAAGCGGTCAATAATCCATTAAAGAATAAAGTTGGGATACATGAATAGCAAAAGACCCTCCAAGCCTAATCTACCCAGTGCACCTAAGCCCTCCAAGCATCTTGCTCCAACAGGGTTACGCCGAACCTTGTCTTCTCTAACTTACCAGATCTCACAATCGCCCATTGCATCAACCAAATGAATTGGTCCCTTCTGAACTGCTTCCTAAGCACCAAAATACCTCATAACTGATATGGGTATGGTGAGATAGGATTTGGCTAAATTTACCTCTCAAGGATATGACAATGGAAAGGGTAAGAGTAGAGGAATTTGGAGAATCAAAGGATGAAGATTGTGGATGAGTCAATCCTGTTTTTCTCTAGGTTTTCTCTCTCAAAATTCTCTCTAGAAGCTCTCTACATTTCGTGGGTATAAGGGTATTTATAGTAGGGTGTATGAAGAATGTGAAACGTCATTTTTCATCCAAACAAGGCATTCTAGAGACTCAACCTCGCGACTGGAACAAGTTGTGAGTCTAAGTCGCGAGCTAACTGTCTAGCCCGACTGGAAGTTTTGTCCTGTAGTGCTTCAGCTGTCAAGACCCTTCAGCTCCCCTATATGCTTCACACGTGTGCCATTCTAGGAACTTGCCAGTCGCGAGATCCAGTCGCGAGACTCCTTTGAATTGCACACATCTTGAGTTTTCTTCACACTCTCTCACACATTACCCTTATATAATTCTCACCTAAATACAGGGTTTCTACATGCTGAATTACAAGCAAATGTGGCACGGAATAAATCCAACACATGGTTGATTAAATTCAACCTTACAAATAATTAAACCCTTCCCTATGACACCATCACCACCACCACCACCTTCCTTGGTTGGATAAGTTCTCTACACAATAGTAAAAAAATAAAAAATTACATCAATACTGAACCTTCATCCTTGTTAATAGGTGATTTCAATGATTTTTAAGTCAAATCATGTTGTTATGGTTAGGTATTAATTAGGATTTATTTTAGAATATATTTTCTAGTCTATAAAATTTTACGGAGCCTTTGCCAGTTTCTTTTGATTTGTTGGAAAAACAGTTTAGAGAACACTAACAACTAGGGATCTTTCTTCAGTATATAGACATCATGTTTTCACATTTTTCAAAAATGTTCAAATTTTATCAAATGAGTCAATACAGCACCGGAGGCAAATTCGATTTGGTTAGAGGAATGATATATTGCAATCCTAGTAAATACTGATGTACTGTTTCAAGATTACCGCTAATTAAATATAATAAAGATTATTTTCATTGACAATTAGAAATTTAGAACAAAATTTTAGTAGTCTTTAAATTATTATTGGGAGTTTTGTTATAATTTTGATAAAATGTCATGATGTATCTCACAATCCAATATCTTTTTTACCCTATTTCTCTGTTCTTTTCTCTCTCTTTTTTCCCCATTTTTTTCTCTTCCATAATGGTTCAGATCTTTATAAAATCTTCATCTTTATCTCTTCTAAACCTTTTTTTTTTCTTTTAAATTGTTCTCATCCACACATTTCAACTTTTACCTACCTAGGGTTTTCTAGCTAAATTGGCACTTCCCTATGTACGAAGTGCATGGGGATTTAAGGGAAATGGTTCGAGTTGCGAGGTAAGCAATATATTGTAATTATCTCTAAAAAAACCTTTCAACTTTTACCTTATCTTCTTGTTTTTTACATAGCCCACATTTATTTCTCTCACTAGTATCAAGACTATCAACATCAACTTACAGAAATAGTTTTAAAAATAGGATCTGTTAAAGAATCGAAAAGAGGAATGGATTATAGTTCCATGGTAAGACTGGGGTCCAATTGATAGTCGAATCGATGGCATCATAAATAATTACTTAATTATTTTAAATTATGAAAACAAATAATAAGATATATAATATATTTATAACTAGTAATATTCAATTAAAAAATTATTTTTATTAATATGTGAGTTCAATTTTCACATATTATATTTATAAAATAAAAATAACAAAATCCACAACATATATATATATATACACACACACACATATATATATATACATATATATATATATATAATAATAATAATTTTATACTTTCAACTTTTACCTTATCTTCTTGTTTTTTACATCGCCCACATTTATTGCTCTCACTAGTATCAAGACTCTCAACATCAACTTACAGAAATAGTTTTAAAAATCTGATATGTTAAAGAATCGAAAAAAGGAATGGTTTATAATACCATGGTAAGACTACGGTCCAATTGATAGTCGAATTAATGGCATCATAAATAATTACTTAATTTTTTAAAATTATGAAAATAAATAGTAACATATATAATAAATTTATAACTAGAAATATTTAATTAAAAATTATTTTTATTAAAATGTGAGTTCAATTTTCACATATTATATCTATAAAATAAAAATAACAAAATCCACAACATATACATAATAATTTTATAACTATCAAGTATCAAATCCATGGCACATAATAACAAAGTTATACCAAGGTTCATTTCATTATTTAATTTTGTAAGTATAATCCAAAATAAATAACAGAATTAAATATTGAACAAAATACAACAACATTATAGTTTTTTTTTTATTATAAACAATTTGATAGTTATAATGGGCTGAGAAGATTTGAACTTGAATGTCTCCATTAAGCTACCAGTGTATTTTAGTTGATTTCCTTTTCAAACCCTTAAAGAAATTATAAACCTACCGGTGTCACTCATCTCCTTTGACCAAAAATGATAAATACTATACTAATACCGTCGGGTTAAGATAGCTTAATCCCAGTTAATTAATTCAATCAACTAAGTTGATTAATTAGGTTAAATTACATGCAAATCATAAAGACATCAACAAATCACCAATTAAATTAAATGCAGCTGAAATTAAATTGACACAGTTATTTGTTGACAAATGAGAAAACCTCTCGTAAGGAAAAAACCTCACCAGATGATTTTAAGGTCTCAACTCCCAAAAATTCACTAATCAGCAATCAAGCAGTTACAAATATAAGGAATTTTACCACTACCATGGCCTATCCCAAAATACCAACTTACAGTTGAACCCTTACTCCAATACCCGATTGAAATTGATCTTGTAGTAGCATTCTTTCCCTTGATGCACAAATCTCCAATTTGTGACTAACCCTTATGCACAAATCTTAGTACGTGACTAACTCCAGCAACTTGAATTGTTGTTGTTGGTTGCAAAATTCTTCTCTTCATCAACAATGAAAATCAGAAAGCACATGGTTACAAAACCCTATGGCATACAAACGTAATAGCTTCTCACAAAGGAAAAAAAGCTCTTGGTCTCTATATCCGTGTGTGACGACTTTTAAAATAAGTCTTACATATGTCTAAGGTTGTCAGAAAAGAAACCCTAGACAAATACATCAACATGGGCCGAAATTCAGACTTGGAAATTCTAAATTCGTAAAGCTCGATAGATAGAGCTGGTGTCAAGCTTTCCCAATAAATCTCAATAGATGCCATCTGTCGAGCTTTAGTAAAACAATTTTTCTTCACTTGTTTCTTGAATCAATCTTCATGTCTATAATACAACCACTTGTTGTGTATTAGACCTAACTTAGATCTACCCACCTGTCTTTGAGCATAGGAAAAACTCATTGTCAACAGCTTAAAGTCTCACTAGATAACCCCTAGGGTACCTAACCAATGAGTACCCAACACCAAATCACAACCCCCCATTGGTAACACATGTAAATGCACCAAAAATTCATGCCCTTGTAGCGAAACTGGAACTTCCCCACATACTCCATAAGTCTTGATCACATCACCATTAGCCACTTTGACTTCCAAAACCTGAGAAGTACCCACAAGAATGTGTAGCTGTGAAACTAAAGTTGTATCAATGAAGTTGTGTGTGCTACCCGAATCTATAAGGATTACAATATACTTTTACTTAATCCTTCCCATCATCCTCATAGTGCTTGAAGTAGGAGTACCACTTCAAGCATAAAGAGTGATTTCAGCATCTTCTTGATTATGCAGAACCTAATCAGGGTTCCAATTAACACCATCCAATTTAGTAATTTACACACCAGAATTAGCTTAATGAACAACTTCAATATAATCAAGAAGGAACAACACAGCATTCTTGCACTTATGACTAGAAACTCACTTCTCATCACAATTATAACATAGACCCTTCTTCTTTCTTTCCTCCATTTGTGCAAGTGATATTCTCTTAATAGGCAGCCTAGTTTTAGAATCTAACAAGGAAGAAACTTTAGGTAGACCCAAGATTGAAGGCCTAACTTGCTTCATTTGAACTTTGGAATTCTTCTTGCAGCTCCAATTGCATTCTTCTTGGATCTTGGACAACCCAAAAGCTTCATTTAATGATTGAGGATTGAGCATTCTCACAGGAAACCTTATCTCATCCTTCAATCCACTAAGGAAACGGCTCAGCTTATGGGATGAAGACAAGCCCTTCCTATTAGATAAGGTCTCAAACTGAGCCTTATGCATGGCTACTGAAGCTATTTGCCTCAGCCTTGTTAATGTCTCCTTTGGGTCATCATATGCACTGAAGCCAAATCTTATATGCAAGGCTCGAACCAATGATTCTCAATTAGTTAAAACCCCTACTTCTTCACTATCCTGGAACTAGATTAAGGCCTCTCTTTCCATGTGGAATGAAGCCAACATTAGCTTCTCCCCAACTGGAGTATTGTAGTACTTGAAATACTTATTTGCCTTGTAAACCCAATTCGCAGGCTCTTCACCAGAGAATCTTAGAAATTCCATTCTCATAGGATGAGACAAAGACATTACTGAAGAACTAGCATTACGGTTTTCCCCAATTGTTGAAGAATAAGGTAATCCTCCTTGATCAGCAGCGCCCAATCTCTGCAGAAGTGAAGCCAATTGTTGATTCATCTCATTCAGGATACAAGCGTGAATTTCCTGGACAGTACGTATCTCTTGGATGTCTTTAGCATTGTGATCAGATGCACCATGAAGAGAAGCAAGAGCTTCATTGGTTGCAGCAGTAGCACGAGTCTCTGCCATGGCCAAGGAATGCCAAGCCCTGATACTAAATGCAAGAGTTCAATTGAATTACCCTTGTGTTGTAGCTGAATTTAAGGACAGCTAGGCCTCCTTAGAACAGAGAGGGGGGGGGGGGGGGGGAGAGAGATGTTGATGAGAGAGTAGAGTGTATGAGTAAGAGTAATCTTCATTTCTTAGTTTACAACAATACTACCAGGCCCTTTATACAATCTGCAACTAACTGCTATAACCAACTAGCATAGCTGCATAACAAACTCTCGCACAGCTGGCCAACCTTACTAACTACCCTTGTTAACTAACTCTAGCACAATGCAATGCAAGTATACAAATGTAAAGCTAATAACATCAACAGCTAATATAATCAGCAATACCACAATGCACTCAATGCCACAGCAGCACACAAGGCAGTGAGCAAATACACAATCATAACATTTATTATATAGCCAAACATGGCTATATTAAATGATCACTTTGCCCATTATCAAAAAAAAAAATCATCACTTTGACCAATAGCCACTTAACACATAAGTGGCTACCACAATTTAATAAAAGTTACCATGTTAAAGTTTTTAGTTACAAAAAACAAACAAAAACCAAACCTAAAAAAAACTTCCTTTGTAAGAAAAATGCAATTTTCTAAAGATATTATCTTGTCATTTTAAATAATAAAAAAAAGAAGAAGAAAACTATGCAATGATAATGCCCTTCTTAGGTAGTGTAACCTGATTGCTTTGCACAGCCACTCACCTGTAAACTAGGATCAAGGGTCATTGGCTTGCTAGCTAGCTAGGTTTCCCCTTATAAATGGGTGATAAATCCATAGGTTTACGACATAAAGTAGTATTGTGATCAATATCTTTAGGTTGCTTGAGAGTGAAAATGAAAATCGGAGTAGATAATGTTAGTACTACCGATTATTAACATGGTTGTGTGCATTACTTCTGTTCCATTTTATGGCACCAATTGGACTGCCAGCTTCTATAACCCACCCTACGTCCGTAAGTATATACATATATTTGCGTATATAAAATTAAGCAGCTCCTCGTATGAGATATTTTATTAACAAAATATTTGTTTTCTTTGTTAAAAAAATTTAAAAATATTTACTGTTATTGAAAAATTTGCCCCAACTTAAATAGTACTGGAAGCTTCAAAATGACACATGACAAACTCAAGTTAGATTTCTATAAAAATAAAAAATAAAAAATAAAAATAATAAAAAGTGATCTTAATCCAAAGAAAAGCTACAGTACTTCAAACGTGGTTGAATAATAACAAAAAGGGAAAAAGGAAAAAATATTCATAAAATTTGTGAAAACAAATGGTAATTCTTTTTGTAGGTGGATTCATTTGTAATAAAGTGACTTAGCTTTAGTTTTACTATCAACCTCTTGTAAAGCTCCCTTTTTTTGCCCCTAGATTAGAACTGACTCTAAATAAAATAGTGTTTGACTTACCTCCAATATTTTTTTAAATAGACATTTTTTTTAGTTTTAAGAGTTTAGCTTACTTTCTTTACTTTTTTAATTGAAATCTTCTTTCGTTTTAATGAAAAACTGTTACATCACCCAATAACTATATGAAATGTGAAAATTAAAACTCAGTACGATTTATTATTGTATATTTAAAACAATCGAAGATATCTAATTAAAAAAGTACTAGAAGTAAGTTAAATCCTTATTTTTTTTTTAAAATGACAAGTAATAGTGAATTTTAATCTTCATATTTTATTTAGTTAGTGGATAATGTGACAATTTTTCATTAAAACAAACCAGTTAAAAAAATATTAAAGGTAAGCCAAACCCAATAAAATAGAGTACACTAAGATAAGAAACAAAAAGGAACTCCATAAACAAGACACAGTTTAAGAACAAAATTTTGTTACCATATGCCAAACTTCCACCAAATACCGATGTGTGCATCACGTTGACTGACATCTGTATCTCTTGCTTTTCAAAATATATATATATCATCCATTATGGCTAATGTTTGCTAGGACAAGGCACAGTCCTCAGCACATAGCCACTATTCCTTACCACCTATCACAAACATAAATTTTTCAAAACCCAACATAACTGAAACAAGGATTGCATATCTAAATGATAAATTCTGTAAGCCAATCAATTTTGAACAATGCAGCTATATATATATTAACGAAATATAAAAGTGCTTGACACCCAAATCTGGGATATCTCCTTTACTAAGACCTGCTTCTAATTTTTGCCAGCTTCTCCGTACTTACGTATCACATTAATTGAATTCAAACAATATAAACAGGTTTAGGTTTTTTTTTTTAAGGGAATTATATTACCATTATTCCAAATAATAGTCCAAAGAATGGTAATTTACTAAGGTGATAGAAAAATTTATTAACTCCTCTAAGTCAAATTGATCATACTTCAACCCGAAGAGTTTCAAATCCCTTAGCTTGCATGGGTAATGAGCTCGGTATACCAAATAAAAAATATATAAAAAATTGTGCTTCACATGGCATTATGGTAACTGAAACTGTAAAATTCTAGAAATACACCTAAATCCATAATATGCTTAAGTGTCAACTTGCTAATGGTTTATCTAAAGTATTTTTTTCATCAATTGACAATAATGGTCTCATGTCTAAGTAAATAATTTAATCACAAGATGACAATGACACCCAAACAAGGAAAATTGGATGTGTTGCTAAATTGGAACTTTTTATTTTTATTTTTTATTAAAATAAACCGGAAATTGGAACGTACGATATAAGTATATAGAGGATATCATAAAGTAATAGGTACTAAGAGCATTCACAGCAGTGGAGCTAAAAATTTAGCAATTTAGCTCCACCAAAAGTTACTTTATCTATTTTACCTACACACATGCTGCAGCAGTGGATCTATTTTAGCTTTCAACATAATAAAATAATATAAACATCATAATAAAATAATATATCTACCACAATAAAATAATACATCTCACTATAATATAAACACCACAATAAAAAGGTAATGTGAACACAAAATAAAAAATTAATTTTTTTTAGCTCTCATAAACAGTGCACATCTATAGATAGATGCATTCAGAAGAATGAAATAAAAAAATATGATTAAATTTCCATCACAGATGCTTCTTTTTGGTGTTTTGGTGGAGCTAAAATAGCTATATAGCTATTTAGCTCCACTGCTGCAAGTGCTCTAAGAAAGCAGCATAAGGGGAAAATACGACTGTAACTTCTTTTTTTCCACCAAAAAAATTGCCTAGAATAATTAAGAAAAGAAAAGGAAAAAGAAACTACGGCAGCGTTTGGATCTGGCATTTATTGGGCGTTTCCGCATTTTGCTTTTCAATGGTTGTGGGACCCAGTGCTATAGTGGCACGAAATAAATGCAAGAAAATGCTGGATGAAAAACTTCTCCACACACCGTTTCATTAATAAAAGGAAACGCATCTGCGTGTACTATTCATGACTTTAGCATCCAAAGAAACATGTTGCACTGTACTGAACAAAAACTCTTGTCAGACCCAGTTCACATCTCATCCATCAAGTTGGCAACCCATGAAAGCAGAAACACAAAACAGGACGTTCTCTTCGACGGCTATTTTCTCATTTTACCCTTTCTTCCTCTCAACCACTTTAATAGAGATGTCTTCAATTTTCTTCAATGCTCTGTCCTCTTCGTCTTCAATGAATTGCACCTACCCACTAACCAATAACCCATTAAAACAAAGGAAACAGAGCAAACCCATTACGCGAAACAAACGAACCCCTCTGTTCTTCCTTCGCTCTAGCTTAGCTTCTCTCCGTGTCGTTACCGCCACTGTGGGTCTTTGCATTCACAAGTAAGTTTTGTCTAACTTCTCATGCTTTCTAATCTATTGGTGTGTGGTTATATTGTTTTCCATGAGGTTTCAATTTGTGGTTTTGTGTTCAACGTTTGTGTGTGCTTTTTGTATTTTCGATGACACTAGTATGTGGGTTTATCTCTCCTTCGTGTAATTTTGTGTGTTTCTCTTCCTAACAATAGTATTTTTATTTAATTTCCTAAAATCATTGGTATTTTGTAGTTCAATTACTAATATTTCACAAGTCAATTTGAATTAGGGTTTCCCTTGTCTGAACAAGGATCAGGATTTCCCGAACATTATCCCCATTGCTTATCAACCTTTAACAATTAAATGTGTTTTCAAAGATATGAATAGGATTGACTAAGTCTAGTCCATTTCCAATGTCTGTCCAAAGCTTTTGCCAAGTTTTAACTTTAATACTCCCCTGATTCTCCCCATATTGGGAATGTTGGTAGGTTAGGGAGCAACGTTTTTTAGTTTTTATTTATTTATTGGAAGACAAGCTTCCAGTTTGAGAACAAGGGGTTGAGAAATTGTTTTGAGTATCCTTTTGTGATTTTATTGGCTTTTGTGTTGATGTCTGGCTGTAGAAACAACTTCTACATTGGTGGGAACTTTGGGGGTTCTTTTCCCTTTTAGGAAGTGGTATTGGTATATGAATATTTGATTTATCATATGTTGTCTGGTAACATTGGAACCTAAAATCTACTCTGATTATGTTCCTTTCAACACCAATTCAAAGGTGCAAGCTAATGATATCCGTAACCTAAAATCTTCTCTGATTGTGAGTTTACTTTGCATTTTTCATGTGGGCATGCGTAACCGATTATGATATGCATATGAATTGTTTGTTGAAATGCCTCAATGAGTATAGAAGGAAGTTGTAGCAAAAATGGGTAAGGGGAAATCGAAGGACAGTGGTAATGAGGCCATAACTAGGTGGAAGGATAGTAAGGAACTAAAAGCTTTTTGTGATTTGAGTGCTGCTCAAGTCCTAGATGGCAAGAGGCATGGAAGATTTTTCAGAAGGGAAGGGGTTGATGCAGTGATTGAGCAGTTGGGTGAAATGGGAAAAGTAGTGACTCACACGCAGTTCAAGAACAAATGGGATCATTTGAGGAAACAATGGAAGAATTGGAAGGAGTGTTTTGACCATGACATTGGGTTGGGTGTTGATCTTGTAACTGGGATCCTTGAGGCCAATGATGAGTGGTGGACCCATAAGGTTCAGGTTAGTTCACTTTACATAATTGTCAAAAACTCAACTGTCTACAACTATATTGTGTTCTAATTACCGGTTGTCCACATGTAGGCATGTCCCAAGGCATTAACCTATAAAAACAAACCTTTGCCGAATTTTCAGTCCATGGAAATCATGTTTGAAGGAACTTATGCAACGGGGAAAAATGCATTCTGCCCGAGTGGTGAAATACCAAAGGAATGCATTAAAGGGTCTAGGGACTCCGCTAACAGCAAAGAATTAATTGACCCCTAATGTGAACCCTCTGCCAATGTTGACCCAATGGAGGTTGAAGGCCCATCATCGTCGAGGTCAACACGGGCAGTAAATAAGGGGAAAGACTTGGCAAACGATGTCCACCTTTTTAGGGGAATTTGCAAGAAACCAAGAAAAAAGCGCTCAATTGTGCAAGAGTTTTCCAACTCTTTGAAGAGCATCTCAAATGTTATTGTTGAAATTAGAAGTGTAAGTACTCGTACACCATTTGCTTCCGTAGCAGCTACTAAGATGCAAGCAATTATGGACATGGTGTTGAGTCTTCCTAGGGTGCAAGTGGGTGATCGCCTTCATATGTACAACACTTGCTTGTTCATGAATAACGCAGACAGTAGGAACATGTTTGCAGCTAATGTTAAGAAGAAGGAGGTCCAACTAAAGTGGCTAGAGATGTAGTACAGCATGAACCCTAAGTGACATTTTGCTCTATAGGAAAGGGGCTTGTCTAAAGCCTGAGTTGCTTTAGCCTTGGTGTTGTACCTGTTGCACTCTTTACACAAATATAATTTCTTAAGCATTAATTATTTCTTGTTGTACCTGTTGCACTCTTTTTCCTTTTTTATGGGCACAAACTATATGCTTACCATGTGTATGTAAGACAATGGTAACTACCTAATCTAGTGTATACTTACCTGTTCCTTTTTCTTCTGCTTATGTCTATAATTGTCATCTATAATTAATTGTTCGTTTTTCAACTTGCTGGGTGAAGCCAAACTACTTTTAGAAGCCATTTCACAAAGCCAAAGCCATTGAGCAGTTTCCTCATGTAGATGTGCTGCTGTTTTTTTTTTTTTTAATTATTATTAATAAAAGCTGCCAAATATTTGTTTATTGCTTAATACTTTAATATCAGTGTTTACAATGGTTTGGATAATGGGTGGGCATTAAAACCCCCCATACCTAAAGATACAGCAGCCAACTTGGGGGGTTCCACTTGTTCCATGGTTAGAGCTTATTAGTTAGAGCTTATTTTTACTGTTGTAATAAAGTTTGGTTGTTAGAAAGCATACAATTCTCTAACATGGGTTGTGTAATGCTGAAATGGTTCCCAAGATTGTCTTAATTGCTGCTTTGCCTTCAGAATCTGATTAATGTTTGGAGTTTATTAGTTAGAGCTTATTTTCACTGTTGTAATAAAGTTTGGTTGTGAGAAAGCATACAATTCTCTAACATGGGTTGTGTAATGCTGAAATGGTTGCCAAGATTGTCTCAAGTGCTACTTTGCCTTCAGAATCTGATTAATGTTTGGAGTTTATTAGTTAGAGCTTATTTTCACTGTTGTAATAAAGTTTGGTTGTGAGAAAGCATACAATTCTCTAACATGGGTTGTGTAATGCTGAAATGGTTGCCAAGATTGTCTCAATTGCTGCTTTGCCTTTAGAATCTGAGCAATGTTTGGAGTTTATGCATTTACTACCGCTGTGAATTGTGACACAACATTCTTGGTGTGGAGATTGCATTTGACTTGGCTCTTGATTTTAGTTTTTAATGGCCAGCTAAGATTTTAAAGACATTATTCAGCTTCCTAAAACCTCCAACTGGTAAGTTGTTGTTTGATGGCATTTTCATGCTTTAGGTGGTCAATGTGTCAGTCTAGGCTATAAGTTTCACAGGTATGCTTGCTAGTTCTTGATGTGTGGTTCATGTAGATCTCTGTCTCTCTCTTTGTTTTTTTTTGGTTTTTGGTTTTTGTAGATGGTTTGTTTTAAGGTGAGGGGTAACTGCAGTGGCCATTGACTTGCTGTGTGTGTGTGAAACAATTACATGTGTGTTTATTCAGTAGGTGGAAGATTGTTATTATTATTATTTTTGTATGAACATTGAAAGGGGGGTGTTTTATTTTTATTATTTCAAAGTAATTACTGAAGAATGACACATTAGCTTACTTAGAAAAATTACATTGATTAATCCAAGTCCTTTTTTTTTTTTTTTTGATTTGCATCAAATTGAGCACTGGGGTGGTGGGGTTCTGCATTGTGCAGTGAAAGTTTAGCAAGATTTGGTGGTAGTTGAGGATAACTGAAATATGCCTGCCACAAGTCAGTGCTCATTGGCTTGGATTCTTTGTCAATCTTGGCCTGATCAAGGCCTTTTTCATTCCCAATTAAAAAAAAAAAAAAAAATGAGGCTGCTATATTCACTGGTTTCTGTCTTTGCTAATGCATAGATTTTCATTTTTAAATGTCGAAAAAATTTGGATTAATGGCCTCTCTTTTTATCATTTTATTTTTGATCTGTGATTATAGTTTTAATGGGGTAGATAATTTGTTAATTTGCTGTTTATTTCACTGGTCCATTACAGTATTAGCATAAAATTTTGTGTGCTATTGCATGTTTTGCTTGGGATTCATCCCTTATCTCAACTAAACTATGATATCTTTTCAATTAGGATTCAACCACCTAAACTGTACTAATACAGTAGCCTTGCTGAAGACCTAGCTGCCACTCCCCTCCTAACTAACCCCCAGTTGACAGCAGCCCGTAACTTACACCAAGATGCCTTTGGCTTTTTAGTGCTTAGAATATGTACACCTGAATTGGGAAAATGAGAATTTCCAATATCTACTTCTATTGCAGCTTTATTATAAAACAGGGCCAATCAAGAAATCTGTTGGATGAAGGAGCTGTCCTTACCTTCCACAATCACCTACCAAATCCCATATCCCAGCCCCAATTCAGTGCCCATAGCATTGACTAGGGTGCCTTACTTACTAGCACACTATTTCATGAACCCAGTTAATATTACAATGCATTGTCATGTATGTTTAAGTACCTTTGAATTCAACCTTATAGGCTCTACCCAGTGACTTTTGGAGAACTCAATTGTTGGTTTTTTAGGAAGCTTAAGGTAAGCAATATATGTGCTAGTGCTGGGGTTTCCCAAAAAATGTTTTGACTATCCAATTATGGTTATAATGAACAAATATTTATATTTATGTAATCTGCCAGTTTCTTACTCTCTAAATATTTATGCTAGTGCTGAACCTTTTAGTTTGTTTAAGTTCTTAACTGCTAATGATCATTTCCTTGAAATTGTAAGTCAAGTGAGGTCTTAGGTTGTTCAACTTGACTCAGTCCAGTTACATTGTCTCCTGAATAATCCTGGTTGGTCTCAACAGAACAAGTTGGACTGACTCAGACTTCATTGGTGCAGGTAAAATTTGACTGCACTAGCTCCCAGCTAACAGAAGGATGGATTTGCTAAACAACTCATTTGATTCCCAACACCAATGAGTTTCTATACTTTCAAGGAAATATGTGAATTTAACATTTGTTACATGCAATTAAATTCGGGAACATATGCAGGGATGCAAACTTCGAGATAAGCGACAAAATTATACTCGTAGCATATATAGCTGGGTGTGTAAGTGTCATAGCTTATGTGGACACCTATATGAGCAAAGTACCAATGCATACAAATATACAGACATGGTATGAATTGGTACAGTATACACAAATGTCGCAATGTGTTTAGAATGCCAAGCCATGTGTTTCGACAATTGTGCAACACATTGCGCACTCAGTATAGATATGACGGTATTAAAAGAGTTTGGTTGGAGGAGTCAGTGGCAATGACATTGGTGATACTTGGTAATGCCATGGGTAACAGAATGGTGCATGATAGATTTCAGCATTCGGGTGAGACAGTGCATCGACACGTGGCCATGGTAGTTATATTGTTAGCCACCGTTATGGCAACAGACATTATCAAGCTTGCTGATCCTACATTTTGTAACGTGCCATCACGTATTTGCAGTTCTGATCAATATTGGCCACATTTCAAGGTACTTTGTGAATATGGCATCTTGACTTGATTTTATTCAAATTATTTTTATGCTCATACCACGTATTTCATTTCACATGGTATTTTTGTGGCAATGGTTAAGATTGCATTGATGCGATTGATAGGGTTCATGTCCTCGTGATCTTACCAGTTGAGGAGCAACACCCATATAAAGGAAGGAAAGGGATCACAACAGTAAACTACATGTGCGCATGTGATTTTGATATGAAATTCACATTCGTGTGTGTTGGATGGGAAGGGTCAGCACATGACATAAGGATCTTTTGAAATGGCCTCAATAATGAGAGTGACAACTTCCCAAAACCTCTAGCTGGTTTGTAAATATGCATTTTAATTACCGTATATCAGTATGTATTATGTAGTGAAAATGCTAATATAATAAATGTGTTCGTTTGCAAGAAAGTACTATCTTGTTGATTCAAGGTACCTTATGAAGAAAGGGTTCCTTGCACCATATAAGGGGGAGAGGTACCACATCCTTGATTTTCAGCAAGGTGAAGCGCTGCATCGTCCAAAGGACAAATTTAATTATCTTCATTCCTCACTTCGTACGGTTATAGAACGAACTTTTGGAGTTTGGAAGAATAGAAGGAAAATTTTGAAAAGTGTGCCAACTTTTCATATACGCACTCAGAATCGCATCATTGTTGTTACAATGGTTCTTCACAATTTTATTAGAGCACATGAAACCAATGACGTTGAACATGGGCATTCTACACGGGGCACATATGGAAGTAATAAGGGAGGTCATTACGATGGAGTGGCACATGTGGTCTCTTACTTGGACTCCGCTGAGATGAGAGAGGTTTGGAATAATATCACCACATCGATATGTAGGGACCATTAACAACTGTCACAAACTTCAATGTAATACCATTTTGTTTTATGGTGATTTTTTGTTGGTAAGCAGAATTGATGGCTCACAAAACTTGATTATAATACCATATGATTTATGAATTTGTATATATCGTCACATGTAAAACTCATTAGTATTGCAATAGTAGATTCCAAGCTTATAAGGGACTCCTGAATAGAGTCCAATCTTATCTGAACAAGAGATAAACTCAATGGACTTTTAGATTGGCAACAGTAATCTGCCAAGAATTTAAAACAAAATTGAAGAAAACAAAATCAACCCTAAATTTTTTTTAAAGACACCAACAACCCTAACTATCAATTGCTGGCAAAGTGTATATAAATAAATAAAAAATATATATATATATATATATATTTTTTTCAGTATATAGACACACATATACAACAATAGAGCTTACAATCTTCATCAACTTGGTCATTAACATTATCTCCATCAAACGTCTCCACATCTGTTTTAAGAAGTACAACTATATACATATCATAAATTGTTACTTGCAATAGTACGATTAAAATACAAAACAAATGTAATAATACAAGTCAATATTATTACATACATACACATCCCATTATGGCAAACACATGCGTGATTTTGACTACCCCAAACCTAGTAGACAAGATAAAAAATACTAGAAACATGACCCAGGAGAGCACTAGAGCTATTGTCAACTTCTTTGCTCTGTCTACAGAAATCATGCATGCAACATTGGCTCTTTCAGCCTTTCGTTTTGCAACTCGCTCCCTTTCCAATGCTGCGTCTATCAGGGCATGTGCTTGCTTTAACTCTTCATTGGCAACTTCCACAGCATGCTCCAATCGCTTGAATTTGGCTATAACTATAGGGGTTGTTGCTGCGCCACGCCTACAACAAATGCTGTTGTTTAACCACTTGAAGAACTTGCATGCACGGTCATCATCCTGCACAATACAATACAACACATAAACAGGAATACAACGAGTTGGTTCTTTAACGCACAACACTTCATCTGTTGCCAATACTTCGATATGGTACTTACTGGTGACCAATAGCGACAACTATAAAACCTCCTACCAAATGTATGAAGTTTCAAGGACATCCTAATGGTGCAGTTATTAACATCACAAAAATGGCCATCAGAACTAGAGAGATAGTTACTCATTCCCAACATTCGTAGGAATTGGCAGTAGATATTACGTTGGCTTGGACCCACGAATGATCAAACCACACAAGCTATAAATTAAATATCATTAAAATAGTAGAATTCTCAGGAACTGAAGAAGCAGTTACACAATAGTAGATAAAATGTGAAGTGTAAAGCCATTCATTGAGTAAACAAAATTACTGAAGTCAAATTCCTACAATTATATTTTGCTTCAAATATAAGCTAGTAGATATTTCATAAAGAAGATATTTCACAACATTAAAATTACTGAAGACCCAATGCTACAATTATGTTTTGCATCAGATATAAGCTAATTGATCCTTTGATTAAAAAAAATCAGGGCACTCAAAATTTGTTAACAAATTTTATAGACATTGAGAAAATTCTCCAAAAGAATAATCAAGTGTTGGACCAAACCGTTTTAAACACATCCCTTAGACATTTTTAAAGATCAATATCAACACTGCACAACATGATTTAACTCTAGCAATGCAATGATGTTTCTAGTATTTGCTATCGAGATCCATCCTTTTTGCTCTCTGTACAATCCACTGATGAGAGATTTAGCAAAGGCACAACTCTTATTCAGATTTAGCAATTCTTCTAATGATGCGAAGAAAATTAGTAGGCTGGATGCTTTGGATTTGAAAGGTGTGGTGACTGTCTTGAAAGCCTGAAAAAGAAAGAACAACGATTAAAGGTGACCGGGGTCGCCGACCAAGAACCCTCCGGTGGAAAAGTTAGTTTTCTCTCTTAAATTTTGGAGTTCCAACTTTTCAGGAAATGTAAAAACGTACATTTATCTGGTCTGAATAAGCGTTTATATAATGTCCTAGAAACAATTTATTAGACTTGTTACATCCCCTAAATTTGAGGAGGTTTGGGGGTTCAGAGATAACTTCCACAACTGTTTCGGAGTTACATTTTTCTTATATAACTGTCACTGGAAGTTATGCGTGTGCTAAGGAGTTGTAGTACTGAATCGGGAATTTTCCTAAGTGTCAAGGGCTCATCCAGGGGTTTTCCTGACTCCAAGGAAGGTCGTTCCTCTATGGACGACCTTCTCACGGACGAGGTTGATGGATCTCCCAAGACGAGATGGAGTGGTTTTGTCAAACTAGACCATGTGAAGCTCGTCCAAGTATCTTCCTGCATGGACGAGCTTTTCACAGATGAGGTTTTTACAACCTTCACTTACCTGGCCTTGTCCTGGATGACCGTCATGGACGATATTGGAGTTGTATTTTATCATACCCCATCATCTTCCATACTGTACAAACCTTTAAAAATGATCCAACCATGGTAAAAACTTAATTCAGGATCTCATCAAGTACTAAAGAAGGGAATTACTCTCTATTGCTTTTTAGACCAGTAAAAAAATAAATTACAATCTTCATATTGAAAGAATCAATTACTAGAAGCATTATGATCCATATAAGATTTTGATAGTATTTTCTTCTTTCCTTTTGAAAATAGTGAAATAAAGAAAGAAGAGGAAAGTTTAGAATATCAAAATGGTTAGACAATCACAAATGAATGTGACATGTACAACCACTGAAGTTTGTTCTTACAATCATATTTTGCTTCAGATATAAACGAGCGTAAAGTTTGTAATCAAAATTACATATTTTTGTCTGCAATAATAAAACACAGGTTACTATGGATTGAATATGGTTGACCCTTTAACTAAACAAAGAACAAGCCACAAAAATTCATATCGCTCCTCCATCTGAACTCAGCCCAATTAAAAATCACACACACAAAATCACAATACCAATATACCAAAAATCACAAAGCAAGAAAAAATGAAACAACCCCAACAAAATTTTATAGACACCAAGCACTAACAAATCCTAATTAGCAACATCCAATTTACTATTGCTAACTGACTGACTATTACCAATTCAATCAATGAATACGTGGCCTAAAGATCAAAACTTTATAAAAAGAAATCAAATGAACCCATTAACAAGAACTGAAATTCCTGCAAATGAATAGAGAGGACTAAATTTGCACTCTATCAAATCAAATGAAGTAAATTCTAGCTATTGAAAAGAAACCCATTAACAAGAACTAAAATTCGGACAAAACAGGATAGTAAATAGTGAAAAAAAAGTTTGAGAACACTCAACTTAGGGATGTGGGTTTCGATTTTTTTTGCTTCTGGTTTTTGAGCTCAAGCTAATTTAGCTTCAACTTTCAACGAGTACTGTCATGGGTGGGAGAGGAGTGAAATTGGGGAAGAGGGTGAAATGGGTTTATGGAAGGACTGGGTTGTCTTCAACGGCGTCGGACTGGGTCACGTTCCTCGTGGATATCTCTTCTAGGCTCTTCGCTGGCGTCAGACCGATGTAGGTCTTCCTCGGGGATTTCTTAGGTGGGAGTGGAACTCTCTTCTCCAAGGCATGAGAAATGTTAGCTAGAGTGGGTGAGGAGTGAATAGAGAAGAAACAAAAACAAAAACAAAAACGTGATTTCAGCTCCGCTACAGTAAAAAACGCGACCCTTTTATAATTTCAGCTATGCTACAGTACTCGCGTTTTGCTACAGTATTTTTTAGTTTTCAGTTTTCAGCTTTTAGCTATATCCAAAGGGACCATATGAGGTAAAAAACACTTTCAATGTAAACAGATATGACAAATAATAGCCCACGAGAAAGAAGTCAAAGGGAAAAAATTGTTAGTGAAACTATGAAGTAGTTTTTTTTTTATATAATTTTTTTGACAAATAAATTAATCTATGAAGTAGAAAATATATTTGCAATTTTCAACAAATAATAATACGTAATTTAGTGTAGTTAAATACAACACCAAAACATTATCATAGTTGAGCAAAAAAGTACTTTAGAAGTTCTTTTTTCTTCAATAGATCTCCCAGTACAACTAAAAATGTGGATAGTTAACATGTAAAGACTTTCAAAATTATGTGATTAATAAATATTTAACGTTAGAAAGCACAATTCATTACCAATTCGCCCATGAAAGTATAAATCTAGGGTATATGGAGTTCAAAAATTGAACTAGTTTAAACCAAGATTTTTCTTAACAATACTGACCACTTTTGTTCATGTCATTAGTCTTATTTGAGTAAAAGGTTTAACGCAGAGAAGCAATATATTAAGATTTCAGTTAATGCATGCCCTTATGGTATATATTAGTCATCCATTTTAGGAAATCTTTTATAGAAAATTGAAAAAATTGACAAAAAAGTTAAACTTTTCATTTTCTCATAAAAAATTTCCTAAAATAGTTTACTAATATATGCCCTAAAGACATACGTTAGTAAAACCCACATATTAATACAACTAATAACTATAAGATTTCTATATAAAAATTACACTCTGTAACAACACAACCTATACGTTTGTTGGGCATGATGTAGATACACCTATTTAAGTTTAGATTTGAAGTGTAACCATAGCATGCATCTTAGCTATTAGTTTTTTTTTTTTTTTTTTTTAAAAGATAGTTTCAACTTAAAACGTCCGCTTTTAATAATAACTTTTTATCACAGACCAAGAAATTAATTGGTTTTTTCTTAGTGTAGGCAGAGATTTAAACTCATATCTTTTATTCAATGATAAAAAACTTAATTGTAGAATGTATTGGTGCAACAAACCAGGCAAACCCAGCTTTGTTATGGTTAAAATCGTCAGTTATTGCCCAATATGCCATGCAACCATCAATCTTTCTTTAGACGCTTTTTCTCGTATTGCAGATCCTAAAGTTGGAAGAATCAAAGTTACTTATGCACAGGTAAGCTAATATCAATTACTCAAAATTAATATCTGTTGAAAAATTTAGACCCCGGTTGATAGAATTAACAAGTTTTAAACCTAAAATCTTGGATTTGTGTTAAAAAACACAAGAGCTGTTTAGACCACAAATTAAAATATTACGGCTCGGTTGATTTTACTTTAACTTATCTAAGTGCGGAAATAAGAGTAAATGAAGCGCAAACAACCGATACTATTCTAGTGCATAAACATGAATAACATACAATAAAAGCAAAGCATGAGAGTAAGGGAAGAGAGATGCAAACACAAGATAACACGGCGATGTGTTATTGAAGAGGAAATCGAAGAACTCAGTTAAAAACCTCTCTGCCGCCCTCCAAGCGGTAAATCGATCCATTAGACAATAAGTTGGGATACACGAATAGCAAAAGACCCTCCAAGCCTAATCTACCCAATGTACCTAAGCCCTCCAAGCTCCTACTCCAACAAAGCTTCTCGGAACAATGTCTTGTCTAGCTTTCCGGATCCCGCAATACGCCCAATTGCATTCGCCAAGCCTTATCGGCTTCTTTTGGCAAATCCCCAAAACTTCCCAAGCTCCAAAACACTCTCTACACTATGAAAATGTGTGGGTTGTGTTTGGGTACAAATCTCCTTTTAAGGTATGACAATGGGAGAGGGAAGGAGAAGAGGCTAGGATGATTTCTCACTAAGGACTAGTAGCTCTCTCTTTAAAAGATGGGTGTGTGTGTTGTTGAAAACCTATCTAGGGTTTTTCTCTTTGAATGAGCTCCTTACACATTTGTGAGTAATGAGGGTATATATAGTGTAAGTGAAGGGTAAGAAAGTCACACTTAAAAATCCTCTAGGCAGAGAGTTTCGCGGGTATCTCGCGGGAAAAGGTCTTACCCGCGAGACACTCGCGAAATCCTCCAGGAGCACAATTTTTCAACTTCTAGCATGTGCTTCTCACGTGGCTCTTTTGTGAGTTAGCTTCTAGCAAGACAGTCACGAAATCCACTGATTCTTCATTTTATGCTCGATTCTTCACAAACTTAATACTAAACCCAATACAATAAAATCTCATAAAATATAAGGAACAAATTAAAGCAAATACAACACTTTTTGTCATGGAATAAAGCCAACATAAAACATAGTTGTATATCACAACTTTACAAAACCCAAGTTGTTAACTAGATTTTTTATGAATAAAACTTGTTAAAACAAACAAACATCAATATCATGTCACAAATAATGTAGCGGAAAAATAAATAATACAAAATATGATAACCCAAGAAAACCAATAAAACAAACTAGTTTCACAGTAAAAAACTTGGAGGGAAAACCTTCCCGAAAAGCAATTCACTACAGTAAAGAAAAGTTTTAGATCTAGTACAAAACATTTGTCCTTAGACTCTACAATCCCAATAGATAAACTTCCAACAAAAACCTTCTACCGCTTCAGAACCTCTGAACTCTTCAATATATGAATGCCACCCTTTGATGCACGGATCCTAGTACATGACTCACTCCTTTGCATGAATTCCAGTACGTGACTCACTCGCCAACTTGAGGAAGAAGAATGTTGGCTACAAAGTTCTTCACTTCATCAATAATAAAGATCAAGAAGTACTTGGTTACAAAACCCTAATGCGCAAAAGATGCAGTAGCTTCTTTCAGAGAGAATAGGGCTTCAGTCACTTTTTGCATGTGTTCTCCTTGTATTCTCTTATGTGAAGGCCTCTAAAATAAGTTTTATATATGTCTAGGGTTGTGAGAAAAAAAACCCTACACAAATACATAAGCATAAGCCAAAAATTAGATCTGAAAATCTGAATTTCCATAACCTCGATAGATACCTCGATAGATAGTATCTGTCGAGCCTCATTAAACCTCGATAGATAGCTATCTGTCGAGCAGCTATCAAGCTTTAATGAATCAGTACTTCTTCACTTGTTTCTTGGACAGATTTGTATGGCTTCAATACTAGATTTGAACTCTTGTTCTTTAAAGTATCAAACACATCCTAGATCTACCCAAATATAAGTAAAGTGCATTTTGTCAAATGATTAGCCAACTACATAAAATATGTCCTTAACAATCTCCCCCTTTGGCAATCTGTAACAAAACCACAACAAATAAATGAACATATGAGAGAAGTCATAAATCACTCAATTCATACTCACTTATTAAATACAATAAAATCTATCCTAACACAAACTCTTGAAAAATTTTGCAAGAAGAGAGTTCATGGCATGGAAGACTTTGACAACCTGTATTTCTGAAACACTTTAAACAAAACACATTAAGGCATCTTTGTGTGAAGAAGAAATAATAGATTGTATACAAAAGAAAGAAACGTGTATAAAGAGAGAAAAGAAACAACACATGTAGAGATAGGTGAATAAAATATACATCATCACATATATATCTAAGATGTATGTAAACATGGTCACAAGACTGGTGTACAAGAAGAAGAAACTAAAAGTAGCTCCTACAACAACAAAGAGGTAAACACTCCCCCTAATAAGATGAAACACATTTCCCTTTTACAAGGACATGTATTTCTCTCCCTAACTTGTAGAATCTTTAAAAAGAAACAACATATTTCCATAATTTCTCCCCATTTTTGTCATGATTGACAAAGGGTACAAGAAACTATAAAGCTTTACCCGAGAAAAATAAAAGTGATCAAGGATGATCAAGGGAGCACAAAGAATCCATAAAAATGCATGAATATAATGAAACAATATGCTATGGATGACAAGATCAAAGAAATATGCAAAACATGTGAAAAACAATGCATGCAAGAGAATCTCGATCGATCGAGAGGTGTCAAGCAACTATCGAGCCAACCTCGATGGATCGAGAAGGTGTCGAAGATCTATCGAGCAGACTAAAAAATTCTCGATGTATCGAGAGGCTGTTGAGAAACTATCGAGATTGCAATAAGAAAAAAGCTAAAGAGCTCGATAGATAGCCTAGCTGTCAAGAGGTGTTGAGGAGATGTTGAGATTGCTTAAAAATAGTTTTTCAAAGAGGGGGAAAACACAAACATGAATGTAATCAAGCATGCAACTCAACCAAAGATCCAAACAACATTTTGATCTCTCAAAAACATCTCTCAACATGAAAAATGTCATGCATTTTGATCCAACACACACACACACACACACACACACACACTAAACAAGTCTAACCAATTTTATATTTCAAAAACAAGTTAAGACAATTTAGTGAACATACATTAACACATGTAAACCTTGTGATAGCCAAATCACATTGTACCTGCATATGTATCAAAAATAGCAAAGAATTTTGCGTTTTGTGTGTGAAAACATCGCAAGATTGCATAAGTGTCTCTATGTTATGATAATTTGAGGTATGAGAAAATCACTTTGACTTACACACAATCATAACTGTTTGATGTGGACTATCACCTTTAAGGTACATCTTATAACTCCCGCATCTGCTAGAATATATGCTTGCAATCATGTTTTAAAGCATTTTATTCTTTTTGCTTTTATTTTCTTTGCATATTTTTTATTAAGCAAATCATGCATGGGTATACAAAAGAGAGAAAAGAAATACCCAATTATGTTAAGCTTTTTGACATTGCATTTTTGTTATACCGAAGTATACAGATGTCATTGACATTGCACTTATGCTATGTCGAAGCATATAGATGTCATTTCATGATTGGCGGGCAACAGTGGTGAGATGGTTATATATGCCTTTCTCTTAGGATTTTCGAGTCCTTCCTGTCAAAAAGAGTGATACGAGTATTAAGTACAAGAGATCACTTAACCTTACTCATCACAAACAAAAAGCCACAAAGCTCACTTGCTTAGTTGTGCATAGAGATGCTCATCTAAGTTACAAATGATACAAAGTTTAGAGAAAAATTTGTTTCAACGGCCATTTTAAGGTTCACAAGAACCAATGTACACAAACACATACTGTTTTTGTATTTTTCTGATTTTTCCTTCTTCTTTTTTGAAAACAAACAAAATAAAAACTAAACAACCAAACAAAAACAGAAAAATAACATGAAAGCATGAAAGAAAGATGCATATGCATGAAAGCATGAGAGAAAAATGCAGATGAGAAATCAAGCAAAGAGAGTCCTACTTTAGATAGAAAGAATTAAAGTAGAGGACAAACAGAAAAGACAATTAAGTCTTAGGCTCTTTTTTCACTCATACAAGACGAGTCTTTGGTCGTGAAGATGAAAAGGCACGTGTCCTAGTATGTCTACTAAAAGACATGGAAGAATTAAAATTCTCTTGAAATTGAGTTAAAAAGCTCAAGGCTTTTAATAACTCTCCAAACAAAAGTGTAGGTCCTTGAGAGAAAATCTGTGACCATTTGGACACTTGCTTTTAAGGATACAACTTAAAACAATTAGGACGAATGTGTCCAGAAACACCACAATGGTGACAAACATGAGTAGTTTTCGAACTCCTATGCTTCCTAGAAGGAGGTCTAACCTTAGAGGTTGACAAAGATCTCAACTTAGGAAAATTTGGCCCAATATGACCAACAATATGACAATGATGAAAAATGGGGACAAATTCAGATTTTTCATTTAACCTATGAGAAGTTTTGTACATAGGTTTTGAAACTTCAACATTAACATCAAATTGTTTACCTTTGTCTATCCTAGCAATATTATCCTTTAACTCTTGATTATTCCTTTTAAATGAAGGAATATAAAAATCTTTTTCATTTGAATTAGGCTCAACAACAAGTTTGGCACTAGTTAAATTTTCAACTTCAGTTTTAAATTCAACTTGTTGCTCTTCCAAACTCTTAATTTTGTCCACCTGAGATGAAATTTGATTTTTAAATTTCTCATTAATATTATTTGCTTCATCCAATTTTGCAATCAAATCATCTCTTTCAAGTTTGAGCTTTTTAAAATTAGCTTTCAACTTTGTAGAATACTCAAGAGATTTCATGCAAATATTATAAAGCTTACAATAGGCATCTTGAAAATCATCGTCATCATTCAACACAAGATCATGAAAATCAAAACAATCAAGAGCTTTCATGACAACGGGGGTCAAGGATCACACTCAGGAAATTAATCCAATCAGAGTGTACCCGCTCTGATACCATTTGTTGAAAAATTTAGACCTCGATTGATAGAATTAACAAGTTTTAAACTCAAGTTGTTAATTAGATTTGTTATGAACAAAAATTGTTAAAACAAACAAACATCAATATCATGTCACAAATAATGAAGCGAAAAAATAAATAAGACAAGATATGATGACCCAAGAAAACCAACAAAACAAACTAGTTTCAGAGTAAAAAAACCTAGGGGGAAAACCTTCCTAGAAAGCAATTCACTATAGTAAAGAAAAGATTCAAATATAGTACAAAACCTTTGTCCCTAGACTCTATAATCCCCGTATATGAACTTACAGCAGAAACCTTCTACCGCTTCAAAACCTTTGAACTCTTCAATATATGAACGCCACCCTTTGATGCACGGATTCTAGTATTGGACTCACTCCTTTGCACGAATCTCAGTACGTGACTCACTCACCAACTTGAGGAAGAAGAATGTTGGCTGCAAAGTTCTTCACTTCATCAACAATGAAGATCAAGAAACACTTGGTTACAAAACCCTAAGGCGCAAAAGACGCAGTAGCTTCTTTCAGAGAGAATAAGGCTTTGGTCACCTTTTGCATTTGTTCTCCTTGTATTCTCTTATGTGACGGCCTCTAAAATAAGCTTTATATATGTCTAGGATTGTGAGAAAAGAAACCCTACACAAATACATAAGCATGAGCCAAAAATCAGATCTAAAAATTTGAATTTTCGTAACCTTGATAAATAGTATCTATCGATCCTCATTAAACCTCGATAGATAATTATCTGTCGAGCAGCTGTCGAGCTTTAATGAATCAGCACTTCTTTACTTGTTTTTTGGATAGATTTGCATGGCTTCAATACTAGACTTGAACTCTTGTTCTTTAAAGTATCAAACACATCCTAGATCTACCCAAATACAAGTAAAGTGCGTTTTGTCAAATGATTAACCAACTACATAAAATATGTCCTTAACAATATCTTGGTATATACAAAAGGTGCACAAAACATGCATATAGAAAGATTGACATCTTGCTCTTTGAGTTAATGAAATGCGGATTAAGGAGGTCATAGATGGTTGACAACAATTCATGATGATAATGAAATTACTAATCGTATCGAAAAAATGTATCTTTCTCAATTAATGACAACTTAATGATATAATATAAATAACAAGTTTATGCCAACCGATGAAATAATTATCTAGTAATGAAACTTCATTATCAATTCATGTATATTTTGAATGATACGCTTAACATGTATACATTATTTTTCCTTTTTTCAATGATTGGGCTTATAGGTTACACTACCGGAGTTAAGGTTCTCCATTCCTTGAAACCTCCCTCCATGGCATAAGCACGATAAAAACTGTGAGAATTCGAAACTTGTACAAAAACTTTTTGTACAAGTTTAGAATTCTCACAGTTTTAATTGTATTTGGTACTATAATTAAATTTTACATAAAAAAATCAATAAATGAAAGAATTTTAGATAAAATTGTTTCCTAAAATACTTCGTGGAACACTTAAAATAGTAAAATAGTTTTCATTTGTTAATGTATGCAAATGTCTGCATGATGTGGGATGCGAAAGCATCAAAAAGTATAACATGTCTACTTCTAGAAAATAAGAAACAAAACATGTTTGTTTCTAAAAATAACCTCGAATCTACGAGGGCTCCTTGAATCCACAAGGAAAAAGGGTTTTGAAATCCACCAGAGAAACAATAGACAAAAGCCTGAATTTTTATTAATATCAATAATACTGAAAAATATTTACAAACTTAAGGGCCTATTTAAGAGCTTTGTAAAACTTGATAGACAAGAAAATATATTCTAAAATAATTCCTAATTAATACCTAACCATAACAGGAACCATATTTGACTTAAAAATCATTAAAAACACCTAAAAATAAGAAAATAAATCACCTAAACCTAAAATAACGTTTTCTATATAAAAATATCAAAATTAAATAATTACAAAAATTAAATTGTAAATTCTATCCTACATCAGACCCCTCCACTTGAAACAAACTCGTCCTCGAGTTCACCTTTGAAATCTGAAATATTCCACTCCAAATAAACAAATTCTTTGAAGCTTGAGCCCCTTAATCTTCTTTTCATACTTGCAACTCATCAATGGAATAAACAAATCAACTTGAATTTCTTTTTTCTTTGGCCTTCATGTAATTGTAGAGATTTACCAAATAAAAACTGACAATTGAATCAAATCTATCAACTCCAATAAAATCAATAAACTTTGGCGTATCACTTACCCCAAAATAAAAGGATCTTGAGATTGACCATCATATGATTTGATTTCATAGAGATCCTTGAAACTTTCCTCTTCAATTTGTTCCTCAATGGTCTCTACCATGTCGACTTCAATATCTTTCTCTATAATAGGATCTTCATTACTCTCCTCTATAATGATCTCAATTTTAGGAACTTCTTCCATAACAAGGCCTTCATTAATTTCCTCAGAAATCTCTATATTTTGTTCTTTGACTTTTACATAATCTTCAAGAACAATATTTTCTTCAATAAGCAATTCTTCCTTAAATGGTGGAATATAAGGCTATGAATGAAGAGTATAATTTTTAAATGGAAATCATTAAGTTATTACTTAGTTAGTAATGGACCATACATAGTCATGGTATATTATGAGAGACCTTGCCCAAAAGTGCCTCTAAAAAAAGAGAGATTTTTGGAGTGCTTTTTTAGGGCACTTCTCTTTTTGGGTAAGTAGTGTGGAGCCACCACATATTTTTTTATAAAAAAAATAAGAAAAAAAAATAGATACAACATTACACGACTGAATTGTTCCATTCTCATTGATTGAATGAAAAATACAAACTTGATAATATGAGTATTACATGGCTTTGGTCTTAGCTACAAATGTCTTTTTTTCCTAGTTACAATCTACCCAAAAATATTTTAAAAAAATAATGATAAAGCCTAGGTCTACCTATCCAAAGACACTAAATTCAGAGGTTAGGTTATGGAATGGGAAGGTGTTACGCACCCATTCCGCCCAGACAGAGTTTGGTTTTCTAGACTCTTGTGACCAATATACCATTTATGCATGCTATGTATGACATGCTGTGTATACACATGAAAAACTAAATCACATAAGTTTATTTATGAATACATCCTCTTCTTTGTTAAAAATTCAGATCTTTTTTTGAAAAAAAATGGTTTTTAGTTTGTAAAAAATGCTAGATGTGTTTTTGTATGTGTAAAAAAAAAATTGTTTTTGAAGAGAAAATTCAGATCTTTTTTTTTTTTTTTTTTTTACAAATAAAAGAATGGTTTTAACTTTGTAAAAGATCAAATTTGTTTTGTAATGATAAAAAAAATGGCTTTTGATAACAGAAAAATCAGATCTTTTTTTTTTATATGTTCAAAAAAACATGAAAAAGATTTTTTAAAGAGAATTTCATCCATATCATAAATTTATGCTATATAAAAAAAATGAAACAAACATAAACACAATCATGCATAATATTTTTATTTGTTTCAAAATTTTCATATGTTAAAAAAAAAATCAGATCTATATCTAAGAAAGATACAAATCCGTTTTTAATTTGAGAAAAATTCAGATCTGCATCTAGCAAAGGTGCAGATCCGGTTTTTGATTGAGAAAAAAAATTCAACTCTACATCTAAGAAAGATGTAGATCTTTTTTTTTATTATAAAAAATGGGTTACATGCAAATTATTGAAATTAAGAAAGAGATTATAGCAAATCAAAATCATTTAAGTATTGGTTAACATTCATATTAAAAATAAAAGAAGACGTGCATCATTAGAAACAAGAAGCATAAAAGAGAATAGAGTGATTGAAAACAACCTCTTGCATGAGCACTCCTTGTTCTTGAGAGGATGTTTTAGGGTTCAAAGAAATTTGTCCAATTATCTTTGAAACCTAAAAACCCTAATTTTGGCAGCAAGTATCAGAAAGGATTAGCAAATATAAGCACTTGGAGAGTCTAAAAAGGTATGCCTCTTAGAGCACCCAAAAAAAGTCCCTGAATTATGAGATCCAGTCCCTATTTATAGAGGCAAAAAAAACTCTAAAAAATAGCTCTAACGTGTAGAATGCAAATCGGGAATCATCCTTTTACAAAAAGAACAAAAAGGGTGTGCCTTATTGTTACCCGAAGGGCGTTAAGCCAAAGCCCAAAATAGGCCAATTCGGCACTTTTAAAGTGCCAAATAGTACTTTGGATGCCAAACACACTTTCATGTTCAGGTGCATTTTGGACTCACTTTCTAGGGTTTTTTTTATTTGGTCTTTGTTCCTAGACCTGCTTTCATCCTTCATCTATGATTTTCATCTCTTTTCTGGATAATTCAGACTTTTTAAGAATAATTATCTTGAACAATTATCTTATAGATAAATCCCTTAAAATAAATCTTGACAAAATTCAGATTATCCACAATTTTATTATTATCCAATCATCCCTTTTATTCCTTTGCATGCAATCCTATTTTAGACACTAATTATCAACTAATCACCAAATTATTTAATTAAGTTTAATTTTTTAACCAATCAAAATCAATTTAAATTAATTGTGCATGGTCGACTCTTCCTAGACACAATGTATATTGACCGTGCAAACTTGATCATGCGATATCTTTCGATCCGATGGTTCAATTTAGAAACCGGACACACCATTGACTGTTAGAATCTCAAGATCATTTTTATGATATGCAATGAATAAAATGATGCACGCAATGCAAGAACAAATTGATGCATGTAATGCAATCATGATTTTTGAGGTAGGATGGACATTCTAGTCATCTTCCTTGATTAAATCATGGGTGCAAAATCGGGTGTCTATAGATTGCCCCTCATTGACAGAGCTTGGAAAGCAACTGTTAATGTAAAACAAAGACACTAGTTTTAGTGACCATGATTTAATTGAGGTTGAATTTTCAAAGATTACCTAGCCCTCAAACCTAAAACTTTGGAACACAGAACTAGTGCCTAATCTTTTTAAAAAATGAAAATACTTGACTTAGCTAGTAGTTGATGACTCTGGAAATGATTCTTGACAAGTGGGGTGACCAAGAGGCTTTTCAATCCTGATCTTGAAGATGGAATTGTTTGTGACCAAGGGCTTCTCAACCTTGATCTTGATGAAAGGTAGCTAGAGGGCTTCTCAACCTTGAAACCGGAGCTGTCAATGACCAAAGGGCTTCTCGGGCTTCTCTACCTCGATCTTGATGGAAGGTCGATCAAAGGGCTTCTCTACTTTAATTTAAATCGTTGCAACCAAGGGGCTTTTCTACCTTGATCTTGATGAAAGGTAACCAAGGGGCTTTTCAACCTTAAAACTAGAGCTATTTGCAACCAAGGGGCTTCTCTACCTCGATCTTGAAGAAAGGTAACCACAGGGCTTCTCAACCTTGGAATCGGAGCTATTTACGACCACAATATTGATCTTGGATACGTAGATTCCTGCGACCAATGAATCTGATCTTGACTGAGGTAATGTTTGTGACCACAATATTAAGCTTGGATACGTAGGTTCCTGCAACCAATGAATCTGATCTTGGCTAAGGTAATGTTTGTGACCACAATATTAAGCTTGGATACGTAGGTTCCTGCGACCAATGAATCTGATCTTGACTGAGGTAATGTTTATGACCACAATATTGATCTTGGATACGTAGGTTCCTACGACCAATGAATCTAATCTTGACTGAGGTAATGTCTGCAACCACAATATTGATCTTGGATACATAGGTTCCTGCGACCTATGAATCTGATCTTGACTAAGGAAATCAAGGGCTTCTCATCCTTGAAACCAAGTTGTTGCTTGTAAAAGTCAAAATTTGGAATCAGTCTCTAGCTGATGGGTGTTTTGTTGTCCCTTTGATTTTTGAGATGTGTGATCTTCATTTACCCCTTTTTGATTTGAACTTTATCAAGAAAAGTTTAATTGAAAAAAGATTCTATTTTTGAGAATTATTTGATTTTTGAAACATGGAAGTTTTGAAATTGACATTTAAAATTTTGAGACTTTGAAACTTTAAGATTTGACTTGAAATTTAGAATTTGAAATTTGAAATTTTGAGGTTTGGAACTTTGAAAATTAAGGCTTGAAATTTTGATCAAGAAATCTAGGATTTGAATTTTTTTTTCTTGAAATTTTAAAAACTGAAGATTTTAATAAAATTGGCATTGAGAGAGTGGATTTTTTTTTTACTTGGGGGTGAAAATTTTGAATTGAAAATTTGGAGTTTGAAAGATACTTGGAAAACTTTGAGTTTTTTTTTTTTTTTGGGGGGTTTGACTAAGTCAACTTAGTTTGAGTTTAAGTGTTGGGGCCGAAATTTTGGCTCCCCCACTTCCTTCTCTCTCTCTCTCTCTCTCTCTCTCTCTCTCTCTCTCTCTCTTTTGCTTCATCTTCGTCAACTTCTCTTCCTCCATTATCACTATTCACTTTCTTCTTCCCCTTAATTTTTCTTCTTCATCTCACCATTTCTTCTCACAAAAGACATTTTCCTAAGCTTTTCAAGCTTCCCTCATCCATCTCTATCAATATTTCTTTAGATCCTTGTGTTTTAAGCATTTTCACCATACACCCATTTTTGGTGAAACCCATTTTTTAAATCCATTCTTCTTTGCATAAAGATGGCTTCTTCTTCCAAGGGACCTTATTTTCTTACTTTTCATGGCAAGAAATACAATCTAACATTTGATTGGCATGATGAGGATGGACTTCATCAAAACCTTAGGACCCATGCTCCATATTGTCATGTAGACACCAAGGTGAGTTTTTCTTTGGTTTCTTTGCTTGGGAAAATGTTGTTTCATGTTTCATTGAGAATTTCATGGTGAGATATTGTCATTTGGTTGTTTGAAATTTGGAGCATTGTGTGGTTGGTTATGTTGGAAAATGTTGGATTTCGAGCATTCTTGAAGTGTTGTTTCTTGATCGTAGTGCAATTTGGACAATGTTGGTGGCTTATGGAATTTTGACAATGTAGGTAGATTATGATGTTGCTAGATGAATTTTGGTTTGGATTTTGGGAGTATTGGCATTGTGAAAAATTTGTGGTAGGTTTATGTGAATGTGTTCATGATATATATAGAAAAATGTTATTGGTGTGTGTAAACTTTGTTTTACGAACAGGGAAAAATTTTGTGGGTATGGAAAATTTTTGGACATGGGAAAACTTTTATAGGCATGAAATTTTGATTATGAAAATTTTTTTTGGGCATGTGATGTTGGTTCTTGCAAAAATTTTGTGATTATGATTTTGGCCATGTAGAATTTATTTGTGCATGCGCATGAGTTTGTAGATTTTTTTTTTTGCTCTTTTGAAAATGTAGGAACTTTTTTTTTTTTTTTTTTTTTTTTTTACGTGGCTATGGAAAAAAGTTGGTAGTTGTATATGGATATGTGAAGAATTTTGATTGTGGTGAAATTTTGTTGGGGCATTTTTTTTGTTGTGATGTGGATTTGGTCATGGAAAATGTTTTTTGGGTCATGTAGCTTGGTGATTGACAATTGGACTGCTGATGATGTGAGTCCTTCTTCTCACCTTTTTTTTGTGCAAGATCTTTGGTGTTTGATTATGGTTTGGTCTTTTCTCATTCCGAGTTTCTTTGTGATTTTTCAAATGTCTTTAGATCCTTGTGATGGATGTGAGGGGTATGTAGAGTGTGAACAGGCTTTGAAGCTGAATGGTTGTCAGGCATTGTTTGAATGTGGGTATGGAAGGTATTGGTATCTTGGTGATCGGGTGTTACCCCAAGTTCATCATGTGTATCCCCTTACAACAATTCTAGTTCCTATTTGTCTCTCCATCCGGTTAGTTGACTTTCTGATTAATGAAGAGATTGCTCAGGCTCGTGCAGGCTTCGTTGGTCCGGGAAGGATCTTATTCTGAATTTATTCAAACTCGTTTACAAGGTTGCTTGGTTGGCCGAATAGTACTTCTCTTCCTTTCTAAAGTCAAATATTTATCTTGCAAATTCCCTTTCCACATTTCTACTTGGTGACAATATCCTGCATGCTGCATTTTCATCCTCTACCTTCTAAAGGGGAGGAAGAGGGAGATGAAGAGGAAGAAATTCCTTCTCCTTATCATGCTGGTAGTTCTTCTAGCTCCTTTGTGGAGACTTATCCCCATTTTCCAGCATGGCAGTATAATGTGATGAATCCTAATGGAACATATAGCTCTATGCCATTGACTAGGCCAAAGCATACTCCAAATGTTCCTTGGCCCGACCCGGTTTGTTCTTGAATTCTTAGTTCTTTGTCCTTATTTCTTCTTGGCTTATTGAATGGTTCTTAATCTAGCCAATTCGTGCTTCAGGTTGTTATGGATCTTGTGGAGGAAAGCATGCGGATGATTGAAGGTTTACAATCGTTGGCTCGTACTCAATCCTCCTAATATGTGCTCAATGATTAGAGCTGGGTATGCCTTGTTTCTTTCTGAGTATCTCTTGCTTGAACTGTGCTTGATGGTGGAATTAACATCTGATTCTACTGACTTTTCAAGCACGTAGAATGGAAGCTGCTAACGCTACCAGAAGAACTTTAGAGGAAACGATCAGGAGCCTTGAACTTGAAAATCGTCAATACGATCCTTGCTTTTTCTCAAGTCAAGAAGGAAATACTGAAGGTGGCTCCTCTAGGGGTGGATCAAGGAGATCCTCTCATAAGCAGACTCAGAGTCCCAATGATATATGACTTGTATTTTTATTTTTCCTACAAAGCAAAAGGAAGTGTTCCTTAGACAGTCTTGTATTAATTTCCATGCTTAGTGCTTTGTCCTCAAAGTCGCCTTCGATCATGTAGAAACTTTAACTAAGATAAGTTTAAAATTCACCTGATGAGGCCTTGTAGTATCAATTTAACTTATCTTGATTAGCTCTGTTGGGACCTGCACTTGCTTGATTGAGGCAAAGCCGAATGCCCCTAGTTTAAAATGAATGCATAATTTTAGGAAATCTTGGTGATGAAAATTTCTTTTCTTTTTTTTTATTAAGATAAATATGCCATGGGCAAATGCCCCTAGTTTAAAAAAAATGCATATATTTTGGAAATCTCAATGATAATTTTTTGAAAAAAAAAAATGATGGCCGAATGCCCCTAAATTGGAACATAAATTCATGAGTCTTAAAAAAACTTGATTTGATCAATTTTTGAAAACAATGATGCAAGTGATGATTTTTGAAAACAAGTGAGTTGGGTACATCAGAATGCCCTAGTTTGACTAAAAAGATCTTCTTAAGTGTCAAACGATCTTAGAAAAAGTTCGAGAATGCGAAATTGCATGGAATTTCATGGGTGTACAACAAAGGCGTTGTGTGCCATTCGGCACGTGAGGAGTGCCATTCGGCACTTTTAGAGTGCCGAATGGCACTGGGCCACATCATGGCATTCGCACCATGGTGGGCCTCCTCCTTACTTTTTTCCAATGCATGTATAGCATTTTCGGGTTTTTTGAAAAAAATTTACGTCGTTTGTGATCATGAAAACTCTCCTAGTTAGCAACAAACTCTCTGAAACCTATTTCAAACCTGGTTAGAAATTGATGTAGCTTATATAAATGAATTCTCCTACAACAATTCTCTGCATAAAGTTTAGCAAAACACAATAATCACAAGCAAAAGTCATCCATGGCTAGCAATCATAATTTTTCTCATTCACCAATTCATGATATCAATAGATGGGTTCGTAGCTTTAATTTCAGCACCAAAACCAATTTTACAGTCTTCAAACTAGAGGGAATTAAGCCTCTGAGGAATGTCAAAATCAAGTAGGACTTCCTTCGTGCTGCCGTGAAATTCTGGGATCCCGAAGATCATGTGTTTTGGTTTAACACTGCTGAACTCTATCCGACTATTGAAGAGTTTTTCACTATCTTGGGCTATGATCCAAGAAGAAAATCTATTGCGGTTTCTTGTGATCCCAGGCATAAGGAATCTTTGTCTAATGCTCTCAGTCTTCCTGCTTCCATTATTGATAGTATGATGAAGGCCATATGGTGAATCTACGTGCAATTAGAATCTACGTGCAATTATCTCTCGGCTGATTGACAGACACATCTATGGAGTGACCAACAATATGCAGAAAAACTTTGGTTTGGCCTTATGCATCGTGGGAAAACTTTTGCTTTGCTCTAGGAGACGCGGTTTCGTGGATGCTCGAGCCATAAGTGTTATGAATCAAATTAAGGATGGTGATAATCATGTTTCTTTAATATTGGCAGAAACTCTTCTAAGACTGGATGCTATATTTCATGGTGGAGAATCTCAGAACTTCTTAAGAAGTCTTTTGACTTTGCAAATATGGTTGATGGAGCGATTGGATATGATTGCCAAGCCTACAATCGGTAATTATAGGCCTAGCAGTTTTCTTGTTTTCTTAGAAGGGCTATAATCAAAATTGAGTGCCATACTAAGAGTGATTGGGTGAAGTTCTTGGACAAAAAATCCAATACCTCAATTCAATGGGACTGTTATTGGTGAAAGTGCCCACTGCCTCTACTACGGTCTCCAGGATCAGATCACCTCTTCCTTGTTGGGTTGCAGAGGGCAACTTTCTACAAGGGAGATAGACTCTTGAGGCAATTCAAATATGAGCAAGTAATGCCTGGTGGCAATAGAAGAAGACCTTTCTCTCCTGGTGGTAAAGAACATGCTATTGGGTTTGGAGATGGTTGACCGAGTGGACCAATCCTTTGTCAAGGTTCACTTCCATCTCTAGCAAGTCATTATTAGTGGGCTTTTAGCCTAGCCCCAAAGGTGGTGTGGCGGTAGGGATCATCAGGTCCTGAGTAGTTGGCTTCTTCACTGTTCTCCCCACATTCATCCCCAGAAAGTAGTTCATTCTCCTCATCATTGCTACCACATTTTTGTTACCACACTACAAAAAAAATGTCTATCAGCGACCAAGAATTTTTGACGGACCCAAAAAGCCCTCTCAAAAAATCTTATTTGTGATGACAAAATAAAGCCCTCGCAAATACTTGGTAAAATGTGAAATATTTGTGACCAACAAAAAAAGCTGTTGCAATTTTGTGTTATAGCTGTCACAAATACTAATATTTTGGAGGGAAATTTTCCCTCCATATTATTTGCGAGGGACAGTTAAAAATTTCTCACAAAAAGTGTATTATTTATGACGGTTAAAAAAAACCGTCACTAATACTAAATTATTTGCAAGGGCTAGGATCGAATGACTCTTCTTCTCTCTTTTCAAAACCAAGCCTTTCAATCACAAAGCCATCCAAAGTCAATGACTCTTTCTTAGAATCATTACCATAAATAGGCTTAGGCACTGTCAAAGTATCCCTATAGATGGTTACAATAGCTCCTTCATGTGGAAACTAAACCTTTTGGTATAGAGAAGAAGGTACGACCTCTGCGTCATGGATCCAAGGTCGCCCAAGGAGTATGTTGAAGCATGAGGCTATATTAAGGACCTAAAAGTCCACCTTCTTGACCATTAGTCCTATGGTAAGCTCCAATGTAATGGTCCCCAAACCTCTCTTCTACTATTGTCATATGCCCTTACATGTTGGTCCATGGACACAAAGTCTTCAATACTGAAGCCTAGGCAGCTTGCAGTCTTCAAAGGACACACATTCAAAGCGCTTCCATCATCTATCAAAACCATCAGTATCCTCTTACCCATGGAATCTATAGTAATATGCAAAGGATCGTTGTGGTGTTTCCCCTTCCTGGTTAGATCCTTGTCAAAATAGGATATGGTGAGTTCCCTATTGATGGACCCAATCATAGCATTTAGATCCTAGGAGGTTGTAGTTGTAGGGACTTGGATTTGGTTGAGTAGGTCTACAAGGTTTTAACAATGTTTGTATGAGGCCATGAGTAAACCCCACAGGGATATGTTGGCTTGTGTCTTCTGCAGTTGCTTGAGGACTTCATCTTCCTCAGCAGGTGTTTGTTGGGTAAATCTATTCAAGACTTCCACTGGGTTATCGGTCTTTAAATGTGGGGGTTTGAAGTGTCTCCCCCCTTGTAATATGGGCAATTTTTGTTGGATCATTGAGGTCGGTGTCTTAGTGTTTGAAGTGTCTCCCCCCATTTGTGGGTGTTTGGTTATTTATTTAGGGTTTAAAGTGTCTCCCCCCATTTATGGATGTTGGATAATTTGATTGGGGTTCGAAGTGTCTCCCCCCATGTGTGGGTGTTTAGTAATCCTTGGGTTCTGATACTTCATTCCATAGGTCATATCTTGTGGTGGTGGTAGATGTCCTATCCATTAATTCTTCCCATGTCATCATGAAGCATTCGGGTAGATCATAGATCAAGTCGGATGGGTCTCCCTTATTTTCCTTTTCGGTCATCAAGCAATTAATCCTTGGCCCTTTCCCAAAATTATGATTGGGCAAGGGATTATTAGTGATGCTAGGCCGGCGTAATCACCTTGTTGTCTATTAGGTCTTGAATTGCTTGATGAAGGGAAAAACAATGGTCAGTGTCATGACCAAGACCTTGGTGGTAAATGTTAAGGACATATTTTATTTAGTTGGCTAATCCTTTGACAAAACGCACTTTACTTGTATTTGGATTGATCTAGGATGTGTTTAATACTTCAAAGAACATGTTGTTCAAGTCTAGTATTAAAGCCACAAAGATAAGACCAAGAAACAAGTGAAGAAAATGTGTTTACTTAAGTTGGACACTTGCTCGACAGATAGCTATCTATCGAGTTTTAATGAGGCTCGACAGATGCTATCTATCGAGGCTATCTATTGAGGTTACGAAAATCAGAATTTTCAAATCTGATTTTTGGGTCAGGCTTCTATATTTGTGTAGGGTTTCTTTTCTCACAACCCTAGACATATATAAGGTATATTTTAGAGGTTGTCACATAAGAGAATACAAGGAGAACAATTGCAAAAGGTGACTGGAGCCTTACTCTCTCTAGAAGAAGCCACTGCGTCTTTGCGCCTTCAGGTTTTGTAACCAAGTACTTCTTGCTCTTCATTGTTGATGAAGTGAAGAATTTTGCAGTCAACATTCTTCTTTCTCAAGTTGGTGAGTGAGTCACGTACTGGGATCCGTACATCAAAGGGTGGCGTTCATATATTGAAGAGTTCAAAGGTTCTGAACCGGTAGAAGGTTTCTATTGTGAGTTCATCTACGGAGATTGTAAAGTCTAGGGACAAATGTTTTGTACTAGATCTGAAACTTCTTTTCACTATAGTGAATTGCCTTTCGGGAAGGTTTCCCCTCAGGTTTTTTACTGTGAAACTGGTTGGTTTCATTGGTTTTCCTAGGTCATCATATCTTGTCTTATTTATTTTTCCGCTGCACTTAGTTTTGACATGATATTGATGTTTGTTTGTTTTAATAAGTTTTATGCATAATAAATCTAACTAACAACTTGGGTTTAAAACTTGTTAATTCTATCAACTGGAGTCTAAATTTCCCAACAAGTAGTATCATAACGGGTACACTCTGATTGGATTAATTTCCTAAGTGTGATCCTTGACCCCCGTTGTCATGGAAGCTTTTGATTGCTTTGATTTGCATGATCTTGTGTTGAATGATAATGATGATTTTCAAGATGCCTATTGCAAGCTTTATAATATTTGTATGAAATCTCTTGAGTGTTCTACAAAATTAAAAGCTAATTTTAAAAAGATCAAACTTGAAATACATGATTTGATTGCAAAATTGGATGAAGAAAATAATTTGAATGAGAATTTTAAAAATCAAATCTCATCTCAGGTGGACAAAATTAAGAGTTTGGAAGAGCAACTAGTTGAATTTAAAACTGAAGTTGAAAATTTAACTAGTGCCAAACTTGTTGTTGAGCCTAACTCAAATGAAAAAGATTTTTATATTCCTCCATTTAAAAGGAATGATCAAGAGTTGAAGGCTAATATTGCTAGGATAGACAAAGGTAAATAATCTGATGTTAACGCTGAAGTTTCTAAACCTATGTCTAAAACTCCTCCTAGGATGAAAGAAAAATCTGTTTTTGTCTCCATTTGTCATCATTGTCACATTGTTAGTCATATTAGGCCAAATTGTCCTAAGTTAAGGTCTCTGTCAACCTCTAAGGTTAGACCTCCTTCTGGGAAGCCGAGTAGTTCTAAAGCTACTCATGTTTGTCACCATTGTGGTGTTTCTAGACACATTCGTCTTAATTGCTTTAAGTTGTATCCTCATAAGCAAGTGTCCAAATGGTCACAAGTTTCCTCTCAATGACCTATACCTTTGTTTGGAGAGTTATTAAAAGTCTTGAGCTTTTCAACTCAATTTCAGGAGAATTTTAATTCTTCCATGTCCTTTAGTAATCATACTATGACAAGTGCCTTTTCATCTTCACGGCCAAAGACTCGTGCTATGTGGGTGAGAAAGGAGGACTTAATTGTCTTTTCTATTTGTCCTCTGCTTTAATTCTTTATATCTAAAGTAGGACTTTCTTACTTGATTTTTTATTTGCTTTTGGAATCATGATTTCATGCATCTGCATCTTTCTATCATGCCTTCATACATTTGCATCTTTCTTTCTTGCTTTCATGTTGTCTGTCTATTTTTGTTTGGTTGTTTAGTTTTTATTTTGTTTTATTTTCAAAATAAAAAAATGAAAAATCAGAAAAATACAAAAACAGTGTGTGTTTGTGTACATCGGTTCTTGTGAACTTTAAAATGGCCATTGAAACAGAGTTTTCTAAACTTTGTATCTCTTATAGCTTAGATGAGCATCTCTATGCACAACTAAGCAAGTGAGTTTTGTGGCTCTTTATTTGTGATGAGTAAGGTTAAGTGAACTCTTGAACTTAACACTCGTATCACTTTTTTTGACGGTAGGACTAGAAAATCCTAAGAGAAAGGCATAAATAATCATCTCACCACTGTTACCCGCCAATCATGAAATGATATCTGTATACTTCGGCATAGCAAAAGTGCAATATTAATGACATCTGTATGCTTCGGCATAGCAAAAGTGCAATGTCAAAAGTTTAACATAATTGGGTATTTCTTTTCTCTCTTTTATATACCCATGCATGGTTTGCTTAATAAAAAGAAAATATGCAAAGAAAATAAAAGCAAAAAGATCAAAAAATGCTTTAAATATGATTGCAAGCGTGTTTTCTAGGAAATGTGGGTGTTATAGGATGTACCTCAAAGGTGATAGTCCCCATCAAATATTTATGATTGTGTGTGAGTTAAAGTAATTTTCTCATATCTCAAATTGTCATAACTTTGAGACACATATGCAATCTTACGATGTTTTCACACACAACACGTAATATTCTTTGCTACTTTTGATACATGTGCAGGTATAATGTGATTTGGCCATCACAAGGTTTACATGCTTTGATGTATACTCACTAAACTGTCTTACCTTATTTTTGAAATATAAAATTGGTTAGACTTGTTTAATGCGTGTGTGTGTTTTTGGGATCTCAAATGCTTAACTCTTTGTTGTTTGAGATATGTTTTGAGAAGTTAAAATGTTGGTTGGATCGTTGGCTGAGTTGCATGTTTGATTGCATTCATATCTGTGTTTTTCTCCTCTTTGAAAAACTGGTTTTTAGCCATCTCGACACCTCCTCGACAGCTCCTCGACACCTCTCGATACTTGGCTTATCTGTCGAGTTCTTATGTTGCATTTTATCGCAATCTCGACACCTCTCGATAGCTAGGTGGATCGATCGAGAAAGTTTCTGTCCCCTCGATAGCTTTTCAATAGCTGTTCCATCCATCGAGGTATGCTCAATAGCTTCTCGACACCTTTCGATCGATCGAGATCCTCTGCATGCATTTTTCACATGTTTTGCATGTTTCTCTTATCTTGTCATCCATAGCATCTTGTTTCATTACATTCATGCATTTATATGGATTCTTTGTACCCCCTTGATCATTTTTTATCATCTTTATGTTTCTCGTGTGAAGCTTTCTAGTTTCTCGTACCCATTGTCAATCGTGACAAAAAGGGGGAGAAATTGGAGAATTTGTGGGTTCTTTCTTTAAGATTCTATAAGTTAGGGGGAGAAATACATGCCTTTGTAACAGGGAGATGTGTTTCATCTGGTTAGGGGGAGTGTTTACCTTCTTGTTTTTGTAGGAGCTACTTTTAGCTTCTTCTTGTACCTTAGGTCTTATGACCATTTTTACATACATTGTGCATATCTTTGATATATATGTGATGTTGTATGTTTTCTTCACCTATCTCTGCATGTGTTGTTTCTTTTCTATCTTTGTACACATGCTTCTTTATTTTGTATGCAATCTATTATTTCTATCTCACACTAAGATGCCTTGATGAGTTTTGTTTAAAGTGTTTCAGGAATAAAGGTTGTCAAAGTCTTTCATGCCATGAACTCTCTTCTTGCAAAGTTTTTCAAGAGTTTGTGTTAGGGTAGATTTTATTATATTCAACAAGTGAGTATGAGTTAAGTGATTTATGACTTCTCTTGTATGTTCATTTGTTTGTTGTGGTTTTGTCACAAATTGCCAAAGGGGGAGATTGTTAAGGATATATTTTATGTAGTTAGCTAATCCTTTGACAAAACGCACTTTACTTGTATTTGGATTGATCCAGGATGTGTTTAATACCTCAAAGAACATGTTGTTCAAGTCTAGTATTAAAGCCATGAAGATTGGACCAAGAAACAAGTGAAGAAAATGTGTTTACTAAAGTTGGACACCTGCTGGACACCTGCAGATAGCTGCTGGACACCTGCTTGACAGATAGCTATCTATTGAGGTTTAATGAGACTCGACAAATACTATCTATCGAGGTTGTGGAAATCAAAATTTTCAAATCTGATTTTTGGGCCAAACTTTTGTATTTGTGTAGGATTTCTTTTCTCACAACCCTAGACGTATGTAAGGCAAATTTTAGAGGCCGTCACAAAAGAGAATACAAGGAGAACAATTTCAAAAGGTGACCGAAGCCTTATTCTCTCTAGAAGAAGCCATTGCGTCTTTGCTCCTTAAGGTTTTGTAACCAAGTGCTTCTTGATCTTCATTGTTGATGAAGTGAAGAACTTTGCAGCCAACATTCTTCTTTCTCAAGTTGGTGAGTGAGTCATGTACTGGGATCCGTGCATCAAAGGGTGGCGTTCATATATTGAAGAGTTCAGAGGTTCTGAAGCGGTAGAAGGTTTCTGCTGTGAGTTCATCTACGAGGATTGTAGAATTTAGGGACAAATGTTTTGTACTAGATCTGAAACTTCTCTTTACTATAGTGAATTGCTTTTTGAGACGGTTTGCCCCTAGGTTTTGTACTGTGAAACTGGTTGGTTTCATTGGTTTTCCTAGGTCATCATATCTTGTCTTATTTATTTTTCCGCTACACTTAGTTTTGACATGATATTAATGTTTGTTTATTTTAACAAGTTTTATGGATAATAAATCTAATTAACAACTTGTATTTAAAACTTGTTAATTCTATAAACCGGGGTCTAAATTTTCCAACAATAAGCACATCTTTTATTCACTTCAAACTTTGAGGGCAAGGGACTTGGAATTGGTCTTGGGTCCATGGGTTTCAATAAGCCTTTTGTTTTTAGCTTGTCATACACTTGTCTCATGGGCATGTACAACTCATGAAATTCCCTTCTAGGTCTAGGCCCTTGTGGCACTTGCACAGGTGCAATAGGTGCAGTCAATTAATAAAATTACTTTTGTGGATGTTGGAAATTTCTACAGACTTGGATCCTACATTCTCTTTAAACCTTGGTGGGTCATCAATCTTTATAGTTCCATTGTTTATAGCATCCTCAATTTGGGTTCCAGCAGCAATTAAAGCTTTAAAATTAGGAAAGTATTGTGCAAACAAGTAATTGTGATATATAGGTAATAAATTCTTTACAACCATGGCTAACTGTTCTTCCTCACTCGGCCTACTCATCATTTGTGCAGCCTTAGCTCTCCACTTGGTAGTGAAAGTAGAGAAGGATCCCTTCAACTCTTGCTTGGTAGTCTCAAGGTCTCTTCTTGTGATGACCACTTCCGTATTGTACTTGTATTACTTGTGAAACTCTTGGTAGATGTTTTCCTAACTTCTTGGTCTTGCATCATCCAGGTTGATGAACCACCTAAGAGCGGCTCTGGTTGGTGTGTTTTGGAACATCTAAGCAAGTACTTCCTCGATCACACCTAAGGGCTGCATAGCCCTCATATACATCTTCAGATGGGACTTTAGGCAGCCGATCCCATCAAACTTGTCCAAAGTTGAAATCTTGAATTTGGGAGGTAGCCTCGCATTAGGGAAAAGTGAGAGGGTGTCATAATCCATAAGGTCCTCCATCTTACAGGCTCTTCTAATCATCTCCTCTATTTTATTCATCCTCTCATTCATCTTCTTCTCACTTTCTACAGCCGACGAATCATGATCAGTCTTGTCCTCTTTTTGATTACTCTTCAAATTCTGAAACTGCTACATCATGCGGTTCATGTCTTCCCTCAGCTGGATTTGACTAGCTACCATAGTGTTGAGTAGCTCTTGGGTGTTCATGGGTTCCTTTGTGTTTGGGTGTTCTCCTTCTTCTACCATAGTGTAGGGAGCTTCAAACGTCTTGTGGCTTGAATTATCTTGGAGGTCGAAAAGGGGGTTGTGATGTTGCAGTAGTGGAGTTTCTTCTATGCTTGATGGTTTCAATATTGTGATGGGAGTGACGGGCTTGGAACCGACCTAAGGATAGGTTCTAAGTCATTACAATGTAGGGTGGGTTTGTTGTTTCATTGTTTCCCATAACTAGGACGTTACACCTCCCAACTTGTAATGTAATGAACATTGCGTTGGTCTAAATGGCATTTTTTGTCCTTTACAGTCAACAGGAAATGATCCAGTGACCTTGGGCTATGAGTTGGTGAGTTCGCCACTACATACCCGAATCTAATGAAGACCGGTGATCCATGGTTACTACCACCACAAAATTGTTGAAAATAGGTGTGTACATTGTTGTTTGAATGGCACACACTATGACAGTTAGGGAAAGATTTTAACAAGCAATACATACAACGAATGCCATACACCAAAATATCATACAACATCCCATTAAACATAAATAAATAAACAAACAACTATGTCATGCAAAATCATGCAAAACAATGGTACACACTTGGTCACTTAAGTCTAATACGAAGCTTAGCTTCGACATCTCCAGCGGAGTTGCCACTGTGAGAGATCTCACCCAAAATTGCCTCTCAAAAAAGAGAGATTTTTGGAGTGCTTTTTAAGGCACCTCTCTTTTTGGGTAAATGGCGTGGAACCGCCACTTATTTTTTTTATACAAAAAAATAAGAAAAAAATAAATACAACTTTACACGACTGAATTGTTCCATTCTCATTGATTGAATAAAAAAATACAAACTTCATAATTTGAGTATTACATGGCCTTGGGTCCTAGTTACAAACTACTAAAAATACATGGCTTTTTATCATAGTTACAATCTACCAAAATATATATATATATATATATATATATATATATATATATATATATATATATATATATAAATAAAGATAAAGCCTAGGTCTACCTATCCAAGGACACTAAATTAGGAGGATAGGTTATGGAATGGGAAGGTGTTAGGTACCCATTCTGCCCAGACAGAGTCTAGTCTTTTAGACTCTTGTAACCAATGTACCATTTATGCATGCTATGTATGACATGTTGTGTATACACATGAAAAACTAAATAACATAAGTTTATTTATGAATACATCCTCTTCTTTTTTTTAAATTCGAATCTGCTTTTGAAAAAAAAATGGTTTTTAGTTTGTAAAAAATACCAGATCTGTTTTTGTATGTGTAAAAAAATGGTTTTTGAAGAGAAAATTCAGATCTATTTTTATTTAATAAAACAAAGTCTTTTGGTGTGTTAAAAAATTCAGATCTCTTTTCTTTTCTTTTCTTTTTTGAGAAATAAAAAAATGGTTTGAACTTTGTAAAAGATCAGATATGTTTTGTAAAGATAAAAAAATGGCTTCTGATAATAGAAAAATCAGATATGTTTTTTATATGTTCAAAAAAAAATGAAAAAGAAATTATGAAGTGAATTTCATTCATATCATAATATTTATGCTATATAAACAAAACAAAACAAACATAAACACAATCAAGCATAATCTTTTTCTTTGTTTCAAAATTTGCATATGTTAAAAAAAATCAAATCTGTACCTAAGAAATATACAAATCCATTTTTAATTTGAGAAAAATTCAAATCTGCATCTAGCAAAGATGTAGATCTGTTTTTTGATTGAGAAAAAAATTCAGATCTACATCTAAGAAAGATGCAGATCCCTTTTTTTATTAAAATAAAAATGGGTTTCATGCAAATTATTGAAATTAAGAAAGAGATTATAACAAATCAAAATCATTTAAGCAATGGTTAACATTCATATTAAAAATAAAAAAAGACATGCATCATTAGAAACAAGAAGCATAAAAGAGAATAGAGTTATTGAAAACAACCTCTTGCAGGAGCACTCCTTGTTCTTGAGAGGATGTTTTAGGGTTTAAAGAAATTTGTTCAATTATCTTTGAAACCTAAAAACCCTAATTTTGGCAGCAAGTATCAGAAAGGATCAACAAATATAAGCACTTGGAGAGTCTAAAAACGTATGCCTCTCAGAGCACCAAAAACAAATTCACTGAATTATGAGATCCAGTCCCCATTTATAGAGGCTAGAAAACTCTAAAAAATAGCTCTGACATGTAAAACGTGAATCGAGACTCATCCTTTTACGAAAAGATCGAAAAAGGTGTGCATTATCGTCACCCAAAGGGCGTTGGGCCAAAGCCCAAAAGAGGGCAATTCGGCACTTTTAAAGTGTCGTTCGGCACTCCAAAAGTGCCGGATGGTACTTTGGATGCCAAACGCACTTTCGTGTTCGGGTGCATTTCGGACTCTCTTTCTAGGGTTTTTTAATCCGATTTTTGTACCTAGACGTGCTTTCATCCTTAATCTATGATTTTTATCTCTTTTTTGGATAATTCAAACTTTTTAAGAACAATTATCTTATAGATAAATCCCTTAAAATAAATTTTTATAAAATTTCAGATTATCCACAATTTTATTGTTATCCAGTCATCCATTTATTCCTATGTATGCAATCCTATTTTAGACACTAATTATCAACCAATCACCAATTTTTTTTAATTATTTTAATTGTTTAACCAATCAGATTTAATTTAAATTAATTGTGCGTGGTCGACTCTTCCTAGACACAATGCATATTGATCGTGCAAATTTGATCATGCGATATCTTTCGATCCGATGGTTCGATTTAGAAACTAGATATACCGTTACGACCATTAGAATCTCAAAATTATTTTTATGATATGCAAGAACAAATTGATGCATGTAATGCAATAATGATTTTTGGGGTACATGGGTGGTCATTACAGTTATCTTCCTTGATTAAATCATAGGTGCAAAATCTAGTGTCTACATATATTACATAAATAACTTATAAATTTGAATAATTTTTAGTTGCACAAAAAAATGGCTCATAAATATAAAATCATGCAAACTCTCTTTTCTTCTAATTTTATATATAGAGTTAGATATATGATTAAGTTTTTTTCATAGTTTATTTATATTAGACTCTTTGTTTTTTGTACTAACTTGACTCTTTGTTTTCTGTACTAACTTAACTCACTTGGCACAAAAATTTAAAAGCATAGATTAGATTGGACATGTGACACAAAATTTGACCTTAATTGAATTTTAATTTGAAATCTAATTGGATTTTCTCTCAGCTTTGCCTATTAATATATACTAGCATGTAACCCATGCAAACGCATGAATACATTTAAAATTAAACACAATTTTTATTAGGAGAATATAAATAACTAGATAAATTGTTTTTTTTAAGTAAACGTAACTAGTCACATATTAAAATTCTTACATAAATTTAATACTACTTATGATTATTTTTTTTCTTCTAGTTTTTAATAAGATAGAACGTGTGCTGATCTTTATTGTGTGATAATTATTATTAAGTATATTTGATTAGTTTCTTTTTTAATTATAGTTCATTAATATTAAAATTCTTAGTAGTTTGCACTCATTAACTCACTTGGCTTACAGATTAAAAAACTTAAGTTGACACATGGCACAAACTTAAGTGAATAATTATCGTGTGGTCCCCATATAAATGTAGAGACATGGCGCAAAATTATATTCTAAATTCAAATTCTAATTGAACTTTCTCTAAACTTTGCACACACACACACACACACACACACACACACACACACTAACATGTAACTCATGCAAACATGTGGATGCATTTTAAATTAAACACAATTTTTATTATAAAAATATAAATAATTAGTCAAATTATTTTATTAAAAAATTAAACATAATTAGTCACTATTTTCAATTTTTTTTTTCTTAAATATTAAAATGAGAGAAAAAAAAATACATAAAAAAATTATTTTGGATTAAGCCAACAAACATGGACTTAACAATACCCATGATCATGATTGTCAAAATCGCGATCTGGATCGTAAGATCACACAATTTTACGATCTCACCTCACCAAAACGTGTAAGATTGCACTAGAATCATAAAAATAGTAGGATCGTGTAGGATTGTATGGGATCCTACCAATCCTACCAAAAACATAAATTTTTGGTTTTTTTTTATATGATAAATTTTTTGTTTTGATGAATTTTTAAGGGTTTTTATTTTTCCATATTGTGATGGTATGACTTTTTATTTTTATTTGATAAAATTATGTTAACCTAAGCAAATGTTTTCTAGTTTCTAGTTCACTTGTAATCAAAATGAAGGAATGTTTTATCATTTCAAAATGAAGAATTTGATGTTGGCTTTACTACCTTTTAAGCTATAATGTTATTAAATTTGTTTAGTCAATATACTAATTTGTGTTCTAATATTACTAAAATATTTTTTTATATATAATTTTATCTTTTATGCTTGTATTTATATATTGATTGATTGATTTTTTTGAGTATGCTCTTTAATTGTTGCTGAGTGGTATAACTTGAATAATTAAGTGTGAAATTGTTTCTTGACGTCTTTTGTAGCTCTAATATACAAATATATAATGTCTACATAGATAATGAAATGGATAATGATGATTAGGAATTTAGAACGGTGGTTATAAGAACCTTAGAATTAAAATAATTAAATGTTTACTTCACCTTAATATTTATCTTGCATTGGGACTTCATATTGTAGTTAGTTTCCATTTGCTAACTTATTTTGAATTTCAAACTTGGAACTTAGAACTTGCAAAATATGTCCATATGTTTTGATAAATATTTTGGTATTTGGTTGCTAATTAAAATCTATTAAACTTTTTAGATACATTGGATCAAAACTTAACTATATCTGTTTCGTTAGTATAGATTCAGTAATGTATGACATCCAAATTACATCATATGATGCAAATCTAAGTTTTTTATAGATGAATTTATAATTTATGTGAGCATACTCAAAATATGTAGAATTTTACAATTCACGATCCGATCCTACGATCTACGATCTCATCTACTTTCAACAATCCTACGTAAGATCCCGATTTCAGCAACCTTGCCCATGATTGAGTTTTCTGTAACGTGTCATTGGTGACTTAATTGAGTGAAAGAAAGAAAATATGAAACGTAAATATTCCTATCCTAGTCATGCCATAGGGCCAGAACCACTAGGATATCCTCAGTCATAAACTTAGCTCAAGACGGTGGTTTATATCAACTACACCCAACTCTATTTGGAAACTGTGTGGGGATAATTGAGTTTAAATCAGATTTAGGAGTTCTGGAAACTTTATTAGCAAGGGATGAAGGTGAAACCTAATGCTTGCCCTATATGATATCATCAAAGACCTCATGCACTTTCTAGAAAAAAAAAAAAAAAAAAAAGCCATGGCTTATGGAGTATGCATGTACTTGGCTTACCTACGCAAGGAATCCAGGATATTAAAGAAGGAAGTAGGAAGACATTGTTAAGAATAAGAGGACTTAAGGGGGTACTAAAGTCGCTGCAAGATAGCAAGTACATAGGTGCAAACAGGGGAGTAAGGACGTAGAAGGAGAGTGGAAAATGGTGGAATAAGCGCTAGTCCAGCCCCAACGGTAATCCTCCTCGATAGACGAAATGATGTCTTATGTAGGAATCGAGCACCACATAAGATGACTGGCGTTAATAGGGAACTGCGCGGTAATGTTTCAAAATTGAAATGAAAAACAGCTACAACCACAATCATAATGACACATCATCGACATGGCCGGCTGAATGGTAGAGCAAGGGATGCCGTCGCCTAAGGCCCAAGTAAAAAAAATGCTCCCAAATTTTAACCAATAGTGTTATTTATAATCAATATATAAAATAATATCTTTTTACCAGATGAAAAACAAATAAAAAATAGAGAAAAATGCAATGTCCACAATATTTTTTACAACACTTTACAACTAATGCTAAGTACTAGGTTGTTACAGCCTGTTATTGATAACAAAAAAATAATTATTATAGTGATATTTTCAAATAGAAGACAAAAATTAACTTAAAACATAGGATTTGTTGTAAAAAAATATTGTGAATGTTGCACTTCTAAAAAAATAAAGGATAATAATAAGAGTTTAATTAGTAAACTTTAACTAGTTCTCATCTAAGTCTACCACTAACACCACTTTTTACTTACCACTATCAATCTACCACATCAACCAGTATAAAAAATTTTGTCAAAATTCTATGTAGTTCATGTTAATTAGTAGTAATTTTGCATCTAAAACAAAATAATCAATTTTTGCCTTAGACCCCCAAATGCATCAAGCCACCCCTATTCATTGAGAGTACATGCCATCACGAGTAGCCTTAGGGTGGCACAAGCTTGGGGCTTTAGGAGGGACATAGCTCGAGACTAATGCTATGTTTGGAAGTTTGTAGAGAAAAGAGAGTAGAGATGAGTAGAGGAGAGGAGAGTAGTGGGGAATAGTTACCATCCATTTTGTTTGGATATTTTTAAAATTAAATAAGGGGAAGGGGAATAATTAACCTTTTCATAGTTTATAATTTTATTAATATGGTAAGATTAAATTTGGTAATTTATTCGGTCAAGCATTTCTATACTTTACTCTCCAAATCTCTCCAATTTGGGGAAATTAAAAATGAAGGGTTAGAAGTAATTAGCACCCCTTCTCCCTTAAAGAACATCTAAACAAAGTAATTTAACTTACTCTCCCTCCCTCTACTCTTCTTCCATCCAAACAAGCTATAAGTGGGGTTGTGAAAGTTGGATGATTCCTATGCATCGGGATTTCCTACTAAACCAAGATATTCCAAAATAGTGATTGGACAAGGTAAAATTGAGAATTTTATGAATAACAATTTAAATGATTTTTTTCCATTTGTTCTAATAAACTAATAATTATTTTATTAATATCCATTTATATTTTCAAATATACAAAAATTATATATATATATAACATAATATTAACTTGGTAGATTTTTAATATGCATTTAGTTATGTGTTTTTGTAAATACATATCATGTATATGCATAACGTTACCAGCTAGTAATAGCATTAAATGCGTCCAAACTACCAATTGGCAAATTAACAATGATTTAACCTACCTATTTGGGAACTTGAGGGAAGACGTCTTAACTAGGGGTGTCAATCTTTGACTCAACCCGCAAACACAACACGAACCCGACATGGGTTTTTGCAGGTTAGGGTTGGGCCTTAATGGGTTTGGGTCATAAACGAGTTGACCCAAAAGCGACATGATAAGAAACGGTGTCATAAGCGGGTCAACCCGCATAACCCACAATAGACACATTTGACATGCCAATTTATTTCTATCAACTCAAAATGACATACTTAACACAACCCGTTTAACTTGTATAACAAATAAATATTCATTTTATTTTAGATTTGTCAAATACCTTTTATATCCAACATAATTTTAAATTTAAAAAGAAAAGTGAGTAATTACAAAAACTTATAAGGAATATAATTGGAAATTGAAACTTTATAAATCCTAGATCTCTAAATCCTATCAACCCTAAATCTCTAAACCTCTTTATAAATATCTAATTTTATTTTTTTATTTTAGCTGTACTACTCACTCTACTATCTTATAGACTCACGCTCAATTCTCAAACTCAAAGTCTCAAACCGGTTATTGCTCTCTCTCTCTCTCTCTCTCTCTCTCTAATGTGTTTAGTGAGTTTTAGAATTAAAGAAAATTGTTTTCTTGGTGTTTCAAAATTCTATAGTAATTTTTTCTGCATAATGTTTTTGTTCTATAAACTTCGAACCCATGTGCCGTTATTAATATGCGGGATATATTAATTGTTGATTAAGGCCATGGTTGTGGCTTTTGTCTTGTGCCATACGTTTTTTTTGGTGTTTGTATTAGTGTTGGACACCGTCTACATATCTTGCAAGTGGGTTTATTGAGATAGTTTATAAACTAAATCTAATGGGTATTGCTTTTAAAACTGTTGAGGCATGATCATATTTTCTAACTACTAATACTTATATATATATATTTGGCATAGAACTTGCACAAATGAAATTGGATGAGCTTGTGGAAGATGTTATGAATTTGAACATCAACAAAGAATCTATGGATGATAATCATAGTCATAGTCAAGATTAGTCTGTTGTTTACTCCAATTCTTTCAATATTGATACTTAACATTTGGCGAGTTCCAAGAATATTATATTTTTTTTAAACTATGTTATTTCATTTTTGTTAAACTATGTTATTTTGAATTTGGGTTGAAGTGTATGCACTTCTTTTAGAGTGCAAAGAACTTATTTCTAGATGAATGTTATATTTTTGTTGAATTATATTATTTTGAATGTGGGTTAAAGACTTGAAGTGTCTGCACTGCTTTTGGGATGTAAAAAAAATTATTTCTAGATGAATGTTATATTTAATATTATGTAGGTTTAAATGGGTTATGTTATATTCGTGTCAACCCAACACGACTCATTTATTAAATATGTCAAATGGGTTGGGTCAGGTCAACCCGACTTATTAACAAGTCGGGTTAGGGTTGAAAGATCATGACATGATTATTAAATGGTTCGGATTAGGTTTGAGCCATTTAGTCGACTACCCCTACCTTGACACGACACGAACTTGACACACTAATCCGAATTGACACCACTAGTCTTAATAGATGCCCCATCCACAACAATCATACCTCTCAAGGTATGATGAAAAATGCAGGATTTATGGATAGGATGGTAAAAATAAAAAAATAAAAAAACTAAAAGAGAAGGAAGAAAAAAATTAATAAGCCTCACTTGACTTCCTTAAGGTATGGGGTAAGTCAATTAACTCTACCACTATAATTATCATAGGCATAGTTAAGCAAGATTTCTATCTTTGCCTTTAGAGTATATTTAGTTGTTTACTAAAAGTTATACTTTTTAGTCATTTTTGTATTAAATGTATGACAAAAGAAAAGTTAAAATTAAAGTTAACTTATTTCACACACATATTTCACACATACAAGTTTAAACAAATTTAGGTTGTCCCACATGTTTTTCATAAAATGAATATTCAACGTGCACATCAAGCATTTATAAAGTATCAATTTATATATAATATCAACATATTTATTTGATATAGAATAGTTTAATAATCAAACACTGTTTTGGGAAAACCCCCAAAATTAACAAACACCACTTACCTCTTAGTTGCAAAAATAAAGGAAATCAACCTCCCTTGAATCACAACAAATATGTAGAATTAGAACCTAGCAACTCCAAAAATAGGTTCATCAATACATAATTTCCCACTTAAAAATCTATTTTCACGCTTAAACGGTTTTATCCTAGACAAAATTGATATATCCAAAATCCTCCATTTATTCACTTAACTATCCAATTTACTTTCAGCTTTGATCAGATTTGTTTCACATATTTTTACTATCTATTAATCAAATAGTATAAGCCACATTTTATAGTTCTCTCAAATAAATCCCTAAGCCTATGAAGGACCATATGGCTATACCAATATATACAATTCTTATTGTAACATTGCAATCACCAAGGTCGGCTAGAGAAGCCAAAACTCCCTTTTAGAAACTTTAAATCTTCATAGTAAAAATTATTATATATATATATATATTCAATCAAATATGAAGCCATGTAGAAGCCTTAATTATCAATCTAGTAGCCTAAAGTTCCCATGACGCCGTTGGACTTGTTTTAGCCAATAACAAAAAGGTGATGTTGATTCGGTCAACAATGGAGGCTAAGTGTGAATGCAAACCCTTTTCCCTTTCACATGGTGACCAAGTCCAAGCCTATCACTCTCTTTGGTTCAATTTCAAAGTCTGCGGCTCTTCTTGACATATTAACCATCCTTTAGCTAATATAATACCATTATAAGAACCCTTTTATATTAGTATAGTGATAGTCTAAGTTTATAACAATTGCTAGCTATTGACTATTCAACTTCTAAAATATAGAGCATGAGAAAATCATACCTGACACAACGCCACAGTGAAGAAAGCAAGGTTCAGTTTTCGGCTGAAGCAAAAGGAAATACACGTGTGACTCAAAGAGGAAGAAAGCTAGGTTTTTATTTATTTAATTATTTTTTTAAAGCTTAACAAGGCCCATATATATTTACTTATGTCACCTCACTTGGGCTTCATATTCCATAGTATATATCTCACTTTTAATATCTTAGGCCCAAATCAATTTAATCCATTTAATTGTAGGTCTCTTTTATAATTTACGTATAATAATTAAATTGGTATAAAAAAAATACGGGGTGTTACATATACACTTTTTTTTTTTTAGGACAAAACCATCACTCATTCATTAATATGTAACCGATCATGATGCAAAGCATCTACAACAGGTATGGGCTCATCTTCCATCCAATACAAATCCTCCACAATGTTCCTAGAAAATCTAGCTAAAGAATGAGCCACCATGTTTCATTCCCTTTTAGCATAACTAAAACCAACAGATAGCCTACCCGAAATAAAATGTCTAATGTCATCCACAATATGGCCAAAGAAAGAATTATTTGGTATAGTACTCGAAATTTCTCTCATCACATTTGAGTTATCACCCTCAATCAACAGATTTTGAAACCCGGCCTCTATAGAAAATTCCAAGGCCTTTCGACATGTCAAAGCTTCTGCGTCATCGCTATTGTGCACATATTCCCCCCTTGCTGCCATTCCAGCCATCACCTCACCATTAGAGTTTCGAATGATTGCGCCAACTCCTGAACAATTCAAGTCCGAGAATACCGCTGCATTTAAGTTTAGCTTATAAACATCCTGAGGCAGAGGCTTCCAGTAGTTGCTCCCTGTTGCTGCACTTGAAATCCCCAAATTCGTTTGAGCTTTTTTATATTCTTCTGGCAGTTCAGCCGCACGATTTGTCAGCCACCACATGTTCTTCATTTGTCCTCCATGCACTACCACATTGCATTGATTCCATATGAGCCAAGCTTGAACAAGGAAGAGTTCCATCTCAGGTGTTGATAATTTGTCCATCAAAGCTTTAAATAGCTGCAAAACATCAAAATGGTTAGTCTGAAATTTCTATAGCACATAGAGACTCCTTGGCCAAACATCTTGGTCTGCACCACAACCCCATATGGCATGTAAGGCATCCTCGGGTACACTCTTACAGCAGTGGCATAAAGAATTTGAAATAATTTTGCGCTTTGTAAGATTCACCTGAGTTGGAAGGATGTCATGACAAGCTCTCCAGCCAAAGATTTTTATTTGCCCTGGTAGCTTTAACTTCCACAGAGCTCCCTACACATGCTGCCATCCACTTCTATTTGATGCTTTAGCCCGAGACTCAGTCCTCAACATTTATCGTGCTACATGGTACCTAGATCGAACAATGTACTCACCTATCCTATTATGCAACCATACCATACTATCCTCTATAACCCGTCAGCTCAAGGGAATTCTGCAAATAGCCTCAGCTTCATCTCTGTTGAACTTAGCCATCAAGATATCTCTCCTCCACCAATGAAGATCCCAATCAATAAGGTCCGACACTTTCCATCCCTCCTCCATATCATTCACTAAGTGTACCAATTTATTTCAAGGGTAATTTGGGATCCATTTATCATTTGTGAAATCAATGGACTCACCATTTCCAACTCTCCAATAGCACCCACTCCTCAAAATTGGTAAGGTAGCCATCATGCTCTTCCAAACAAAAGAGCTGTTAGGTGAATCACTTGCATGAAAAAAGTTGCATCAGGAAAATATCTAGCTTTGAAACATTTAAATAATAGAGACTCTTGGTTTTTCAACAACCTCCAACCTTGCTTGGCTAACATAGCAAGATTAAAAAACCTCAAATCTCGAAAACCCATTCCCCCTTCCTTCTTTGGTTGAGTTAAGCTATCACAACTCTTCCAATGAATTTTCTTACCATTTCCAACTTGCCCCCACCAAAATTTAGTGCACAAGGAATTTAGTTCATCACACAACTTCACCGGTTATTGAAATACTCCCATGGTATAAGTAGTAATAGCATGGGCAATTGCCTTGATAAGTATTTCCTTCCCCACCTTGGATAACATTGTCCATTTCCGACCCTGCAACTTTTTCCAAACTCTATCCTTCAAGAAAGAAAAAGTTTGGTATTATGCTCGACCCACCAACGTAGGAAGACCCAAATAAGACTCAAAACGCTCCACCTCTTTCACTCCCAAAAGTGATACAATCTCATCCCTTTGGCTGCCACGGGTATTACTACTAAAGTATACCAATGATTTCTCCATATTAATGCATTGGCCTGAAGCCTTAGCATAAGTCTGTAGCACTTCATTGATCACCCCAACGTCTCTAGTAGTAGCTTGAAAAAAAAAATGGAATCATCTGCAAACATTAGATTAGAGACTGTTGGCGCCCCTCTACATATAGAAACCCCCTTGATCCGCCTATCCATCTCAGCCTTAACAAGTAATGAAGGGAACCCCTCAGCATACAATAGAAACAGGTATGGTGATAATGGATCACCCTAACGAAGCCCCCTAGATGGGTTGATATTTCCATATGGCTTTCCATTTATGAGAATGGAAAAAGAAGCTATGGTAATACACCCCATCACCCAATTAATCAAAGTCACTGGAAAGCCCAACTTACCCATTATACCCTGGAAAAACTGCTGCTCAACCCGGTCATATGCCTTGCTAATGTCAAGCTTCAAAGCCAAAGCATCTTTTTTGCCTTTTTTCCGAGAATGCATAGTGTGTAAAGTTTCATACACCACCAATACATTATCTATGATAAGCCTTCCTGGAACAAAAGCACTTTATGTAGGGGATATAATACTTGGGAGGACTTGTTTCAACCTGTTAGCCAAAACTTTGGAGATAATCTTGTAAATAACATTACATAAACTAATGGATCAGAAATCAGACATTTTCTCAAGAGACTTTATTTTAGGGATCAACACAATATGGGTATGATTTATAGCAAGAACCATGATACCAGAATTAAAATGATCCAGCACAACATTAACTATAGGAGTACCCACTACATGCCAAAAATTTTGGAAAAATAGTACATTCATACCATCAGGTCCAGGTGCCTTAGTTGGTCCCATTTGAAATAGTGCAGCCTTGATCTCTTCAACAATAAATTCACCAGTCAGAGTCTGTTGCATTTCTGAGGTCAGCTTGTGGGGCACAATACTGAGGCAATCATCAATCCAGGGGCATGTACCTACATTAAACAAGCTATCAAAGTAATCAGCCACCACCACAGCTATTTCTTCCTCTTCCTCCATCCAGACACCATCCAAATTTTTTATTCTCTAGATGTGATTTCTCCTTCTACATTGTGATGCCTTTGAGTGGAAAAAATTTATGTTCTAGTCTCCATGTTTTAGCCAAGCCACTCTAGATCTCTGAGCCCAAAAAACTTCATGTTTCAGTCGTGAATCATCCAATGTCTTGCTTATTCCCAAAAATTCAGCCCTTGACACTTCAGTAGTCTCCTCCATATTTAACGCTTCCAATCTTTTCTAAAGTTGTTTTCTCTCCTCAGTCTTCAGGTTTGTTTTAGCTGGGCCCCAAGCCCTTAACTCTTCACTACAATTTTTTATTTTATATTGCACCTGCTCCAACTCGTGATCATTAACCTCACTAGACATCCATGCATCCGAGACTACTTCTTCACACTCCTCCCAAAGCGGCCAATTTTTCTCAAACTTAAACCCTTTCTTACCCTTTCTCGGCTTCAGTTGCCACACATATATACACTTAGATTAGGCTAGAATAGAACTTTTATTTTTATCTTGTATAATAATAATAATAACAATAATAATAATAATAATAATAATAATAATAAAGTTAACTTATTTAAAAAATAAAATAAATAAATAAATAAAAACTAAAAATGAAGTGTTTTTTATGCAAATAGACTTTGAGATGAACAAAACTTAGGTACAGTACTTAGGTACTGTTCTTTAGAACCCCTCTTTTAAGATTCAGCCAGGTGGTTTTTTTCTAATTAGATAAAAATGTATTTTTAGTTAAATACAATCACAGGACTAAATCTTAATAGAAGAATCTAAAAAATAACACATAAGTACTGTATCTAAATTTTGTCAAAAATCCATCTCTAGGACAACTTTAAACATTTTTGTGAATTTTGTGTATTGTGCAGCATGCTATCGATCCACCATTTTCTCTATACTTTCATCGGGAAGATCTCCTCGTTATTTCCACTCATTCACACCTTTCACATCTTTTTAAATATTAGAATTTTTAGATAGATTGGTTCAATGACTCATTAAAAGGCAAAATCCTAATAAATCAATTAAACAGAAGAATTAAACATTAGAAAATTAACTTATTGACCAAACCATACGATATAATAAATAAACTTCGAGCAACATGTATAAATAAACTTCTTTCGCGTGCTAAGTTTTTTGAGAAACTCTTCGCGTGCTAAGTTGATAAAGCTATTTCCTTTGACTTTTTTTTTTTTTAATATATAATATATTTTTTGGTTAGATGCCTCGGACTTAATGGACAAGTTTCTGTCCTTTCTTATATAATTTATTCATTTTTATCATTAATTTTTTTTAATTTATTTGGGAGGTTAGTTGGCAAATGTTATTGATGGGGGTTGGTATGGTTGACCTGACCGCACAATTTTTTTTTTTTTGCGTAATATATCGCACAATTTGACAACTTGTTTGTGGGGGGGGGGGGGGGGGGGGGGGGGGGGGTGACTTTTATTCCTTTTTTTATTTACTTTACTTTTAAAAAATAAATAAAAATATGGTTTGTAACTCTAACCGGGGCTGAAATGGTTTGTTTCGGTTGTGTTTTGATTACCTCAACTTAATTAGGTTTAAAAATATTTTTTTTAAAAAAATTATAAAGAATGTGAGTGTTTTATTCTAAACTAAAGGAAATTTGAGCAGTAAGTTCCAATTACTAAACTAGTAGAATTTCTAATAATTAAATAAAAGATCTAAAATTCAATCCCCGCCTTAAATCAAAATTCGATTGGTATATTATTTTGCTGGAAGGTCCTCATCAACTACGTACCCTTTGAATTTTACAAAATCTAAAATTACAAATCTTCAAAGCAACAATTGGACTAAAAAAATATCTTCCAATATATAATGATGATGATGATAGGTCAGCACGGACTTCGTCTCTGTACCTGCAAGGGTGGCAATAGAATCCTCTCTCTAAATGGTCATTGGTGTGATGTCGACTGCGGAGTCTCTGATGGTAAAGTCAGTAATGAGAAATGGTAGAGTAGGTTTGCAAGAACTAGAATGAATAGAGTATTTTTACCAATGTGTATGTGTGTACCTTCTTTAGCTCTAAGATGTGCCTTATATACATTCTCATTCCTTCTAGCCGTTGTACCCTATTCATGGTGCTATAATTGCTTCTTTTGTAACGCCTTTGGGCTCATTCAATGTGAGCTTTGATGGGTCTCCAACGGTCTCTTTGGGTGATCGGTGACTGTTCGAGGCATTGAATGCTCTCCTTTATGGTGCTTCTACCATCGTCCATCTTGAGGGAGGATGGGCGATGGTACTTGATGGGCTCGTTGGACTGAGATTTATTGGTCCTATTAGCTGCCCCCCTAGTCTTGTGGTCGTCCTTACGTGTAATGTCGATCATAGGAAGACGGAAGGTTTTATGTTCAGACGTGACCCTTGGGATTCCATTTTAGTCACATTTAATGTGCAGTGGCGGCATCATACACGTCGTGGCCATGTGGCACATTCTAACTAGTGGAATTCAATGCTTCACTCATATGTCTTTTGGGTTTCCAGCTGATTTTTAGATTTCATGCCCAACTCTTATTAAACTTGTCTTCTTTTTCTCTTTCCCCCTTACTTTCTCTCATTTGTGCCATTGTTGCTCTGTGTTTTTCTTCTCCGAGCTTCCTGTCGCGTTTCTTCTTTCTGGGATTTGTTCGTTTTGAGGTACGGTTTCTTTCCTCAAGCTTTACTCTTTGTAGCGAACTTCATTGGCAAAAGATCACTGGCATTTTCCTTTCCTTGTTTTTGGAATTTGGAGTCTTTTCCCCATTTTTTTATTTTTTCGGGTTCCATGATAGATAGCTCTGAAGTTAGGAGACTCTATCCTTCCCTTTCGTTTTAGGTTTATTTTTTTGTTTAACTATGGGATGTACGCCAAAATGAGGGCCAAGAAGAACGAGCCCCTCTCCAACCTCAGGAAGAGGGTGGTACGTGTTGTGGATAAGGGGACTCCCGTCACGCCCGTTGCCTCCATCCCTAGGGCTACAAGGACTGCATCTCCTGCTACCTCGATGGAAGAGATCACTCCTCGCCCAAAGAAGCAGCGAGTGGCGGACAAGGGCAAAGAGATGGTTGACTCATGCTTGTCCAGCTTCTGGGACGACGCTAGCCTAGCACTGACAAGGGTGCAAGATGCCTTCACAGCTAAGGAGCTCACGGCCTTTACTAACATGACTTCCAACAAGATCGTGAGTTGTAACATTCACAAGCTCATCCAGGTAAAGTACTTGTATCACTTATTTTTCTTCTCTTTTCCTCTTTTGCATGGATCTGAAAGCTAGATGCTCTGTGTGATCTCTTTTTTAGGTGTTGGGAGAAACCATCCACATCACATCGGAGTACCTGAGTCAAGAGGCGAAGGCCATGTTAGTGGGGTCCAAGGTGGAGAACTCAAAGCTGAGGAAGGACCTTATTGCTGCCATGGACGAGGCCAATACTGCCAAAGATAAGGCTAAGGTCTTGCCTAACGACCTAAGGGCTGAGAGGCAACTGACTTGGAGAAGGACAAACAACTCCAAGCTGCAAAAGAGAAGGTTAAGACCCTTGCTGCTAAGCCCGTTGAAGCCCTTCAACAAACTGACGAGTACAACACTATGCTCTTTAGTGGGTACTACAAGAGTTTTAAGCTCCTTCAGCAGTACCTCATTAAGCATCCTACTGGCGTGGACTTGGGAAGTCTGGACCTGGAGGAGGTAGACAAGGAGATGGAGGAGGACAAGGCTTCTTAGTTCGTTGCTGTTGCTCCTGAAGGGAACAATCCGGAGCCCACTCCTGTTGGTGGTGACAAGGCCGCTACATGAGCCTGTCTAGTGCACATACACACACACACACACACACATAAATATATATATATATATATATATATATATATATATATATATATATGTTTCTTGTTTTTTTTTTGGGTAACTAGTGTGTTTTTGGGCTTCTAATTTCAAGACAATGCTTTTTTGCCCCGTGTTTTTGGGGCTTTTAAATTCTATTTGTGGGCAAGATATATTTATGCTATTGCTCATTTTCATATCTTTGATGCTTCTTTTCTTGTTTATGTTTGATGAATGTGACTGGCACTTTTGTCAGAGTCTTTGTCTATTTACCCCCGTTTATGGGTACTTAGTCACTTTTTAGATGATTTACATCCTACTGTGGAGTTCACTTAGGCTTCGTTAGTAACTTACATCCGTCTAGCGGACTTTCCTCTCTGGCTTCTTCAATGATTTACATTTGTCTCGCAGGATCTTATCACTTAACCTTTTTTAGGTGACTTACATCCAACTGAGGAATTTTCACTATAGCTTCGTCAGTAATTTACATCTGTCTAGCGGAATCTTATCACTTAACCTTTTTTTAGGTGACTTACATCTAACTAAGGAATTTTGTAACTTTGGCTTCGTCAGTAATTTACATCCATCTGTCTAGCAGAATCTTATCACTTGACCTTCTTTAAGTGACTTACATCCAACTATGGAATTTTGTCAGTTTGGCTTCGTCAGTGATTTACACCCGTCTAGCGGAATCTTATCACTTAACCTTTTTTAGGTGACTTACATCCAACTAAGGAATTTTGTCACTTTGGTTTCGCCAGTGATTTACACCCCTCCAGTTGAACGCTTGCTTCAAAGTTTTGAAGAAAGGCAAGCATTTGTCTATCACCCTAGAGACGAACTTGTTGAGTGCTGCTATCCTTCCTGTTAGTTTATGGACTTCCTTCACCATCTTTGATGATGCCATCTCTAATATGGCTTGCACCTTTTCTCGGTTTGCTTCTATCCCTCTCTAGGACACCATGAACCCTAGAAACTTCCTCGATGCCACCCTGAAGGCGCACTTGCTGAGGTTCAACTTCATCTAATATTGTTTGAGAGTAGTGAATGTCTCCTCGAGGTCGCCCAAGTGTGCAGATTCCTCCTTGCTCTTGGCGAGCATGTCAACTACGTATACCTACATATTTCTCCTAATTTTCTTATTGAACATCTTGTTTACTAACCTCTGGTAGGTTGCTCCTGCATTTTTTAGTCCAAAAGGCATTACCCTGTAGCAGTGAAGCCCTTGGCTCATGATGAAAGCAGTTTTCTCCTAGTCTTCTTCTGACATCTTGATCTGGTTGTATCCCGAGAATGCGTCTATGAATGTAAGAAGCTTGTATCCTGCCATGGAATCCACCAGCTGGTTTATTCTTGACAGAGGGAAGTTGTCTTTTGGGTAGGCTTTGTTCAAATTTGTGAAGTATACGCACATTCTCCACTTCCCATTCGCCTTCTTCCTTAGGACAACGTTAGCTAGCCAGTCTGGATGATAGACCTCATGAATGAAGTCTGCTACCAGCAATTTTTTTACCTCGTCCATGATCGCCTGATTTTGTTCAGGAGCAAAGGCTCGTCTCCTCTGCTAGACAGGCTTCTTCTCGGGATCTACATTCAGCTGGTGTTGGATGACCTCAGTGGCAATGCCTGGCATATCCTCGCGACTCCATGCGAAGACATCTAGATTACCCTTAAGGAATTGGACTAATTTTTTCTTCATCTCTTTGCTCAAAGTAGTCCCTATCCTCGTAGTCTTTGCTGGTTCCCCGTCTACCAGCTCCATAGTTTCTAGAACTTCCACTTTTTCTTCCTCTTTTTCTTCAATCATCCACATATGGTTTTCTTTTGCAGCTAACACTGCTTGGTAGCATTCCCTAGCTAGCACTTGATCTCCTTTGACTTCATCCACACCATTCTCTGTTAGGAACTTTACCTTTAGGCAATAAGTGGACGTGGCTGCTTTCCAACGGTTGAGTGTGGACATTCCAATTATCACGTTGAACGAGGAAGGACAGTCTACCACCAGGAAGTTGAGCTGATGAGTCAACTATCAGGGGTAGGATCCCACCGTGACCGTCAATGTCACTATGCCTTTGGGATACACTCTATCTCCACTAAAGCTAGCAAGGGGGGACTCGAAAGGTCGCAATCTTTCGAGATCTACTTTTAGCTATTGGAAAGCAGAAAGGTAGATGATGTTCGCAGAGCTACCGTTGTCTACGATGATCCTTTTGGTGTTGAACCCCTTTATCATGACATTATGACCAGGGGATTGTCATATGGCTACTTTACTCCTCTGGCATCTTCTTCTGAGAATAGGATGTCCCTGTTCGTACTTCTTTGCTTCAGGGGTGGCATCCTGTGGATGTCGTTTACCTGTCTCTGTTACGCCTTTTTGAGGGATCTGAAAGACCCGCCTGTGGACGGTCCTCCTGTGATCATCTTTATTTCCCCTATTGCACTCTGCGGACAGTTGAACGAGTTGTCTTCATCCTTTGAAACAGTTTCATGTTTGTCCTTGTTATCATTCCTGGATCTACTGGAGTCTCCCTTCTTCACAAAATTTTGCAATTTCCCTCTCCGAATGAGCTCTTCTATCTGCTCCTTTAGGTCTCTGCAATCTTCTATGTAATGAATGTGATCCTTGTGGAAACGGAAATACTTCTTCTTATCACGCACATTAAGGAATGAATGCAATTGCCTTGACCATTTGAGGTAATGTTCATCCTTAATCTGCATTAAGATTTTGTCAACAGACATAATTAAAGGGGTAAATTTTACCATCCGAGGGGTTTTATCTTCTTTTCACTTGTTCTCGTCAGTGCCTTGACGATCCCCCCGTTCTCTTTTTCGTCCTCTTCGGTCTTCTCCCTTTTCTTCTCTCTCCTTGGGCTTCTCTTCATCTCTTATCGCTGCCAAGGCATCTTCAGTGTTCATATACTTCTGCACTTTTAAGAGCATTTCTGTCATCATCCAAGAAAGGCTCTTCGCGAGTGCAACCACGAACTCTCCAGACTTTAATCCGACTTTGAAGGTCGTCAGCTGGAGTTTGTCATTTGCTTTATCTACCTTGAAGGTCTCTTTGGTAAAACGCTTCACATATGATCTCAGGGTCTCCTTCTCCCCCTGCCTGATGGTGAGCAAGTGGCATGTCGGCCTTTTTGGGCACTGTCCATTGACAAAATGGGGTAAAAAGGAATTACCCCATTGCTCGAAGCTATTGATGGACGATGTGGGTAGCTTAGTGAACCACTCCCGTGCCACTTCCTTGAGAGTGGTGGGGAATGAGTGGCATAATATCTCATCAAGGGGCTGTTGGAGGCCCAGAGTTGTCTTGAAGGTGTTGAGGTGATCTAGAAGGTCTTTCAGACCATTGAACTGCTCGAGCTGTGGGAGACAGAACTTTGAAGGCATTAGGCACTCTTGGACTGCTGTTGTAAAGGGCGAGTCTATCCTCCTGGCCATCCTCTCTAGGCTCTGATCTGTTTTTTCCCATATCGCACTTCTCAGCTCGTCTATTTCCCTTCTCATCTCCCTGAGGAGGTCTACGTTCGCTCCCTCAGGAGTAGTTGGTTACCGGTGGTCATTCCCTCTTTGGTTGTCCCCCTCATTGTTTTGGGGGTCCCAGAATAGTTGTCTCCTTGCTAAAGCTACAACCTTATCCCCTGGTTCTGCCTCGTGAGCTCCGCCACGCTGGCTGTGAGGGTTTGGATTTGCAAGGCTAATGCTACAGAATCTTGCACGTGCTAGACTCCATTTGGACTCTAGAGTTGAATGGAACTATGCTCTCAAACCTAAGTACGAAATTGTCATCCCCATAAACAGAGCCAAACTGATAATGCTGATATCATCAATTAAGTCGATTCATTCAAATAGGTCAGAACGAACTTTGTCTCTGTACTTGCAAGGGTGGCAATAGATCCTCTCTCTAAGTGGTCACCGATGTGGTGTCAGCTACGGAGTCTCTGATGGTAAAGTTAGTAATGAGAAATAGTAGAGTAGGTTTGCAAGAACTAGAGTGAACAAAGTATTTTTACCAATGTGTATATGTGTACCTTCTTTAGCTCTGAGATGTGCTTATATACATTCTCATTCTCTCTAGCCGTTGTACCCTATTCATGGTGCTATAATTGCTTCTTTTGTAACATCTCTGGGCTCATTCAATGTGAGCTTTGATGGGTCTCCAACAGTATCTTTGGCTGATTGGTAATTGTCCAAGGCATTGAATGCTCCCTTTATAGCGCTTCTACCATCGTCCATCCTGAGGGAGGATGGGCGGTGGTACTTGATGGGCTCATTTGGACTGAGATTTATTGGTCCTATCATATAATAAAAAGTATAGTCTACAGAAGTTCCTATAAGAGGCGATGGCCTCCTAACTCTGTTTCTATATGCTAGTTAATGTTGTTCCTCTGTTCAAAAAAAAAAAAAAAATTATAATCTACAGATTAAATCATTGGGAAAGGTCATGAATCATCAAACTTTTTTCCCTATATATAAACTAAGGATTTACCCATTTTATTTTTGATTAAAAAAAGAGAACCTAATGTTTATCACAATCTTGTTTCTATCATCAGTGAAACCAAAGAGTCGAAATTATTTGTTGTTAGAGTCACGTACTTGGCATCTCGTACAAAAGACTTTAAATCCATACAATTGCATGAAGACGATTTCTTGTGTACTTTTTAATGTGTATTAAAACTCAGGTTGTGTGCGGCAAAGGTAGGGCAGTGCAGGAACTACCCCCCTCCAAAAAAATTGCAAATTACTTTTGGCTCTAAAATTTATACACTTGCCCGCCTCCACCCCCCTCTCCAAAAAATTTACAAGCTGACCCATAAAATCCCAAAAATAAATAAAAAGAAAAATCTTTAAAAAAAATGCATATATCCAAATAATAAGAAAAGTTTTTGAACAACTCAAAAATCCGATCTAAGTAAAAACAATAACAACAAATCAATTACAAATCCTAGCAAAATAAATCATAAATACCCAATAACCTTTACCCAATTTTTTCCTCTCATTTGAGAGTTCTATTCCTCTCTCAAATAACTCCACCCCTATAGCCATAGAGACAACTCCTATGCCACTAATTGCTTCATCCACACGTCAGTTAATATCACCAACAGCTTGAGTTAGTTGGTGTCTTTAACTCAACCGGTGAAAAAAAAATATTTATTTCTTGAATGATAGAATTTTATTGATTTTTAATATTTTATTAACTTTGGGACACACTTGGTATGCATACAAAAATAGTATTACACATGTGAAACAGCAACAATTTATTATTTTGTGCCTAACCTAAATGCCACCAAAGCATGTATGTGATTAATCTATTGGTATAAACTATGTCATAACTAAATTAATGTAATGATGGGAAAAACTTTATTATTTACTTAGTTAAAGACTCAAACTTACTATCCATTATCAAGTGATTGTTTAATAGATCTTTTTGTTTTTAATACCATTTTTTCAAACTCTGATTTTCTTTAAAGGAAAATAATCTCAACCTTACCAAAACACCAATAATTGTCTTACCCTTTTTTCGCGGAATATTAAGGCATGATATTTATTAACCATTATTTTAGCTATTTTATTAGTGCGTTTCTTTTAAATGTTTTATATATATATATATATATATATATATATATATCATAGCATTATGAAGTTATTAGTTATAGAATTGTGTGAAAAGAATAAATAATTTTTTTAATTGATAATGTGGATGGAATAAAGAATCGGTCTAACCTTGGTCAAACCTTGAAAACTTTTGATTAAAAATTTCTATTATTAATTTTTTTAAAAGAAAAAATTAAAAAAAATTAAAAAAAATTAATGCTAATAATGTATCATTGTCAACCTCTAGATTGATATTCTAATTTTTTTTAATCTTTGAACAAAAGAATTTGACCCTCTTCAGTTTGAATTTTAGTTCTCTCCCTGTCAGGCTATCAGTTGGAACACGCTTCATTTAGCGGGAGCTTCTCAAACGTGTCAACATAACCAAAATCCGTAAATCGTGGGTCAACAAGAATATCATAAGCCAACTTGATACAGAATATTAAATTTATTATCTTTTTATTTTTATTTTTTTGAAGCCGAATATTGAAGTTCTTATAATGCTCTTTTCCATAAACAAAGCATAGGTTGTAAGTTTCCAATGGCTTCCATGAGCACTCAAGGAACTTTTTCTTCATCATCTACTTCTTCAACACTCCATTGGTCATACGATGTTTTCCTCAGTTTCTATGGTTTTAACACCCGCAAGACTTTTGCAGATCAGCTATATACTGCTATGAAAGACAGAGGCATTTCTGTCTATAGGGATAGCGAAGAACTAAAACAAGGGACATTCATTGGTCCAAAGCTCATGAAAGCCATAGAGGAATCCAGGTTTGCAATCACAATTCTCTCAAGAAACTATGCTCTCTCAAGTTGGTGTTTGGATGAACTTGTCGAGATTGTCAAATGCATGAAAGAGACGCGGTTGACAATTTTACCCATTTTCTATCATGTAAAACCATCTCAAGTTCGAAATCAAACAAAAACTTTTAAAAAAGCCTTCTCTAGGCATGAAAAAGACGCTGAGGTCAATAAAGAGAAGATACAAACATGGAGAGCTGCTTTAAGAAAAGTAGGAGATATTGCTGGATGGCATATGCATGATAGGTAACATTTCACCTTTCCTTCTTTCGATGAGAATAGATGATATTTTGAAATGTTGGATTTATTTTTTCTCTTTTTGGGTTTCAAATGGTCTATAGCATCATTATTATCATCCACACTCATACTTAACAGCTCTCCCATGACTGTAATCATCATGATATTTATTTTGGTACATTTCAAGTCAGATTGAACCAAATAAACTTCCAATTAGGTTTTAGAGCATTTATATCAGTTTACCTAAAATTTTCTTCTACTATACATTAAAGACATACTTTTTTATTTTATTTAATTATTTTTAAAATACTCACATCAGATTATCTATTATGTTTTCTATTTCATTATAGTATTAACTCTTCTTTTTTTTTTTTTTTAATACTTCTCTAAACTATCTCCTTGTCTCACCAACCCCTTCAATTTCAAATCATCACCCTCGCAACAATCAGATCATCTCTCCAACCCTTTCACCATCAGATCATATCCACTACAACAATCAATCTGCACATTTTGAGAAAGAAAGAGAGAGAGAGAGAGAGAGAAAACCCTTTATGTTGTGATGAAGAGAGTGAGCAACTGAGAGAACAAGAAGCGAAAAGAAGAGAGTTGGGCCCTGTTTGGATTTTGCCAAACTTAGTTAACAAAACTGAGTTTTGTTAACTCATAACCCAAAAACCATGGGCCCCACATGTCTAAGGTCTATTTGGCTATTTTTCCCAGATGTTAACTCAGTTAACAAAACCCAATTTTTTGGATTGAGAGTTAACAAATTCGAAAACTCCTGTTAGGCTGTTTTCAAGTGATGAGTTATGTTAACTCAGTAGCACGCCCGTAATTTTGGACAAGAGTTGGGTCCCACAGCAGTGTATTGTTACATCATTGCAGACCCGAAACATCAATGCACAGCAACTGGAAGCTCCCAACGGCACTTTTCCTTTACTTTCCCAACTACCAGTTTCACTCCTTCCATCTCACTTTCCCTTTTCCTTCTCCCAAACCCACAACACGCCAACAACTGAAGCAGAGCTCCGTTCTCTCCACTGATCAGCACCTTCTCTCTACCGATCAATACCTTTAGCCCGAGATTTACACAGCTCTGCTCACTGATTTTTGTTTCCGGTGAGACCCAAGCTCCACCGATCAGCCTTGTTAGTTCTATCAAAAGAAAACCCAAGCTCTGACCTTCCGTTTCACTCACCCCACCAACGATTTTTTCCTTCACGCTAAAATGCAACCCACAAAAACTCTTCATTCCCAAATCCAAGCAGTCCTCACACTTCTAAACCCAGTTTCCCAACCTTAGTCGTCACACAATCTGCTTGATCTCTTTCTTTCTTTCTTCTCCAGTTCACGCAGCTTCTTCACTTTGCCTATGTTATTCCTCACTTCTCTCTTCTTTAATTTTTTTTGCTTAAATTGATTTTGGCCATCAACAGTAAGATTGATCTCTCTCTCTTTTGGATTTCTTTCTCACCATCTGTTTGTCCCTCGCTCTCTCATGCCTCACTCTCTATTTGCAACTTTGGGTAGCCGATCTAGTGGTGGTCGTGGTTGTGGTGTGGCTGTGGGTATGGATGTGGGACGTGAGCAAAATCTAATCATAGCCATTATGGGTTTGGGTTTTGGTTTTGTGAATATTTTTTGGGTTTGAGTATTGTAAATTTTCTGGTTTTTGTTGTTCATTGTGATGAATGTGTAAGTTTTGGTTTGCTGTGTGGGTGTGGTGTAAAGTTTTGGTGAACAAAACTTTTTAGGTTATGCTGCGGAAAATTAACCTAGGAAAAGAACTGTTTATAAAAAACTGTTTATGTTTATCAAGGAGAAGCAGAGGAGTTTGGGAGGTTGGAACTTTATAAAAAATCTGACCCAATTTGACATGTGGGCTCCACTTGTGGAGTGAAAAACTCACTGAGATATTCCACTTAAACAGGCCACCAAACAGAGTTATAAGAAATTGGGGTATTTTTGAGTGATGAGCGAACAGTGATGAGAGATGAGTGATGAGTGACGAAAATTGAGTGAAAAGTGAAGAGTGATGAAAAAGAATTAACCAAACAGGGCCTCGATCGCTGAGAAATAAGAGAAGAAACAAAGACTAGGAGAGAGAGAGAGAGAGAGAGAGAGAGAATATTAGAAAAATGAAGCAATGAATAAAATAATAAAATGTATAAACTAGCTCGAGTGCCTCCTAAATTTGGACAAGTAGTGTAGTGACATCTTATTTTTCCTGATGAAAACATAAATTGATGTGGGTATTTTTGGAATTCACTGAGCAAATTTTGGACATTATGCTATTTTAGCCATGATTTTAAAAACCAAAACAAGACCTGAACCGTTTTTTTTTTTCAAAAGTCCCAATTCAACCCAGTTTTCACCGATTTTAGAGGTTTTACCGAGCCAGACTAGCTTCTAGCTCCCGATCAAACCGGCCGGTCCAGTCCAATTTTTAAAACAATAATTTTAGCACATTTAATGTGAATGTTCTTATACAATTACCAAAACTATTGCAATTGAACCATTGTAAGAAGTGTTTTGTGGTTCATCTATTGCAATAGATTTTGTGACTACTTATAATTGTTTCTCATTATTGTATATTTATTATTTGTTTGTTTGTACTATTGACGTAAACAAAATAATTTATTATCGTAAGACATTTATTGTTTATCATTTACTAACTAAACTTCATTATTGTTACACATTCAATAACTAACCATTTAGACATGGAGACAAATAGAGAGCTAGAAAGCATGGACAAGATCAAGAACACTGACACAAATACAACACACTGATACGACAATTTTAAAAAATTAGGACACGCCATGGCAGGGATATGTATATTAATTAATTATTCTTCATATAATCTTAAAAATATATCAATTTAAGACAAATAATGAATAATACTTTAACAAATTCTAAAATCTAAAATATAACCCGGTTGTGTCCCATCATATATATATATATATATGAAGGGCTGGGACCCTCATGTAGCCATGTCTTAGAGGTGTTAGTGTGTCCAAAAGGTGCGTTGGACACAGACACAAAGCCCAAATAAGGTTTCCACGCTTCTTGAAGCTTGTGGGTTTGTAATATTTTTTCTTTTAAATAGAGAGTAATTATAATCAATTTAAAATAAACACATATATGTATCATACATGTGTGTATATATATATATATATATATATATATATATATATATATATATATATATATATATATATATATTTATACCCTTTTACAAACTAAGGTTAACTAAGACCCCCAAAATAAAATTGTTGGCTACATCACTTATCGTTTAATCATTTTTTATAGGTATGAATCAGAAGTTGTTCAGGAAATCATTGACATGATACTTCATGAATTAAATCGTGAATTTCCAAATGCTTGTGAGCACCTTGTTGGAATGGACTCCCATGTCGAGAAAATGATGAACTTATGTGGCACTGAACTGGATGATGTTCGTTTTATAGGAATTTGGGGGATGGGCGGTATTGGTAAGACCACTCTAGCATATTTCATTTATAAAAGAATTTGTCATCAATTTGAAGCTAGTAGCTTTATTTATAATGTTAGAGAAACGGTTGAAAAACATGGTATTGTTTATTTACAAAAACAACTTCTTTCTGAGGCCTTTATGGAAAAAGAAGCAAACATTTGGAATCATCATGTGGGAATCAGATTGATAAAGAAGAGACTACCCGCTAAAAAGGTTCTTCTTATTGTTGATGATGTTGATAAATATGAACAACTACAAGCATTAGCAGGGAGTCATGATTGGTTCAGTCAGGGAAGTAGGATCATTGTAACAACTAAGGATAAGCACCTATTGGAAATGTGTAGGGTGGATTATATATATAGAGTAGAGGGATTAGACAATGATAAATCCCTTGAGCTGTTTAGTTTGACAGTGTTTAATAAAACCACTCCTAGAAAAGAATTTTTGGATTTGTCCAAAGGTTTTGTGAAGTATGCTAAAGGCCTTCCTTTAGCTCTTAAAGTTTTGGGTTCCTCCTTGATTGGTAAAACAAGAAGTGTATGGGAAAATTACTTAGATCAACTAAAAGAAAATCATGATGGAGAAATTCTGGATACACTTGAAATAGGTTATAAGGGATTGAAGGATACTGTCAAAAATCTATTTCTAGATATTGCATGTTTCTTCAAAGGGGAGGACAAAGATCGAGTGGCAGATATAGAAGGTTCTTGTTGCTATATGGATTTGGAAACTCTCAATGACAAATCTCTCATTACCATTTTAGGGAGAAAATTGTGGATGCATGATTTGCTACAAGAAATGGGTTGGAGAATCGTTTGTCGTGAATCATTTCAAGAGCCTGGAAGACGCAGTAGGTTATGGCTTTGTCAGGATATATTCCATGTACTAAAGAACAATACAGTAAGTGGAATGGTATGTAGATATAAATGTAGAAAAGTATATGTTTTTATATGGCTCATAATTGTTTGTTGGATCTTGCCCTACAATAATTTCATTGTTTGTAATTATCAGGGAACAAAAATTGTTGAAGGCATGGTGTTAAACTCGGCCCTGCATAAAGAAGACTTGAATGCCAAAGCCTTCTCAAATATGAAAAGACTAAGGATGATTAAAATTTGCAATGTGCACCTTCCACAAGGCCTTAGTTTTCTTTCTAATGAGTTACGAGTGATGGAATGGCATGATTATCCTTTGAAATTCATGCCAAGGCATTTTCAACCGAACAATCTTGTTGAACTCATTATGCCTCGTAGCCACATTAAGCAACTACCAAAGGAATTTAGTGTAAGTATTTTACTAATGCAACGGCCTTTTTTTTAGCTTAGCTCGACTAAATTCCTGAGTACTTTCATTTTTCATATCTATTTATTGTTTTATCACAGAACTTGGACAAGTTAAAACTCATGGATCTTAGTAACTCCCAAAACTTAATCAAGACTCCTAACTTTAATGGACTCCAAAGTCTTGAGAGGCTAATTCTTCGAGGTTGCATAAGATTGCATAAGCTTCACCCATCCGTTGGATCTCTCAAACGCTTGTTAGAGCTTAATTTGGATGGAACAGCTATAGAAGAACTACCATTAACAATTGAGGATTTGACCAGTCTGACTTTGTTAAGTCTTCAAAATTGCAAAAAAATTATGAGCTTTCCAAGTGTGTGTTTGCCATCTCTTAAAATTCTCATTCTAAAAGGATGTAATAAGGTTCAACCACCCAAATCATGGTTTCTGCAAGGACTCTCCCGCATCTGTGCTCCACATGATTTATTGAAAGATTGCTTCTTCCCTACCCCAGATCCCACCAACTTTTTATTGCCAAGGTCATCTGGGTTGAGCTTCATGGTATCTTTGGATCTAAGTGACTGCAATTTATTAGACGGAGCACTCCCCAATGATCTTAGTTGCTTATCCTTATTGCGGTCTCTGAATTTGAGCAAGAACAATTTTACACACCTGCCTAGTAGCATATCTCAGCTTTCTAGTCTAAAAATTTTTGAGTTGAAAGATTGCAGTAGGCTTCAATCATTGCCAGATCTTCCCTTGAGTACACTATATGTAACGGCACAAGGATGTCCACTGGAAAATTATTCGAATCAAGTTATGTGGACGTCGGGTGAAGCAGGATTCACTACTGTTGATTTTTACAGGAATGAAGGAGAAATTACTTACTCTGGTTTGTTTACGCCAGTAGATCAGTTAGAGCTACTGTGGGAAAGACATGTGAAGGTAACTCTCTCTCTCTCTCTCTCTCAAACACACACACGCCTGCATTGTACATCATTATACTTACTATTTTAAATATGAAATAGGCGGCAATTAACCAAGATGTTGAACTTGGCATCTATTCACTTGTAACTGAAATTCCAAAGTGGTTCATCCGTCAGGGCCCTCCATCATCTGTAACAATCCCTTCTTCTGATCTATGCACCAATAGTTATTGGAGAGGAATTGCTCTATCTGTTGTTTGTGTAGTCTCTGAAAATTTTAATGGCCTTTCTTCTGGGCTGGATTTAAAATTTCTTGCAGAGTTCAATTTTCGTTCCAATATGAATAGAGTTCGTGTAGAATATTATCCTCTAGTCCTAAAGCGCAATGGATTCCTCGATGCTAGTTCATTTATATTTCATGTATACATACCAGCTGCAAGACTTGGAGATCACTTAGATGATTGTGATTGCATTGGTGCTTCGATTGCAATTGAACACCCTTTTATTGAGCCTACAAAGTGTGGTGTGCGTATAGTGTTCAGTCAAGATGTGGAAGGGTTTGCACAAGCTATATTCCCAGATGGTGTCCAGAGCTATCCACGTCCTGGAAGTTCCATATCCAAATGCCAGGTTGATATGGTGGAATCTAGCATGTCCAAAGGCCAAAATGACTCAAACATCATGCAAGAAAAAAAGTTCAAGTGTTTGCTTTCGGCATTGTATCAGGTTTCCTGTGATCTTCCCAAAACACCATATTTCGGTATCTCATTTTATCTCACTCACTGAACTTAAATTTATGTAAAGTGTCCATACTCTCTTATATCATGTGTAAAGTGTAGACATTCATGACAAATGTGGATATTGTGTGAAGTATACACGCAGGGTGTCAAACAATAATTTCCCATTTTATTGTTTACAAATTAAGGCAAGCTTGTGACAAAACTCAGGAGTGCCGCAGGTAACACTACTTGGATAAAACTTCAAATCAGAAGTTAATTTACAAATTAACGCAAAAGTAGAAAAGCTTATTAATGCAAGCTTTGTCAAACCTTGCCATTATCCCAATTGGCTTACCAATATTTTTCTCATGTTGAAGAAAAATAGTTCAATCAGCTACTGCATGGATTTCAGAGATTTTCCTTCAACCAACATATATGCTCTCATGAACGCCTCCAATAACAATAAAATGATCTTTATCATGGATGGTTTTCCTAGATACAATCAAATCAAGATGCAACCAATAATGCCTAGAGAACTTCCTTCAGAATGCCTATGGGGATTTTTTACTACACATTTATGCCATTTGGATTGGAGAACATCTGGGAAACCATAGTTGTGAAATCCAAAGCAGCAAACGATTACATTTCCCATTTAAGACTTATCTTTGAAAGATGCAGAACATATCCATCTCAAAGTTTTTAGGGAATTTAAAAGCTTCTAAAAGCTTAGCAGCATCTCCTTCAAGAATGATGTTAGTTAATTCTAAAACTAGCCAAACACATCAAACAAATAACCAAAGCTTCTGCCAAATTACATCCCCTGACTGTTCACGCTTGGCCCATCATGGTAAATTACTCCCTCCTCATTTAGGCGCAGCAGTATCCCTCCTTTACAGTAACGCCAAAAGTATTTTTCATCCATTTAGTTGGAGGGGACTTCACTTCGTTGGAGAATGATTATTAAGGTTCTTTTGGATTTATGGTGTTATTTGGAATCGATTTTTTTTTTTTTTCCTCTGAATATTTGAAATGATTTCTTACGTTCATGAATTGTTTGATTCTTGCTAGCAAACGCATAACGTTGTCCCCAAAAAAGAGTAAACTCTTTGGCCCTATCCACAATCCAAGTTGAAAGAAAAGGTTTGGCTGATAATGACTTCTCACATTGGCAAGTAGAAGAAATGGAGATTAGGATGGATAGACCATAAAGAGGTTGCCCATAATTGTAGAACAAAAAGGGTCTTTCTTGAAAATATGAATGGTTGTTTCAGTTGGGATCCCACAGAAGGTGCATTTGTCAACTAAAGCCCCATTTTAATCTCCCATCCATCTTAAGGCAAGGTCGCTGTAAGATTTGGGGCTACATTCGGCATCCTAAAATCTTCTGAACATGAAGTCCAAGTAGGAGGCCACTCTCATCGGGTAACACAAAGGACATTGAATAGGATGGCATAGCAAATGCCACAAATCTAATTAACATGGCTTGAGCAGCCTACGATAATCATTTTTGCTTTCACCCTTGTAATTTGTATTGAAATTTTGCACCGCACCTTCAAAGGGTTTGGATTTAATGGCACTAATTTTGAGTGGCAAGCCTAGACAGTTGGCTTTAGCATCTTCAATTGTAAACTCCTTGATTGAGGATAAACAAGCTCTTTCAGCTATACTAATGCTCCTGCTGAAGATCTGAGACTTCAGTAGGAACATACTGACTGCTTTACCTGACAGTCCGTGTAAATGATATTAGAGCTTCTGCTTGTTGCTCTTCATTGAGAATGAACAGAAATAAATGCAGTTGACATATGGCTAGCGAAAGCTCTGCTCACTTTTACCTCTTTCGGTTAGCCCCAAATAGTCTATCCATTGAAAGTTTGTAACTATACCCTTGACAGAACCTCTACAACAAGGATAAATAAGAAAAGGGGCATAGGGCATAGGGTCCCCTTCTCTTGGGCATCATTGAGGTTTGAAGAATCACGGTAACTGTCAATGATTAAGATAGAGAAAGCATCGTTGAGATGCATTGCTCTATCCACTTCACCCATTGCTCTGAAAATCCAAAACACCTGAGCTGTTGGAGAATGAAAGATGTTGTGAAAATTGGTCAAATAATTTGTTTACACAAGGTTAAAGAAGAGAGAAGAAATTATGACACAAAGAATTTACGTGGTTGGGCAATATACCTACGTCCACATGAAGTGACAACATAAATTTTCACTATAACTTTGGAGATTACAACAATGACTTGAATACACTCTCTCACAAACTCAAACTCCAAATACGCCCTTGGTTCTCTCACAAATAAATAGAGAACACCCTATTGTATTTAACAAAAGTTGCAAGACACTAACTTCCTACACTGGTGCACACAAAAGAAGTTCTAATTGCTAACTCCGTAGCTCACATACATAGCTCTCATTTGCTCCACCTCTATTTATAGCTAAACGTCAGCCGAAATATCACCATTCATGAAACTTATCAAGTCAACAAAAATGGCCAGCATTTATTGCCAATGGAGTCGTACATTTTGGCTAGCATGTATTTGGTTTGCTCAGGTGTAGTTCCCTGCCCTTCTTGTCAATTCATGAATGCCAATGGAGTCATACATTTCGGCTAAAAGGTGAAGCATGTATGCATGTCTAGTATGCATGTCATGTATGCATGAAGCATGTATGCATGTCATACATTCCAACAAAAGACCACTCAAGCCTAACATAGGCATACATTCCAACAAAAGACCACCCAAGCCTAACATAGGCTTTCTCCATTATCTACCTTCAAGCCAATCAATCCTTGTCTACTTTGCTTCAAGCACAGAACGAAATGATTTACTGGGCTAAGATACTATTATCCCAGATTCTTCTTTCTTGAACAAATTTTACATGCCAATTAGATATCTAGGAAGAAGAGGCTTTAACAAATTTGCAAGAATTTTAGAATTTGCATTGTTAATAACATTGCAAAGAGATATTTGTTGGAATTGACTTATAGTGGCTGCATTCTCAATTTTTAGGATGAGAGTGATGAGATTATGAATAAATTGCAGAAGAATGAACTCTTCCTCAAAGAAGCAGGTGATGGAAACTAAGGCATTGCCCGTTTTCCCTTGAGAAAATCTATGGTATGATTTATCCTATAGATTACTCTCACAGAAATTATTAGCATCTCAGGGCAAGGAAATCTTCCTCAAACCTTAAGGAGGATAGTATAATTCATGCATTTTTTAATTATTGAGTTTGCTTTCTTTAATAATTTATCCCTCCCTCTGTTAGACAAGCTAGGCTGAGAGATATTCTTGCCTCTTCTCCCCAATGAAAATTTACCATTTAGCAAAAGAAAAAAGAAAAAGAGGTTTTGCCTATGGAAAGGGAGAAGGGAGATTAAATTAGTGACCTTTGTCTCATGAGACGTGGTTCCATCTGGTTGTGTTACTGTTTCGAATTCCAAGTAATTAATACATGGTTTGGTCATAATCCATCAAATAAAATCCATGAAGAAAACAGGTGGCATCCTATGTGAGGAGCTAAAGAAATATAACTTCATTATATGAAATCAAAAGAATGAAAAAATAAAATAAAATAAAATGAAAAAAATAAAATCCAGAAGTGAACAAATTTTGAAATGAAAATGTAACAGAATAAAATATATAGATTGGATGATCAAATTGAGCATGACTTAGTTGGCTTTGATTATCTAGCATCTAAATGAATATAGATAGCATTGTAATTGCAGCAGTTTGTGCAAAATCCCACACTACCATCACGATTACTCCACCATGGTAAAGTGAAAATAAGTTACAATTGTTGAGCTCCCTTTGAAAACTGGAAAGTTGACAAATACAGAAATGATAATCTGAAATTAATCTCACTTTTGGATCAATCTCAATTTCCTCTTGTCACTATACACTTTGGGACCTTATGACTATGACTTTATTATATAGTATCAGACACATAAAATGAAAATTCTGTAACATCTCAGCTTAGCAAGAGCTTGTGAGACATCAATTTTTCAGAAAACTTACTTGACAACATGAGCAAGATCAAAAGCTTCGCAAAACCAAGTTTCTGCTCTGGCTATTGTTGCCTAACTTGAATTTCCCACTCCAGGAAACAGATCTCTTCATGAAAATAGGCCTATTTGGCAGCAATCTCCCTTTTGAAGAACTTCCCAATAATCTCAACAAATTCCTATTCCCTTCACCTCTATTTGCAACAATTCTCATGTTTTCGTTCAATTTTACCAATTGGGTTTCTGAATTCCCAGCAGACTCTACTGGAACAATATTAGCAACAGCAAGACTGATCATTGAAGCTGACAAAGAGTCCATAGAAACTGATCTTCTCAATGGTTGTATGCCATTCACTTCCTCGTTAGAATTACCACATCTTTTCGCATCATTCTCAGACACTGATGCACCTTCTTCCTCTACACCAATCCTTAACTCACAAACCTCTTCTTCAATGTCCCGATCGGATTCACTACTACTATGTGAAATCTCCACTTGGGCTTCTTCCCCTGCATCCAAATTCTCGACATCAGGCTCTGGCACCGGCGTCATGGACGTGCTTCTGATGATAGGCGCACGGCACATGGGGCAAGTGGTGTGTGATCGAAGCCATGTATCAATACAAGGGACGTGAAAAGCATGACTACACTTGGGTAACAGTCTAAGACTCTCATCTTCTTCAAACTCACCCAAGCAAACAGAGCACTCTGTTCCTTCAACAAGACCATCATCTCTCTTATACTTGCAAACCCTGATTGAACTTATAACTGATGGTTGTAGACCAACGGTGCGTATGTACCAGATGGGATGGTCAATGATAGGTCCTTCTTCTTCATCAAAAAACTCATCCTGGGTCTCCTCAGTTTGTGGCCGTATGCTCCTCCTTGAGTTGCGCCGGCGTAAATAGTAGCGTGAATAGATAGCCAAAAAGCAAACGATAATAAAAGCAGCGGCGAGAACTGTGCCTATGGCGATCACGGAGGTTGGGATCTTATTGTGTTTTTCTGAAGAGAAGGGTGGACTTGGTGGGGGTATGGGATATGGGGAGGGAGGGAGACAGACAATCGAACAGGGACTTTGACATTCGTCTGTACATATGACTGGAAGATTAAAACTAGTACATGAACAGTTTAGATCGATATCACTCAGCTTTATATGAAGAAACCCCATTTCAAGAGACACGGATTTGGTTATGCAGACAAAGAAAACACCAAAGCAAAACCATCAGAGAGAGAGAGAAAGGTTCAAGGTTAGGTGGTGATTGAACAAAGAGAGAAGAATTGTAGGTAGGAATTGGGAGCAGGTTTGGTTCAAGACGGCTTCTTTCGTTAAAGGGTGATGTTTGAATTTGGAGAATAATGGAGAACAGAGATTGGGTATTGGAGATTAGCCGAGCTGGGTGACTTTTCTTTATGATTGTTTATGCGTTGCTTGCTTGACTTCGTAACTTTGCTTTTGTATTTTATCATTTTATGGAGGCAGGCTTTTCTGGACTTTTTGGTTCTAGCCAGGCCAGATAAACTCGAATCATTTTTGTTTTCTTTATCCATTTCCCAATCAGAAAGAATTACCATTAAAAAAATTAATGGGAAACAAAAGATTAATTACGTCGAGACAATTTCGAGAGTTCATTCTTATAGGATTAAAAAAAATTTAGTGAACGTATATAACATTTCAAATAAATAAATAAAAATTTTGAAGCCTTAAATAAAATCTTTTAGAGAGAGTTTAAGAACATGGTTTTTTATGCCACATTTTTAATACAACTCTAATATGGTCGACATTGAATAGTGGAGAAAAGAGACGTGGCACAAAAATTGTAGACGTAGAAGAATTGTTTATTTTATCATTTTCAAACATTATGCAGAGAATGGTGCTCACAAAGTTTGCAAAGTGTTGTAAGTTCTAGTTATTTTAATTGGTAAATTTTAAAAAAAAATTAAATAAGAGATTTGAGATTTAATCTCCACCTACACCAACACTAAAAATCGATTGATGTCTTAGTCTAATGATAAATAGCACAATCATCAAAAATAGACGTCATAAATTAAAATTCTATCAAAAACAAAAAAAGATATATATATATATATATATATATATATATGCACATAAAAATATATAAGCATAACGTTGTGTTGTTTCATGCATCCTTAATAGTTTAAAATACATATTATTACATGATAAATGTTATTTCCACAATATATGCACAACAAATTTTAAGTAGTAAGTTGTTACTAGCTGTTGCTGATAGGTAAAAAAATAATCTCAGTAATGAATTGAAAGTAGAACTAATAACAACTTAATCCCAAAGATTTGTTAAGAAAGTGTGATGAAAATATTGTAGACGTAACACTTTTATTATTATTATTATTATTATTATTATTATTATTATTATTATTATTATTATTGTCAACGCCTCGTGGCTACTCGACTACCCATTGTGGCAATACTTGCGCGCATATGTATATCTCAATGCGAGAATATGGCGATGTCTCATACCTCAAGTGTGTAATTGGAATATGAGTAGATTTTAAGAATATTACTAAGGGTAAGTGAAGTCACCACCAATCATTGGATTTTTTCTAAAGTGTGATTGGTCACCTGACTCTATTTGATTTTATTACCGATCCTAGGTTAAGAAAAATGACATTTTTCCTAATCTAATATGAAAGGGCAAAAAATCTTGATTCTTGAGTTTGGAAGTCTAGTTACGTGTAGGGAAGGTGTTAGGCACCCCAAAATGCATGTGCGTAGACAGTCATTTGTTTTGGTAAAACCTTAATTTTTGGATATTGGCAATTGAAAACAAGCTATTAGCATTAACTTTCAGGACTTTAAACGTGTTTGGCTTTGAGGTTTGGTTTTGGAATGGATGTGGTCCCAATCGATGCTTTCCAATTGTATTTGAAGTCGTTTGCCAAATTTCCATGGCAAAAATCCAGCAGCACTTCGCCTTAGATGCGTCATAGCACGCAAAACGCTATTTTCACAGCGAAAATCCGACAGAGTTTCGCGTTTGGTGCGCTATGGCGCACCTACAAGGTTTCGCATCTGTTTATATGACACGTATCGACATGCTCCTACCGTGAATAGTTGAATCCCTTCAAAGCATCATGCATGTTGATGCGTGTCACATTCACAGGGAAACCAATGTCACTTGGTGACATGGATCGAGACAATCACACCGCGATGAACGTGCGCACAATATAGCATTAATATGCACCTACGGCAGTTGCCTTAAACACATACCCACACTACAAGGTCAAGAGCTCTCATGACTAAAGAGGATCACTCATGTAGCCACGAGAGTCCATCATACAAAGTGCACAATCACCCACACACACGCACACACACACATACATTATGCACAATGCTATCACACAAAGAGGGAAAGTAAATCAGACATTACCAACGTTCCAAGGATTTGGCCCAGCAAGGTACGAAAAATGTAAGACAGACATTGTCATACCTAGGGAACACAGCCCAAGCATGGAGCAGGAAAAGATAAACGATACAAAGAGAGATGGAATCCTAATACATGCTCTAGAGAAGAGGCTTAGAGAGGGAGATAGAAAGACAACCACTCGAGGAGGCTAGGCCTCTAATCTACTGAACATTGCCCTTTGTGGGCTTGCATCTTCTTACTTGCGTCCTTATCCTTGTTTTGCTCGCACCTAAGAGGTCGTGCCCTCACTCCAAGCATGCAACAAACCAGCAAACAAGCAAAGAAAAAAATAGAAGGAAAGCATGCTAAAAGACAAACTAGCAAAAGATGCCAAATGGGGCAAAAAAACATGTGCAGCATATGAAAGGGGAAAACAAGTATATTATCAAACAAAAGGGGGTGTCCTAGGAGGACAAATGTAGGTTTGGATCGAGTATTCATAGTTCCATTGGATTGGAATATAGACGATACATAGACTCATGCATGAACATATAAGCAAGCGTGCAAAAAGAAATGCATAGAAGCAAGGAAAACCAAACGAGTGGCACAAAGCAAGCAAGACAAGCATATCAACATTGCATAGAGCAAAGAAAGGTGTGTATCAAGCACACCTACACCATGGAGGTGTATCTTACAAGTGGTCACACCTAATCAATCCCTAAGAGGGATGGATGCGACCACATAAGCACAAGCCCACAAGGAGCACAAAGCATGGCAAAGCCTACATCTAGACAGGCAAATATGGATATAAAGCATAGAAGCAGGCAAGAAAACATAGACATGCAAAGGAAATGATCCATACCCTTTGATATAGGCCTAGGTGTATAGATGTAGGCCTAGACCACAAGATCTAAATTTGCATCCCACCAAAAGGGCCAAAACACAAGAAAAATGAGATAACAAGAGATAGAAAGGCTTTAGAAGCACAAGGCATAGCAACCAACAAAGCATTAAGCATATGAACATGGCAAGAAGCACAAACAAGGATATAGATCAACCAAAGGTAAGCATGAAGCTATAAGCAAATATCTTAAATGAAGACAAGCAAAAAGTGTGGATTTAAAGATGATTAAAAGACCTTTGAAGTTGTTTAAATGACTTCACACAACTTCCAAAGGGGTTGGGAGCCTCTTTGTAATTCTTGAAAAGATGGAGAGCTTTATTGCAATTTTGGAAAGATTTGGGGCCAAAATGTAATTTTAGGAATTTTTGGGTCAAAATGTAATTTTGTGGAAAAAAAATGGGGTCAAAATATGATTTTGGGAATTTTTGGGATTAAAACATGACTTTTGGAAATTTTGGGATTAAAACATGACTTTTGGAAATTTATGAATTAATATGCAAATATGGGAAAATATGTATTAAGATATAAACATGAGAAAAAGGGTTTAAAATGCAAATATAATAAGTATATATGAATATGCAAAAATAGAAAATAAAATGGAAGTTTATTAAAAGAAGGAAAAACATACACGGACCCGTTTTAATTAGAAGATGGGTTGAAAGTCTTTAAAACAAGGAAGGAGTCATGTTTTTTAAAAAGGGATGGACCTAGGTCGAAACATATGAAAAGGAAGGCTCAAGGCTAATGGGTTGGCTAGGTTCCAAATGAAGATGGCCCTCGGATTGGGCCTGGGGTAAACCTGGGCCAAATCCCATTAAAAGAAATGGGTAAGAAACCCACTAAGGAAACGGGTCCGGCCCAAACCTGAATCCCTCAAAACTCTTCTGAACCATGGCCGTATACCCAAAGCTTTTTAGAACCTTCTCCTACTACCTGTTATCTCGTCCTAGCTCTCTTGCCCCAAACCCATGGCTAGAGCTACCTGACCTCATCACCTTAAATCAGCGTCGCCACCACAGGCAGCTGTTCTCTCCTCACCCAAAAATCTCACCGAGCTCCCTATCTCTCACTCTAGACCTGAGCTTTTTCTAATCTCGGAAGCTCTCTCAAAGGACCTCCACGTCTGACCACCAAGGTCACACATCTCCAATCATCACCACCGCCCATAGGGTGGTTCACCCTTCAATCTCAAGCTCCCTGATCTGAAATACCTTCCTACACCTTGAAAACTCTCAGCCTAAACTCATCTACGAGCTCGCTCTCTCTCTCAAAACCGAGTACTCTCTCTCCAATCTACGAACTAGGGTAGCCCTAGACGGTGCGTGGACTCGAAAAGAAGTGAATGAGAGGGGGCTAGAGAGATTTCTCTCTCTGCCCATGGGTCTGAGCCCCTTCTTTGTGTGTTTGATCCCTCTGAAATGAGGAATGTGTGTGGGTATAGAGCATTGAGTGATGCGTGAGAGTGAAGCTAGAGGTATGAGTTGTAATTGCATGCTGGGCTGTTGGCCAAGCATGAGCTAGTAGCAAATTTGTCAAAAATTGGCTTCTTGGGGAAGACTCTAGAACCAAACGATTTCTCATCAATCCACCATTCATTCTTTGACACTCTTCAATAATCAACGGACCTTAAACACACTCAATAAAATGTTAGGATAGTTAAATAAATTTATCAAGAGATGAACATCATGGGACCACAATAAAATAAATGTGAAACAATCGGATCCAATTAAAACTAGTGACAAGCTTTTCTTGATAAATCTAGCTAAAATCCTACATCAAATGGTAATTCTAAGCATGTGTCGAGATTAATTTCTATTCCAAATGCAGCTCACCAGAGCAATCCCAAAAACTCTAGTAATATGTCAGATATGATCTTTAATGCATCTTAAGGGAAAAAAAATTTTCCAATTTAAGAAATAAATCACATTTTAATGGCAAACTTGCGACTGGCAAATTTCTTATTTTCACAACAATTCGATCAATTCTAGCTTGATTTTTGTCTTTGGATATGAAAATGAAGAGAATTTTAATATGCTTAATGTCATGTCAAAATAAACCGACAAGACATTTGATTTAAAACTCGAGTTCCCAACCAAATTTGAAGTCGGTCAAAATATGGTATCTACAATATTGTTGAAAACTAATTTTAAACCAAATGCTAGACTTAAAAATACTAGTGACAAGACTTTAGTAATCCAATGTTCCACTTCAAATACTAAGGTTCAAATTCCAAAAATGATTCATTGGAAAGATATTACTCTTCCTAATGAATGGTTGTTGGAACGAGAAACTCAACCTGCTAAATTTGTTGTACGTTTTAGACCCATTTAACACAACCAGATTAACCTAGTTATTTAGCCAAGTGATTAACTTAGGTAAATTATGCAGATCTAGGTTAACACATATAAATCATATCATTGTAAAGTGCAGAAAATAAAGAACACAACAATATGATAACCCAGGAAAACCAAACTAGTAAAAAACCTGGGGAGGATTTAACCTAGCTATCATCAAGGTAAAACTGAATCTACTATGAAAGAATTGAAGTTTACACAATAGCGACTTATACCACTAACATCTTATTGCTACCTCGAGTAGGAAACTTACTACCATGACCACGTGACAGCTCCAAGTTCACGGACTACTTCTTTCTTGGATTCCCAACAAGTACAAGTACTCCCGCTTGTATATCTTTAAGCTCTTGAATCTGCAACTGAATTGATCACCAAGCTCTTGACATCAATCTAGATCTTGATAACCTTAAGTGTATGTGAAGGCAAACACATCTAAATCTCACAAAAGATTCACGTACACAACATAAAGAGCATCCATAAAACGTGGCTAGGGTTTTCTCTTTTATACCTAGGGCAAAACATAAAACCCTACACGTAAAACGGGTTTGGGCTGAGTTGAAAAATTCTGCAGAAAAACAATTTGCACGAACTTCGATCGATCGAGTCTAATTTTCGATCGATCGAGCAAAACAGATTTGCACAGTAAATCCTGCAGAACACTCAATTCCAACTTTGCAACTTAAATATACTTTGAGCAAGTTTAAAACAAGACCAAACGTTTGATCATGCTTTGCCAACATTACAAATTAAAATTCTAATACATTTAAACCTAAAATCTTAGAACCTAACATTTGCTTCTAATGAAATTAATCTTGATTATATCTAATAGTTTGATGGAACTGTTAAAATAAGTTTTGGTAATAATAATAACAAACCTTTAATGATCAATGAAAGAAGACATTCCTCGACTTACCCCTTCATTCAAGCAATCATGCCTCACCCTACTACACTTGCTACTACATCTACTACCACACCTACTAAGTCTTCTGCTAAGTCCAAAAAGAAAGAAGTCTGTCTTATGGTCTCAACAAATTTGTCATAATTGCACTATTAAAACAACAATGGAAGGAGGAAGAAAAAGCTACAAATGCTAACTCAGAAGAAGAGGAAGATGACCAAGAATTTGAGGCATCCTCAAAAGCCTCTGTTGCTAATAACGACAATCCTTATTATCCCTATAATCAAGTATTATTTGGACATGATAAAGATTCCACACTAGACTTAGTTGAAAATTAACCATGTTGCATTAAGTAACCTGTTATACCTATTATCAATAAATCACCAGCTAAAGCTACCTTAACTCTTGTTAAAGCTGCTTAGTATTCTTATTTCAAGGGGGAATAGAGATATTGGTGGTAATTCTACTAATACTAAAATAGTAACAAACCTAATGATTCAATTTCATAATTTAATGATTTATTTAATGATAATAAGTTATTATTATAATAAATAATAGTATAGTAATTATAGTTATAAAGTGGAACATTTGTTTATTTATTAATTATTCTATTCTTTTTATATTTGTATTATACTTTAAATTTAGATCATAATAATAATAAATATATATTATTATGAATTTGGAATAATTGTCCTATTATTATTTTATATTTAATATAAGCTATTCGAAATTATTATTTATTATTATAATTATAATAAATAATATTATATTATATTTAATGTAATATTCTATTGAATAATGAAGACGTCTCATTTAATTATGGACAAAGTTTAGTTACAAAACTAGTTGTAGTTTTAGGTTACAAATTCACTCAATAAAATAAATATTATTGCATATTTTGAAAATCTAACCATTGAATTGCATGTTTTTTACGCTTTTAATATACATGTCAAATTTTGTTTCAATAAGATATCATTTACTATACAATCTAGAAACTTATATTTTATGCATAATTTTAAATTAAAAAAACTTGCAATTTAAAATTTTATTGATGACATAGCTATTGATGTTTAATTTTCTTGAAATTTTGCAAACATAGAGAATATAAGAAGAAAATGTAATCCAATGATGGATTTGTTAAAATTCACTTCCAATAAAAATATATTGTGTGAGTTTGTAGCCTAAGGTTACAACCAATTTTGTAACTGAACTTTATCATTTAATTACCCCTCCTTCCTCCCACCCCCAAAAAATTCTCTCAACACTACCAAAAAAAATCCCTCATTCTATCCAATTGTCGAACCGCTCCAACGTCGAAGGGAATGACTTGTCTTTTTTTTATTTTTTATTCAGCCAACTTTAGTGATTTATCACATCCGCTTCTAGCTTCTCAATGGTTTATATATATATATATATATATATATATATATATATATATATATATATATGTATATGTATATGTATATGTATATGTATGTATGGCTTTGTTTTCGATTTTTTTATTTGTATGACTTTGTTCTCACATGGGTTTTCATCTTTTAGATGCATCAAAGCATGGCAAGGTTTCCCATGATATAATTTGATCGGCCTAAATGGAAGCAATTCCTCATTTGCTCTTCTAGATTTTTCTTAGGTTATATTGGTGATAGCCCTTGTGACTTGTAAGGCATGTTCATTCATAATTGACTTTTCTTTAAGAAAAAATAATAATATTTAAAGTTCTCATGTTTATTGATGGGGCAAATGTAGACACCAGGTTGCCAAATTACCAATTTTAAGTCTTACAGAAATAATTAACCAATCATGCTTGGAGATTCAGTTTCTATTGGTCATTCACACCGTATTAAAGTGATGAAGAGAAAACTCAAAAACAAATTTATTAATATAAAATGGAAGTTTTACGATAAATTCAACCCTTAAAATTTAATGTTATGTTATGTAGTACTTACTAATATGATCCCATACAGCTTCAAATTCTTGAGCTCCTCTTTCTATGGATCTTGTGGAAGGTGCTCACTACTTCAAGAACCCTCTTCAAGATTCTTTCTAGTAGCTTGTGTATGTATTGGATATAGCAACTTTAGCTGGATCGTCAGATCCAGGACTGGCCCCAGACATTTTGAGGCCTTAGGCGAGAATTAAAAATGGGGTCTTTTTATATTTATATATTAATTAAATTAATATATTTTTAATATTTTTATATTATAATATATTTCATTTCAAATCTATTTTTCTGCCTTTTAAGATGCAAATTGACTAATTAAATTTTTTATTTCAAGTTCTTCTAACATCTCTTTTTCAATCAATAATATAGCTAAATCCACTTAATCTTTCTTGAGACATTGTCGATCTTAGATATGATTTTATTAATTTTAATTTTGAAAAACCTCTTCATGCAGAAGCTTCTGTAACAGGTATTATTAATAAAATCCTATAAGCAATGCATGTATTTGGAAAAGAATCTAATATTTTTATATAATTTAGTATGTCAATTGGAGTATAATCTTTTATTTGTAAAATATCTTTTAAAATGTTTAACTCTGAAAATAAATATAAACCATCAATATCATAATAAACATCATGATTGAGAAAATTTTCAAGTTTAAGACAGTATTTTTGTAAACTATCATCATCTAGTGACTTCAATTTTGTGAAGTTAAATAGAATACCAAAAATATCTTCATATATTTGAAATTGTTCAAATCTATTCTCAATTGAACTATGAATAAGACCCACCTAAAAAAAAACACAAAACAAATCATATCTAATATCTATAACCCAAAAAAAAAAAAAAAAAGCATGCTTTATTAAAAAAAAAAAAAATGAAGGCCCAAATAACGTGAAACACAGGTGGCCCAATCTTTTTATCTTAAGTTAAGTTTAAGCAAATAAAACGTAGAGAAAGTCTTAAACTAAAGAAGCTAAGTGCCCATTCATCAAAAAAAAGAAGCCAAGCGCCCAAATAGAAATAATACCTGATACTGATAGCAGAATAGAGATGAGAGAACTCAAAACCTAGAGGCTAGAGCAGAGGCATAGAGGCAAGCTTGCTTGAGATGAGGAGGATTAGGAATTAGAGAGGCATAGAAAGGCAAACTTGCTTGAGATGAGAGAGGCATAAAGTAGAGAGAAAGAAGCAGAGTTGCAGAGGGATTTAAGGGAACGATAAAACTAAAAATTTTAGGGATTTGAATTGTTTGATTTGTGATTGTTTTGTGGTTAATCTCTTAGACCGGATTTGTAGTTTATCTTGTTAATTTTTGGTTTGTCTAGAGGATAATAATGTTATTTTTCGGCAATGATTTTTTTTAGAACCAATGTTTAACCGGATCTACCAAAATTTTTGTTTTTTAGTTAAAAGGATGTGTTGAAAATAAGACTTTATTTGAAAATAATTTTTTTTCCCTTACTACCCATTTTTTTCTAAAATTTTGGGCCCCCCTTCCACTTGGAGCCTTAGGTAATTGCCTAATTGGCCCAACGAAAGGGCCGGCCCTGGTCAGATCTTGAATGTTTTTCAACTTTGACCTAGAAGCTTAAATAAATGTTTAGGCTGGATCTAGAATCTATCAATAGCACAATTCTCGACCTATCAAGTTAAGTGCCAAGTATCAAAAATTTTGATTGATCAACATGAATCGAGATTTCAAAACTTGCAATTTATTTTTAGCACAAGTCTTGAACTTCAAATACGCACAAACCACATTCTCAAGACACAACTTTTGTTTACGATTTGCCTACCTACACTACAAAGTCAACATTTATGATTTTTCTTGGGAATGTTTGTCGTTATTTGGGTTTGGTTTTGATGGGTATTTCTCATTTGGTTATTGGTTTTGTTTTTTCTTTTTCTTTTTTGGTAAATACCCTTTCTCTATCTGTCTTTTTTATTTATTTTTTATTTTTTGGTGAGAATACCCTCTATTTGGTTGCTAAAGATATATGCAAAAGGAGAATAGAATGGACCTTAAAATTTTCAAGGTTTAAGTTGTTTTTTATTTGAGAATATGATACTTTATGAATATGACTAGTGGTTTACTGATTTTTGTTTCACAGGGTTTAAATTGACAGGAAATTAATATAGAATTAAAAAATTAAGCGGTGTTACAGGTATTACAAGTTTTATTACATTGATCTTACAAATTAATGTGTTATTGTAGTGGGCTTGGAAACCCACGAACAATTCGAGAGCTTGGAGATTACATCCGGACAAAAGATCCTTCTGTTATGTTCTTGGCCAAAACATGGACAGATGATGCTAGGCTCGATATTGCACTACGGAATTTTGATTTCAATAATAGGTGGTCAGTACCAAGTGAGACTCAAGGGGGCGGTTTGGTGCTTTTGTGGAAGGATTCAATCAATTTAATTGTAGTCGACTCCTCCAAATACTTCATTGATGCCTTTATCGACAGGCATACAAAACAAGCTTGGTGTTTCACCGGCTTTTATGGAGAACCAATAACATGGAGGAGGCATGAGGCATGGTCAAAGCTCAGTGCATTGAATACATACCCAACTATCCCATGGCTTTGTGCGGGTGACTTTAATGAGATTACTAGGCAAGATGAGAAAATTGGTGGAGCACCAAGGAATCATAATTAGATGCAATTGTTTAGAAATACCATCAATGAGTGTGGTTTCATGGACCTGGGGTTCATCGGTCCAAGATTTACATGGAGCAAGAATTTTACAAATGGCCAATCTATTTGGGAGCAGCTTGATCGAGGTTTAGCCACAAACTCATGGTTCTTGAGATTTCTAGGAACTCGGATCCATCACCTTCCTTGTTTGTCATCTGATCACTGTCCATTACTAATAAACCCACCAGGTATTGATCTGCCTTCTCAGAAAAAAGTTTTTCACTTTGAAAAAATGTGGCTCTCTAATAGCAGGTGTGGGGAAGTTGTGGAGGCAGCATGGTATTCATGTGTTGATAATGATTTGGATAGAGCTGTGATAACAAGGTGAAGCAATGTGAGAAAGATTTGACGTGGTGGAACCATAACATTTTTGGCAATGTCAAAAGGGAGCTTGATAAAAAGAAAAAACAATTAAGGGAGGAGGAAGAATTGGCTATTATAAAGGGGGATAATACTCAGGTAAGGACCTTGAAGGGGGAGATAAACACTTTGTTGAACCAAGAAACAAGAATGTGGAAGCAAAGGGCTCGGATCCAATGGTTGAGCAAGGGGGATGGCAACACCAAGTATTTTCACACACGGGCATCTCATCGTTTCAGGAAAAATAGCTTGCTTGGTATATATGATTCGACCAATGTTTGGACAGAGAATGTGGAGAACATTACAACCATTATCACAGGTTACTACCAAGAGCTTTTCACCACTATTAATCCGGACCTATCCTCCTCAATACTTGATCAGATTCCTTTTGTCGTCACAGCAAGTATGAACAGCCAATTAAATGAACAATTTAGTGCCTCTGAATTTGCTGATGCCTTGAAACAAATGGGACCTTTGAAAGCTTCCGGACCTGATGGAATGCCTCATTTGTTCTTTCAGCACTATTGGCCAATGGTGGAAGGTGATATAACACAATTTGTGCTAGCTTGGCTGAACTCAGGTACTTTACCTCATCGTTTAAACCACACCCACATCACACTTATTCCTAAGAAAAAAAGCCCAAAATACGTGATAGATTATCACCCCATTAGCCTATGTAATGTCTTTTACAAATTATTTTCCAAAGTCTTAGCCAATAGATTAAAAAAATTGCTCCCTTCAATAATCACTGAACACCAATCTTCCTTTGTCAAAGACCGTCTTATAACAGATAATATTTTGATTGCTTTTGAAACATTACATTGTATGAAAAATTATAAAGCTGGATCCTTTGGTTACATGGCCTTGAAACTGGACGTGAGCAAAGCTTATGATCGAGTTGAATGGAATTTTTTGGAGAAATTGATGATGAGGATGGGCTTTAATGAAAGATGGGTGGGTCTGATTATGACTTGTGTAAAAACTATGACTTACTTAGTGTTAGTTAATGGTGAACCTAAAGGGCTTATTACTCCGTCAAGAGGTATTAGACAAGGGGACCCCCTCTCCCCCTTCCTATTTCTTCTTTGCACGGAGGGGTTACATGGTCTTATCAAACAAGATGCAAATAATGGTGATATTACTAGCTTTGAACTTTGTAGAAGAGGACCTAAACTCACTCACCTATTTTTTTGCAAATGACAGTCTTTTGTTTTGTAGAGCAACCCCTAGGGAGTGTCACAAGCGGGAAGAGAGGTTTTGATAAAGTCGGTAATTCAAGCAATGCCTACCTATGCAATAGGGTGTTTCAAACTACCAATTTTCAAACTACCCATTGGGTTGTTGTGTAATGAGATCGAAGTTTTGATAAGAAGGTTTTGTTGGGGGCAACGTGGAGATTCATGGAAAATACATTGGCTTAAGTGGGATGATATGACAAAATCCAAGATGGTTGGGGGATTGGGCTTTCGTAATTTAGCCCTCAACAATGACTCACTTTTAGCTAAGCAAGCATGGAGGTTATTACATGAGAAAAATTCACTCTTTTACAAAGTTTTCAAGGCCAGGTTCTTTCCAAATTGCTCTCTCATGGAAGCTAAGGAATCAAGTGGAGGATCATATGCGTGGAAGAGTATTCTCTATGGTAGGGATGTGATTGAGAAAGGTGTAAGATGGAGAATAGGTGATGACTGCTCGGTTAAGATTTGGCAGCACCATTGGCTGTCAATCAAACATCCAACCCGAATTTCCTCACCCCTTGAGTCTATGGAAAATGCAACAGTGGATTTGTTGATAGATGCTGATACACGGTCTTGAAATTCAAGTGTCATTGATGGTTTATTGGCCCCAAATGAAGCTGCCTTGGTAAAAAGAATTCCTTTGGCTCGGTTGGCTTGTGCAGATGAGATGTACTGGCCATTCACTCAGCATGGGAACTACAACTGCAAATCTGGGTATCGTTTTCTCAAGGAATTACATGATGGTCCTCCTCCAAATGATGTACAACCCGATACAAGCTTCTGGAAAAAGGTTTGGATGCTGAAGGTTCCAAATAAAATCAAGAATTTTGTATGGAGTGCTTGCAAAGACTCCATTCCAACCAAAGTTAATCTGAGACGATGCTCCCTTCCCATTCCCACGCTATGTGATCGATGCTCGGTTGAGGAAGATACAGGTCTACATGCATTATGGTCATGTACAGAATTGGATCAAGTGTGGTTAGGGTTAACAGTTCGGGGTTAGCGAAATAGGAATGGTTTTGCAGATTTCCATGAATTGCTCTCATGGATCCTTGACAACCATGGTCAGCCTGAAATCTTTGCGATGACTGCTTGGACAATATGGCACCAGCTCAATCAGATTCGACACAATTCGCCAAGCTGCAGAACGGATCAGATAGCACAAGTAGCATTGGAAAAACTAAATGAGTTTATTTCCATTCTTTCACGGCTAATGTTTTCTCGTCCACAACCCAAGGCAGCATGGAAACCACCACCAAGGGGCATCTTCAAACTGAATTTCGATGGAGCTGTTTTTCAGTTAGAGAACAAGAGTGGAGTCGGTGTGGCTATTCGGGATTGCAGAGGGCAGATGATAGCGTCATTATCACAGGTTCTGCCCCAAGCCTATGATGCTATGGAGATAGAGGCAATAGCAGCACATTGTGCCTTGGGGTTTGGTCAAGAGGTTGGAATAAGTGAAGCTGTGTTGGAGGGTGATTGTCAAGTTGTCATGCAAGCCTTAAAGGAAGAAGGGCGTAACTTAGCATCAGTGAGACCCCTTATCCTTGATGCTCTTAGTCAGTTAGGCTCCTATACTAAATTACTTTACTCTCATACTAAGAGAGAAGGTAATAAACTTGCCCATAGTTTAGCCCGGCATGCTATTAATGTTAATGACTATGTAGTGTGGATGGAGGATGTTTGACCACCTTTATTTTCATTGTACCAGGTTGATTTAGCCAAACTTTCGTTAAGACAATAAAATTTCAGGCTTCCTTCTCAAAAAAAAAATTATGTGGTAGTTGATATGCACTAATTGTATTTAATGTCACATCAGTTTGTAAGTTTCATATAGTAAAACTTGTAGTACCTTTAGCATTTTTTTTTTAAATTTACTTTTTGGGCCCAATGTGTCGTGAGTGGTCCAAACCATCTGATCCAACTACGCTGAGCCCATAAATACGGTAGGACACTGGTCAGACACGACCATTCTTGCAGTAAGATATGGTGCAATTGAGGATTTGGGCCAAAATAAGTACAATTATGACAATGGGATTGTGGTGGATAAAAATGACTATTTCAGAAAATAAAAATATTATACAGGGGGAAAAAATTGCTGTTACATTTTTTTTTTAGGAGAAATGGTTGATACATATACTAGTGAGAGGGTCATCTCCATGGAAGCTAAATGGAGGGTTGGGGATGGAAAATAGTTATCTTCCCAGGGATAATGGTGGTAGGGTAATTTCGCTCTATGTAGCACAGGTATAGACTATAGACACAAACTGGTGTACAACATGATATGAGACATAATGACATGACATTTTTTGAAAATCTAGGATACAGTATGTCGTGAATACAAAAATTAATTAATTAATGTGTTTTAATTATAAGGTTGAAAAAATAATTTTTAAAAATAAATCAAGCTGTATTTTTACTGTTTACTATTTACTATTTTTTCTTGTTTTATTATTTTTTTCACTCCTTGAAAGATTTTAAAAAATAGAAAAGTAGAACACTAGAACCTAACTGCCTACTTGTGTTGTTTCTTGGTTTCTTCGATGTTTACTCCATAAAAGAACACCAACAGCCAAAACAACCGGCATCAAAAATTAAAAACCTCTTCTTTTTGTTCCCCGGAAAGTAAGAATTCAAAAAAAAAAACAAAAAAAAAAAAACAAAACAAAACAAGAACACCCACAACCTTAACAATCCGACAAAGAGAGAGAGATCTAAAGGCCAATCTTGTGCATAAAGTGAGGAGGAAGCAATAGATTTGCACCGAAGAGCTTCGATTTGTACCTAGAGCAGCTCCAATCTACTCGAATGAGCTTCAGTTTGTGCTAATCTATCTTTTTTGAGTAGTTGGAGTGGAAATCCAACGAGATCTAAGGCAGAAAATTTCTCTCCAAACTTCTCGTATAACTTTATGTTGGATATGACTTTTGAAACTCTAACCGTTGAATTAGAGGTTCTTATTATATTATCCATACTTACAAAATTTCAAAAATATCAAAGATTAATAGCTATGTTATCATTGACATGTTTAAATGTTAAGTTTTTGTAGCAAATAATTCCGCATAAAAAAATAAATTTTTTGATCGAATAGTAAATAATATCCGATTTGAACGAAATTTGAGAAGCGTAGTAAAAAGATAAAGAACATGTAATTTAATGATTATATTTTTAAAATTTACATTCAATAAAAAGATATAGAAAAAGTTTAGAGAGTTTCTCTACAATCTAGTTCAGAGAGAAATCTTGTCCATCTAAGTAGTTGATTTTTTTTTTTTTTTTTTTTTTTTTTCCCTATAAAAAAAAAAAAAAAAAAAAAAAGTAGTTGATTTTTATTTTTATTTTTTTCCATTTCTCCTATTCTCAAAATTTTTTTTTTTTTTTGGGTGTCCGTATCTTGACTATATCCAGACCGTGTCCAAGCCAGGTCCCAATTAAAAAGTTAATTTTTTTCCTTTCTCAACACGTACTAAACACAAACGTGCGTGTGTCAATGCGGTAGCCGAGTTTGACATGTGTCAGACACAGGTACGGCGTCGTTTTTGGCATGCCTTGCTTCACAAATTTCACCCCCTTCCCCATTTTTCTAATGATGCTTAGGTTGCAACTCTTACTCATGATGATTTGGGTTGGTAGAACTTTCACCTTGTAGATCATGAGGAAAGCCATAGAGACTCTGCTTCGGGGTCCAATATTGAGGTAGTACTAAAAAGTTTCTGGTCTAGTATCTGAAAACTTAAAAAAGTTACGGGGAAGATTTATGCTCTTTGCCTAGAAGGCTTGTTCTGATGATTTGCAACAAATGTTAATCTGAATAGGAGGAAAATTCTGCTTAAAGCCATATGTCATTTGTGTTCAAAAGCCCCAAAATCTACCATGCATGCTCTTTTTGGAACTATGAACCCGTTTGGTATCAAGATTTCTTTTGGGTTGATTGGGCAAAAGTGTCACTTTTTTCCTTTGCTTATTAACAGTGCTGGTTGGAAGTAAACCTCAAGCCTTTGAGTTATTTGCTGTTACGACCGGTTCTTATGGAATTATAGGAATAAAAGCCGGTTGAATGAACTAGTTGTACCATTGGATAAAGTGGTACAATTTTATTTAATTATTAACTTAAGTAAAAATCATATGAATAAATATTTTAGTTTGCAAAATCCTAGGTTTAGAACTATAAAGGTAATTTTATGAATTTAATTCATATTAGTAAATTCTTTGTGTTTTGTATATATAATATGGTTGGTAATATTGAAGTTTTCAACATGAAAAAAAAAAAAAAAAAAAAAACCCTAAATACTAAGAAACCTAAACACCGTAGAATAGGTTCAAGAAGTTTAATTGTGGTTGTATGATTATGGATTGAATAAATCTAATTCAAAACTGAAACAGATGAATCACTAGTTGATAGGTAAACTAGAACACTCCTAGTTAGTCCCTAAGGAGAGTTTGTAAGACAATTTGAGAGCAGAACAAAAATAAAAAATGCAAATACTGAGAAACCTAAACACCATAAAATAGGTTCAGTTTAAATGGGGTTCTATGACTATGGATAGAATAAATCCAATTCAAAATTGAAGCAAAATGAGTTGCTGGTCAATAATTATGTTTCTTATGGATATAACATAACAAACATTAGGATTGGTGAAGTTGAAGATAATTTTCAATAAAATAGTTATGTTGCTAAATATATATTTACTTATAAGTATGTTTAAGTCTAACATGGTTATATGCTTGTACATATGTTTATCATACCTTCATAATGTGCAGGTATCGCAATATCAATTGTATTAATCATTTTGGTATGGTAAAGGAAAAAAATTATATTAGGCTTATATATTAATTCATTGTAGATATATATAAAAAAATCTTTGTACTTACTATTATTATATAAGTTAAAGATTTTTTTTTTTTTAAAGAACAATATTGTTATTGAAATTCTCTTTTTGGCATCTCATAGACTGGGTTGGGTGATCAATTTGATCGAAACAGTACATGACCTGATCAAAACCAATGTAACCCGATGGGTTTTAAGCAACCCGTGTGACCCAGGTGAGTTGTATTAACTTGCCAAGTTTGTGAATTGTGTAACATTACATTAATTGGTCCACTTTATTGACTCTTTTATTATTTAAATGTATGATAATATGGTAATTTAAACAAGAGTTTGAGATTTTCCTCTTTATTTATTTAATATACGTAATTTTAAAACATGTAACAAGATTTTATTTAGCAAAACCTTTATTGCAATCTTGAATGATAATTGCGAGTTTAATTTAGGCATATGCTTTTTTTTTATTTACATATTCAGGTTATGATTTCTTAAACTTAATTTTATATGTATTTTTTTTAAAATTTTATTTGACCCTATGGTTTGACCAATGCTCACTAGTTGAACCAGTGACCCAGCTCATAAACCGGGTCAATATTCAGTCCAGGTTTAATAACTATGATATACTACTATTTAAAAGACTTCCCTTCTTTGGACTAGATATTTTTTTGTTCCAAAATACCCTTACAGCTTACGCTTAAGTAAAGACAAAACTAAATGATAATCTAGTAAAAAAAATACATTTATAAAATATTTCCTTTAAGATATGACCACTTTTTTGTTGGTTTTTTCTAAACAGATATCTAACATTGCTTGCCATCCACTTTTTACTACTTATCAAATTTTTTTTATAAGAAATTTTTTTTCTTATCCACATACTTTTTCAATGTATTTTTTTTACACTACTTATCAGTTATCAAAAAATCGTTTCCACTTCAATAAATAAATAAATAAATAAATAACTTTTCCACATAAAAAAAATTTTAAAAAAAAAAATTCTTCAGTCCCACTCCTACATATTCAAACTAAATGGTTTTAGTTTCAAACACTTCCCACATCCCACGTTTACCACTTCCAATCTCACTTTTATTTTATTATATATATATATATATATTAAAAAATAACCTTTTCTTCTTTATCTTACTATCATTATATAATCACACACTATCTCTATTTATATATATTTCACCTGTCCCTTTTTCAATTTCTTTCCATAGACTTTTGGATTTCAAAATTTTTTTGCCCACTTCATTATCATTTCCAATTTCAAAAAGGTTTAGCTCAAAAAAAGAAATTTCAAAAAGGTTGTTTCCTTTGACATTGTTAAAATTATTAATTTATTAGTTTGTGTATTTTTGTTTTCATAGTTTTTTACTAATCTCACCCATTTTTTAATTTCTTATTCTTTATCTCTTTCCCAAGTCTCTTTTCCAGCTTATATCTACAATTCCTTTGATTTCCACAATTTTTTCTTTATTTCATCACTATCTTTCTTTTCAAACAAGTAAGTTTCATTTGACATTGTTGAAATTATTATTTGTAGGTTGCATTTTTTTCATTTCATAATTGTTTTTCTAATATTACTCCTTTTTGATATGGCCATAGTCAAAGAGACAGAGAAGCAACAGAAGCGAGAAGATTATCATTTGAGTATACTTAGATTAGCGAGGGACGTCACCTATTTGGCTAGCTTCATTGTTTTGATATTCTCTATAGCAAAAATCAACACCTATATCTTTCCAGATTTGCCACAAATCATATAGTAAATTTCTCATTAAAAATAAAAGTAAAAATCCTAAATGATGTATTATTATAATTTTTTTTTTAGGGAGGGGGTGTTTCTTTTTTTCTTTTTTGTTTTCTATTTGTATAATATTGACTTTATAAAAATTCAAGTCGTACATCATTGCTGCTTTCTTTTCATGCCGTTTTTTTTTTTTTCCCCTATTTTTCACTTAGCTTTGTTTCGGAAATTTGTTGTAGTGATCATTGGCCTTTTTGAGGTTGTAGCTTTGAGTTTGAGTTTAGTTGATTATGTATCGAAAAACTAACTTTATTTTTTTTTTTTTTGAATTTATAAAATCTTACTTAATATTTAGTTTCGTAGAGGTATTATTAAGGGTATTAGCCTTCTAAAGGGGTGGGTAATTTATTTGACGGCTTTAACACTTTAGCTGCTTATTTGTATCAAAGATTAAAATTGGAATATACTTGCGGACATTTTTTGTGTAATTTGTGTGTATCATCTTACCTAGTTTGTAAATAGCGGCAATTTGATTTTAAATATGTACTAAAAATATGATGTGAAGCATTGTGTTTCCATTTAAAGTACAAAACACCTAGGTGTACGAGGTTGTGGGTGTGTAAAGAGATTTTGCAATGCATAAAATTGTTAATATGTACATTGTACAATTGTCACACATCTATGTTAATTGATACAGGTTTGAGTTCAAGAAGCATTCAAATTGAGTAATGTTTTTAAAACTTTTTTTTTAATGATATAAATAAATTAATACTTGTCTAATCACACGCGCTTTGTGCATGTGGTGATACTCTTTTTTGGGTTTAGTGTCAAGTCCAATCTTCTGTCTCACTTTTCCTGCTCCACTCTTTTTTGGGTTTACTATTAATTAATAACCGTAGCATTAATAAGTCAATAATGATAGTATTTAATTAATTAGGTGAATACGTGACAAGTTTTTATTGGTGAAGTATAGAGTGGAGCAGAAAAAATAGAACAGAAGATTTGGACTCATTAGTGTCATAATTTTTCATTTATCTCAATTTGATGTTTACATAATTATCTACAAATATTGCACTTTTGTGGATTGCTAATAGTGCTAATACAACTAAGAGTGTCAAAGGCTAGCTTTAAAAAATGAATACTAAATTATCATTGAAACCACATAATTTCATTAATAATTTGTATTCATTATAATTAAAGATTATTATACTTTTCAGTCACAAAAAGTCCTAAAGGTGTGGTGAGAAAATTATTGGTTAAAACATCATTTTAGCCTCTATATTTTAGGATTATAGTCAATTTAGTCTCTACTATTTTCAATTTGCACTCAATTTGGTCCTTATCGTTAAATCACTAATGAAAAATGTCAATGTGGCAAACGGTTTGCACAATTGGCATGCATAATATTAAAATGTTAAATAAAATGCTGAGGTGTCTAAATTTTAGTGGCTGATGTAGTGACGTCAGCGCTTAGATGGCCAAAAATAAAAAAATAAAAAAACAGAAGCCACACCAACTTTTAAGTACATATTTTTCTTTTTTTTACCGATCTTTTTTCCTTTTCTTTATTTCTTCTTTTAATATTCTTACAATTGTTTTATCCATTTAGAATTACATTTTAATTTTCTCAATATTAGTTTTTAATTTCTTGCTAACCAAACAAAGTTTCATTCCAATTCAGTTCTTGCAATTTCTTGATAACCAAAGAATAATCTAGTCCAACAATTCCGGAACAACACATATCACATTATTTCTAACTTTCAATTTGGCTTTCAATTACTGGGAATCTTATGCAGTCGATCAACAAAGATAAAATTAATTCCATAAATTTCAGCCAAAATCCCAAATGAAAACTAAACCCCAAACCCAGATTCCCCATAACCATTCATCCAGCACTACAGACCCACCACGGAGCCCGATCCATGGCCACGAATCGACCGTGACTCCTTTAACCCAGATCTCTTCGTCTCAAGCTCTACCCGTAAGAACCCAACCCCATGTCGCTGCCGCTTTGTCAAGTGTTAATGATAGACTGGTGGAAGAACATAGCTGACAAAATGGAGTAACGAGATGTGTGTGATTTGGAAATTTAAAGAGAGGTGGAGATGAAGATGAGTGGTTTGGTGGATTTGGGTAAGGTTTGGGGTCTAGTTTAAATTTGGGATTTGGGTTGTATGGCCATGAATAACAGATAACAAAAGATTAGAGAGAGAGAGAGAGATGAAAGCTTAGAGATTTTTTTGGATAACCAAACGACAGCTTGGAGATGAGCTTGGGCAAAAATAAGAAGAAGCCAGCTGCCAGCACAAACGTGTCCTTCTTGTGATATTATGTGGCTTTTTTTTTCTTTTTCTTTTTTGCCATCTAAATGCTGATTTGGCCACATCAACCACTAAAATTTAGACACATAAGTATCTAATTTAATATTTTAATATTAATGATGGCAATTGTGCAAACCGTTTGTCACTTAGACATTTTTCGTTTAGTAAGTTAACTGTAGGAACCAAACTGACTATAAGTTGATAATAGCAGGGACTAAATTGACTGCTATCAAAATATATGGACTAAATTGAATGTGAACCCAAAATGTAGGAACTAAAATAGTGTTTTCGCCAAAATTATTTCACCCACAAATGCATAATACTTATCACACCGTATGTGCTAAGTTTTTTTGTGATTGTCTCCATCGCCATCTTGGTCTTCATGACCTTCCCGCTTTCACACTTCATACCCTTCATATTTATGATACTCGGTTCCAAAAAAAAAAAAAGAAGACAAAAAAGAGATTTTTTTTAGGGGCAACTCAGTAATTTTGATAGTGAGGTTAGCAAAATATATATACCTTACATCAAAAACACTAGCCACCGTTAATTAAAATAAAATAAACAAACACACACTTGTGATTGGGTGTGGCTTGTGTCCAGTGGAAGTTTCCACTGGACACGTTGGATGGTAGACACGTGTCCACTCTTGGACACGTGTCCGAATCCGGACGTGTCCAGTGGAAATTTCCACTGGACAAAAGCCTTACCCCTTGTGGTTTATACATTAGAAGTGAAAGTCTTATAGATTAGAAAGGCTAGGGAGAAGGCTACGTGGGTTTATAAAACAAAAAACAAAAAAAGGCTTGATTTTCTATTTGTTTAAGAAGTAGAATTAATATTGGTCAAACTTTACTACTTTAGGGTGTGGGTGGAAATATTGTACAATTAGAGATAAAATTTTAGAGGAAAGTTTTCAGTCCTTATAAGCGTGTAAGGTGAGTAACCTTTCTTCTAATTGGTTTTATTTTGCTTATACCATTTATTTTAATTACTGAATATTGTCTTATAATTGTTTTCAATTTTATTTTAACTGTTTTAGTTAAATTGATTTAAAGTAAAGAATAACAAATCATCATAAATATATTTAATAACTATATATATGATTTTATATATTTATTTGAATGAGATATATTTTTGTTTAAACTATGATTTGATATATATATATATATATATATATATATATATATATATATATATATATATATATAAAATTTTGGACAATTTGACTATGTTTTGACTCTAATACCCACCCGATGGGGGTTATTCATTAGTACCAAAACTAGTTCTATTTGGAGCATCACGAGTATATCATATTTTTGGACCCAGCTAATGAGGGGATATACATTAACATGGAACTAGTTTCATCTAAATCTGATGCCCAGTCATGAGAATATAGCGTGACCATAGTCATAAAATATTGTTAAGAATATGAATTATATTTGAATATATGAACTATTTTAAGTCTATGAAACTTCTTATGTTTATTTTGAAACTCATAGTATATTACAATTTTTTATACATGTTAAGCATATGTTTGGGTAACGCTGAACGCGTCCAGCGTTCAGCGTTTCCCCTTCTTCTTTTTTTTTTTTTCACTGCCCGCATCTGTCCTTTAGGAGACAAAAGTCACTGTGCGTGAACAGTGCACGCACTATTCATGTACTGTGTGTGCACTGTTCACATACTTTTCAGCAATTTTTTAATTAAAAGTGGGTCTCACTGTATTATTTACCCATTTAAAAATTATTTTGCTATAATGTTTTCAGTTTTCAGTTTTCAGCTGTATCCAAACGGACCCTAAATATTTGATCCTATGTAAAATGTATTATTTTGTCAATGTATATATGCTTGTCTCAACTAGTTAGGATTTGGTTTCTTATTGAGTTGTCAGCTTACCCCTCTTTTCCCCTCCAGTTTTAGATTGTGAAGAATAGCAAGTTTTGAGAGTTTTGCTGTTGTGTTGTGAGCAGGGAAAGAAGCTTAGTGATTTAAGGATTAGATGGTCTTATAATAGTCTTATATCTATTGGCCAATGGGCATTATGGACATAAGGTTTGGATTTTTTTTTTTTTTTTTTCCTTTTGAATTATTGGGATCTATTCATAAAGAAATTGTTGAGATATTTTGGATTTATTTGGTGTGATTTTTGAGGATAAATTTTAGTTGCTAAGAAAGCGTGCTTACTTTATAAGTGTGCAGTCGTTATCATGTACCTAGCTTTTGCTTGGGTTTGGGGCATAACAATTTAATGGTATCAGAACTCTAGGTTTGATTTGTAGGGATTCTCACAAGTCTAATTATTGAATGATAGTTAGGGTATGTCCTATTCAGAATGTGGAGTGCTTGATTATTATTAGAGAATTAGAAATTGCAGAACAATTTAGGGGGTTAAGGTTTGATGTTGGAGCTATGATTCCTCGATTTTAGTTTATATGGAGTTAAGAAATTTTCAAAAAATTCGTAGTGCGAAGGAAAATCAATTTATGGTTATTATAGTTCAAGTTATATTATATGTTATGGATATAAATTTTGAGGGCATTTAAAGAATTCATTTATAATATTGGTGGATTTCTTTGGATTTTGATGTTAGGGACTGACTTTCTTTTGATCAAATCATTGTATTTGTTATTGTTGACCTACATGGATTACCATTGCCTAATTTATGAGTGAGGCAGTTCTTAAATGTTTTTAAGACATGTTCTGTTACATTTCTTTTCTATGGACCTGGAAGATTGTTTAATATCCTTGGTAATAAGTATTGATGCCAGAAATATAATTATTTGATCTTAATTGATAAGAGTTAATGGATTGACGCAATAGAACATGAAGTGTGTAGGAAGCAATGTTTGTGGTATTATAAATTTGGATGAGTGAACCATATTTTGACTGGATATTGATAGATTTGGGTGGCAAGAGGGTTTATTTTGAAAGACTATTACAATTTGAATTATAGTCAATTGTGGTATCTTTTGTTTTATATTGGCAGATAGTTAATTATTATAAAGTTGCATTATACTCTAAGTTCTAGGCTGCTGGGATAATATTATCTGCAAGGTGAAAAAAAAAGAGGGGGGGGGGGTGGAGATATTTCATGGAATTCCATCCTAGCTAATTTACACTTATAGATTATGATTTCATAATAAGCAACACATTTATGAGGAACTCAACTCTTCAATGAGTTCAAACCAAGCATTATCTAGAGGTTAAAGGTGAATAAAATTTTGCTTAATCTTGAAGATAATTTATAAGATTAGATAGGCATTCTATGACAAACACTATATCAATGCTCAATTGATTTTTATGGAGACTTTGGAAATTTCTATTTTACCATTTTGAGGATGGAAAAGTCTACGAATCTATTGTGAAATAGTTTTGAACTTATATTTAAGTAGAGTAATATACCACTAGGTGGGATGTCAAAGCATAATGATTTACGTTGAACTTTGATCATGTGGATTTTCCTTCATCATAATTTTGGAGGCTCCATCACTGCTTAGAATTATTGGAGGTTATTTATTGAAAAAATATCATTTTTAATGGGCTTACTTGAACATGTAGGCTCTAAAAATTTTATTCGCTATGGAGGTAGTTTGTAGAGCAGTTGGGTCAGAGTGATAGGTATCTGAAAAGAGTTCAAAAACTATGACCAAATTTCTTAATGCGGTTAGGCATCAGTGTTCTTTGGCTTGGTATCGAGTTCCAAACAAAGGGTGCGGCAAGGTTAACACCCTAGCAATTGACAAGTGACCGCATAAAAAAAATGCTCCGACACAAAGCATTCTTTTGTTGGAAAGTGGAAGAGAAAGAACACAGAGAACATGAATTATTTATTTGCGTCTCTTTGGAAGTGTTCTATATTGTCACGCACCATCTCTCACAAACAAAAATATTGATAAGACTGGCAGTCTGGCACAGTGGTGTTTGATACAAAAACTAATTAATCATCTAACACTAATGTTTAGTGTCATATTTATAGACACAATCTTTGTCAAAAGTTGTAACCCATTACTAACAATCAAACATATTTATTAACTGTTTCTCAAAACAAAACAAAAAAAAAAACATATTTATTAAGTCACATCATTCAACTAATTGTTACAACACTTTGATATGGGCTGAACCAGACCCACTAGAGACATTTCATTGGGTTCAACTCGGCCCAATACTTTTAACACCTTATTTTCTCATGGACATACCGACATAGACGATACAAGCTTTGTGCCCAATACAAATACTCTGTTTTTATCTCTTTTCTATATAACATTTGTTATGAATCATTAAAACAGTAATATCAGTGGAGTCATATTAAAACATGTAGTAACTTGTTATTTATAATTTGGTGTAAATATATTGTAAACACAATATTACTCCGTACATTTTGCTTGAAGCAAAATGAATACCACCAACACCAAGCAACCAAAAGAGTGTTCTCTTTTTTTTCTTTTCTTTTTTTCTTTTTCTTTTTTTGAGGAAAGAAAAAGGGATCTTTGAAGCTCCTGAAAAAGCACGAAGTTTTTACTTGCAAGGAACACAAGTGACAGGTTAGCCTTATATTAGGTACAAACCTTTAGCTTGGAGTGACAAAACATGCTAAATTGGCGTTATCCCTTAGCGTGATAGAATATTCTTTCCAAGCACTCTGTTAGTCCCGCAAGCACTCCCTCACGCGAACCCCTTTGGAAAACTATAATATTACTATTTACTAATCTTTATCCTCCTCAGTCACAATTTGAAACATAATATATAAATATGCATTCTTCTGTTGATTGAAATTTCATTGTGCTTGATTTCTTCAACAAGGGTTACATATAGTCGTCATATTCAGAGATAAGAAAGCAAAACCGTTCGATATGTCCAGAACAGGTTCAGGGCTTTCCTGCAAGTTGCGAAGCATTCTTGAAACAATTCACCGTGACAGGTCTTGCTCCGGCTATATATCTCAGGGACACCGGCAGGTTTTTTCTGTACATAAGCTTGGAAATGGTTATGGAATGAACGAAGGGTCAAAGTTTTTCAGCACCAATAGCAAATCGTGGAAAAAACATGATGCTAATACGTAATCTTCTCTTGCTTGATCATTCATTCATCTTTCTCCAAATAATCTTCAGGTTTTTCAAGAATAATTTTTTAATAGTTTCTTTGCTTTTAATTTTAGGGTCAATCAAGAAAAGGGCAAAGTTCAAACACCTGCACCAACCCCTCCAAAGTTCAACCTCCCTTCTTGGTATGTATTCTCGTTAATATTTGTTTTTTAAGGAATTATAAAAAGGTGATAAATTATTCAATACTTCTAGACCAATATTTCTTCCTCTCGATCACCTTGGATGCACGGACATAGACACGTGTACGGATACGGGTACGATACGGGGACAACAATTTTTGAGAAATTATAACATAATACGGCAAATTGGACACTATTAGGACACGGATATTACACGGGTACGACACAGATACGGCACTCTAAATGAAGTGTCCGCGCATCCTAGTCAATCACATGATAATAAGTCCTGTTAATTAAATTTACAACTAAACCTACCATTTATATGAGATAAGAGAGTATTAATTGTTGCCCGAGTATTTGAATAATTTGTTTAAAAAATGTGGGGGATTCAAAGATATTAATATAGAAACTTTAGAGTTTTTTTTTTTGGTGCCTGTACGCTGAATTCAACTTTCTAACTTGTTCCTATATTAATAATCTAATAGAAGTCGTACAAACTATCCCGAGAGAGAGAGAGAGAGTCGTGCCATATAACAATGTGGTATATAGGAATTATTCCAGAATTATCCCATAGTGGAATAGCATATGATTCTTAGGAAAACTGGAAAATCAGGAGGTTCCATTAGTTTAATTAGATATTGTTTCTCAAAAAAAAAAAGTTTAATTAGATATTAATGATACACGTTAGAAAATTTTGGAAATATTTATAGAATTTGGTTAGTATGATCAGCATTTCGCATGAGGGTGGGGCAGTGTCATCATGTGGGCAAACTGATGAATTACCAAACCATACAGGGCAAAATGGATATTGGGCTCTAGCTTTGCTTTTTCGCTACCATTGTGGAACTGGAAGCAGGATTGGAGGAAACTACAAAGGATCGAAGGTACTTTCAGCTGTGCAATTTTTCAAACTTGAATTTTCTATCAAGCTTTCTTATGTTATGTCTCTTAATCTGCTTAATTAGAATTTAGAAAATAAATAAACATACTTGTAAATTGTAACTATTCTTTTTGGATTCACAACAAATTCCGATATTGGCATGATCAAACTTGGGAATAGAATTATTTCCCAAATTAAGGGTATAATTGGGAAAAAAATGAACTTAAAGCAAAACACAGCTACAAACTTGGCCTAGAAGAGTAAAAAGTAAAAACACTTCTACTTCTATCTATAAGGTAATACAAAAAATATAGTATCATTTATTACTAAAAGGTTTTAATTCATTTATGGAATTATTTGGATGTTATAGGAGAGGCAGAAATAGTGGCTAAAGAGATTGAAATTGTAGCGGAGGTAGTAGAAAAGGTGGGCACTGTGGCAGAGAAGGTATCAGCAAAAGCTGCAGATAAGCTTCCTGAAAATGGTAATCTGAAGAAAGCAGCTTTGTTGGTTGAACGTATTTCAAAAGAGGTTGTCCACGACGCTCAACTAACAGAAGATTTTATCCACAAGGTATTGCAATATAAAAGTACTCCCTTTGAACCATTGTTAATTCGCAAGGCATTGCGTTCATTTGCTGATACCTTCTCTTCCTTCACTTTATTAGTATTTTTCTTCATTGACCAAGCATCAGTTCTTGGCAATATACATAATCATTCACTATCAAAACAACACAATTTTGTTTGATTCAACATAGTGCATGAAAACATCACCCGAGGAGGGCATGATACCCTCGTGGCTCATCACTTTGTGAGTATGAGGTTATGGATTTCGAATAATGGTACATCCCATCTAGTACTGGGGTGGTCCTGCATTGAACACACCTACAAATCCCCTTTCTATGATTCCAAAAAAACTGTATATATTAAAACAATTTTAAAGCATTACTTAGGCATCTCCCAAGGATGTGCAAACATCATAAACATGCATTACGCGAGTAGTGCATACATGTATTTCCATAGTGTATAGGTATTGAATGATTTTTGTTTGATCAAAACATAGGTGGATACATTGAAGGAAGACGTGGAGACTCTGGTTGAACCCGTTATTGATCATATTGCGAAGCAAGAATCCAAAGCGAAGTAATGTTAGAATTTGTGCCTCCGTAAAACTTCATGTTACCTTGTAATGTATATGTAACACTCCCAAACAAAGAAAAGCACCATATGTAAATAAAAACTAATAGAGGAGTAAACGTATTTTGAATTTTTTCTCTAAAAAAAAAAGCGTATTTTGAATTGTTCCTATTGGGGGACCACAATTTGATGTTAGAAAAATTGGTTTCGCATCTCATACAAAACCCACAGTAGATGCAACACAAGGATCTACTTCATTCATGAGAGATAACATGTAACCTTGAATTCTAGAATAAAGAATAGAAAGTGTACCTTAGTGCAGTAAAATTCAAAAATAAAACTTAAGAATACCTTCAATCTTCAACCCAATTCTACATAGTACCCAAGATGAGTGATCTCTCAATCAGTTCTTACGTACATTAATTTTCCTTTGGAAAAGTGAATTCCAAAAAAACTTGTAGAGAAAAACTGCTTTCTCTTCTTTTAATCATATGTACGTTTTAACTACTTTGGCAGTTACTTTATTTAATAACTCTTATTAAATAAAAACTAATTATCTAATTGTGTTAATCTTTTGGGCTAGCCCAATTGGGTTTAAGTGTGCGGCTTGGGATGAGACCAAATGGACTAATAAGGCTCTAACTCCAATAGGCTTTAGACTTATCTGTTAACTCTTGACAAGCCCAAAGTTATCACTAATTATATAATAAGTATCACTATAGAAATATAATTACACTCTAGGCCTTATTGATAAATTATATTCCAAGCCTCTAATATAATATCATTTGACTCCATGAAATATCTATAGTGAACAAAGTCATAATTAATTTTCACTTTGTAAACAACTATTTTATTCCTTTAGTTATTCATATTTATGAAATCTAATTTCATAAAATATGAAATTTAGTAACATTTTACTAAAGTGGTCGGCCCTGAATAACCAATTCCCATTTAACTTATCTCAATGTGATAGTTTGTATCTCTATAGAAAGAGATTATGAATTCCATCATGAGAATATGTGTTCTCTCAACACTAGGTGTAATTACCCAACATACTGAGGTTTTGACCGTTAAACTAGATCTCACTCTTGATATATCAAAGTAACCTACATTTCACGATCAGGTTCACTATCCTCTCAGGATTAAGAGTCTATGTAATTAAAAGTCTTGAGATTAATTATTCATGTGACAGTTTTTAATTGAATAATTAATCTCACAGCGGTCCAATTCTTACACACTTAAGACATATCAACACATCAGTTAGAAGTCTTCACTTCCATGATCAAGATAAATCATCTTAATTAATGTGTTATACTCTTTGTAGATGAAACACCCAATTTCATCATCAACTACGAACTATATTTTGAGTTTACAAAGAATTTGTGATTTATATTTTCTGTAACTAAATCATATAAATCACATACAATGCATCTCAATGACTATGATAATGTCTCATTAGTTCATTTATAAATAGTTTCAAATAATTAAACAATTTAATTATTTATAACATGCCAAAAAATTGGATTTTAGGGCACAAGCCCTAACATTTGACTCCCTAAAACCATTCTAAAAACAAGCTCATGTGGTATGATGTCGAAGGCCATAAAAAATTTGAGTGTGTCTTCCTCATCACCAATTGGTTTTGAGGTGGAATGACACGGTTCCGGTCTGACAAACTATATTAGAACCAAGGTCATGAGTTCGAGTTACTAGAGGGTCATTGTAAGGGAGGGATTATTGGGGGGTACCACAATTTGACTTCCTACAACCATTCTAAAAATAGACCCGCGTAATGTGATGTCGAATGCCATAAAATATTTGAGTGTGTCTTCCTCATTACCAATTGGTTTTAAGGTGGAATGGCACAACTAACGATTCGACAAATGGTATTGTTTTTTTGTTTGTTTAGACCCCTTGAAAATAGATTAGTTTAGCCTAATTAATTAACCAAGTAATTATTTAGGTTAATTATTCAGTTCTAGGTTAAACACATACAATCATATCATATAGTGTGGAAAAATAAAGTAAACAACTATATGATTACCCAAAAAAACCAATGAAATCAACCATTTCAGAGTAAAAACCTGGGGAGGATTTAACCTAACTATCTTCAAGGTAAACAAATCAACTATGATAGAATGGAAGATTACAATAGATTTAAACCCTAAATCTAAAGCTACCTCAAGTAGAACTTACTAACATGGCCATATGCAGCTTAGATTCCACAAATTCTTCTATCTTAGATTTGCTTAATACAATCTCCCCATTTGTGACTTTGAGAATTCACTCAAATGTTTCAGATCACCATCAGTAGTAGATCTTTATGTAGCAACTTGTTTTCTCTAGTTCTTGATTATAGATCTCATTCTGATAGAGGCTTGTAGAGTTAAAAAGTACAAAAACCTCTCAAATCTCACAGAAGTAACTCACAAGTCTTTCAAGGGCCTCTAAAACGTAATTAGGGTTTTCCTTTTATACCTTATAGTGTTGGACTGAAATCCTAAACATTTTTGTGGGCTTGGGCCTAATTTAAATTCTGCAGAATTAACTTATATGTGATTTTCGATCGGCCGAGTGTAATTTTCGATCGGTCGAGCTTCATAGAACTTGAACTCTCCTTTTTGCAGCTTAAATGTTCTTGAATTTTGATTTGTACAATCTTGAGCAATGCCTAACACCTAATCTAGACATGATTTTGTTCTCAGTTTGCCAGCAGACACAAAATAAGAATCTAAATATTTAATCCTAAATACTTCAAACCTAACAGTTCCCGTTAGAAAAGATTGTAATCATTCTAAGAGAAATTGTTTAGTATTTCAAAACCAATGCTTCTTCCATTTATAAGAGAAACATGCACAATATTTTCATAACATTTTCATAACAAATTCTAAGTGGAAGGTTGTTACTACCTATTATGGGTTGACAAAAAACTTTTAAGTTGTGTATTCAAATTATAACCAATAGTAACTTACCACTTAAGATTTATTATAAAAATACTGTAAAAACGATATGGACGTAGTACTTCTCATTAACTAATGTATAAGAGCATTCACATCAAGAATGCTATAATGCTATAATTTTTGACACTCAACTACAGTCTGATCTCATTTTTGACAACTTACTGTAGCTAAAATTTTATAATAAAAACTATTGTTTTATTTCTTCTCTCTTCTTTTCCTTTAAAAAATAATTTTCTTTTCTCTCTCTTTCTTCTCTTCCCTGTTCAGTCTCGTTTGTCTCTCTTTCTTCTCTCTTCAATCCCATTTTTCTCTTCTTCTTTTTTTCTTCTCTTCTCATCGGGGGATCGTGGATCGTTGTCTTCAAATCTACGTGGTGGTGGATCGTGGACCATTCACTCTCCTTTTTCTGTGTTTCGATGGTCTATCTTGTGGGTTGACTTCACAAGCTGGGTGGTCAGCGTTCTTGGTGTTGGTGGTTTTGGGTCTGTTGGGGTTGAGATTGGCATTTTTGGGTTGGCCTGGGTTGAGATCAACGTTTTTGGGTTGGTTGTGGTGAGGTATTGGAGTTTAGGAAGATTTGTGGGCTGTTGTTTAAATTTGGGTTGGAGTTGGATGTATTTATTGGCAATACTTTGGCCAGGGTTGAAACGTATCGTGAGTCTTTTTTCTTTTTTTTTTTTGTATCGTGTATCTTATCATATCGTATATTGTAACACTTAAAAAATAACACTTAATAAAATTTATATTTAAAAAATATAGATGTACATATAAAATATATATATATATATATTCATTATAAATTCGAAATATATTCAACTAATAACTAATTTAATCATTATTTATGTAATAGTATTTAACAAAGAAAACTTAATAAATCAACGTAAAATATGTTTATAAAATACACATTCAAAATTATTGAATTCAAAAGTGATTATATATGACATATAAGATAATATAATAATTTTTTTTTTCATTATCTTGCCAGATAAACTGCATTCAATGTCAATGTTATCATCATTTTTATCAACTTGCAAAATTATTTCTTTCATCGTGACTTTTTACATCAACATCAACATTTCCTACCTCTTATTGTTCTTTATTTTAATAATTTTTTCTTTATATTTCTAATTGACATTCTAGGCTTCTAGCTTCTTAGAATTATAACAATAATAACTTATATTGTTATTTAATACCTTATTAATACCATAGAAAATAAATTTACAAATATTAAAGTGGCGTGTCAAGTGTATAGTTCAAATTATTTAGGGGGAAAAACCTTATGGATACACACCTATGTATTATTCAATTTATGAACATTTTTGATAAACCCTTACGATACCAAACTTTTTGTACACAATATGATACATATGGTACAATACGTATCACATATTGTACTATACTGACAACTATGGTCTTACCTAAATGAGTAAGGCGGTTATCTTAGTTTTTTATATGGGTATTATGAATGGGTCACTTGGCACCCATTTTTTTATAAATAAATTCAATTAAATTAAATTGGACACATTGAACAAAGTTAAACTACAATTGAAAACTAATTTAAATTTAATTTGTTCTTCGACTTTCATATAAATATATGATGGTTTTAAGATTCATCTAATCAAATCTATATATAATAATAATAATAATAATAATAATAATAATAATAATAATAATAATAATAATAATAGTAACAATAATAATAATAAGTAAAGTTGAGCGAAACTCAAATTAGAATTCCAAATTAGAGTTCCCAATTTTGTGTCATGTGTCTAGAATTATGTTGAGACTACACTATAATTAAGTATTCACTTAAGTTTGTGTCATATGTCTACTCAAGTTTTTTAATCTTTGTGCCAGATGAGTTAATGAGTGCAAAATAATAAGAATCTAATATTAAAACTGTGGGGATAAAAGGCCTAAGATATGTTTTTGGGCCATGGGCTTGGTCCAAGGATGCTTACTTGTCCTAGGACGGATTGATGGTAATAATGATATCAAACTTACAGCCCCAAAAGCAAGTGTGGCGGACGAAGTGAACATAAATAATCAATGAGGATCAGGTGGTATGTCATGTTGACTAGAATGATATTTTGGAAGGTCTTGGGGACGAAGATATGTTTCATAATGGCACAGAAAGCAAGGGCGGTTGGAAAATATCTCAGAGAAAATTGCTACCATCACATTGAATGCTCTATACCTAAGTCTCTGGCCGCATTTATGAAGAAGTGATACCTGAACAGTGAATTTCAACCTTATAGCTATTACCTAAGGACTTCAAGAAGAGGCTGATGGGACAAGTATCAAGGGGAGCAGTCTAAATCTACACGTGGAGAGCAAGAATGGAGGGAAGGAGGAACTATAAGAAGGAGGAAGGTCATGTAGAGAAGAGGAGGGAGAGATAGAAAGAAAAACACTGTAGACTGGATATTTATAATTAATCTTTAAGTGAGGAGAAATATAAGCACTTGTTCCTCGGTTTGAGTCCGAGGATAAGTTTCATCTTATAAACTCGTTCATCCTTGTTATTTTGTAATCTTGGGCCATTGTTGTTACCGTTTAAGCTCATTAGAAACAAGATTTCTTATCCACACTCTATAAATTTATTGTATTAGGTTCTTTGGGCCTATACCTTCCTTCTTGTTGGGCCTAGGCACAAAGTACGACCTTACAGTTGGCGCCGTCTGTGGGAATCTTGGGTTTTTAGTGAGTCTGAAGTCTGGTTATGACAAATTCAGGTCCACACCAAATAGAGTCTAGGGGGTCCCAGCGTTAAGATGACTTTCACAATCTTAAACAAGGTGGAGACCGGGAGGGAAGTGTACATACCACCCACACGAGCAGGAATCAGTCATGAGGTGGAAGCAGAGTCTCCAATGGGGAGAATGCTAGGGCCATGCAGCTGGAGATTGGCGTTTAAAGAGAAATTTACGTCACGAACGACGAAGGCGGATTCAGTCCATCTCTGACTCTTTTTCTGGTGAGAATGAGAATAAGGAAGACAACTATAGGCCAAGGTCGAGAACTCCCCCTAGTGAGTCTTACTCGTACGAAGAAAGTAGTCCCCATAACCGCAGGAATAGGAATCCGTCCAGTAGGGGCTTAGGAACTGATGCTATGAGTAGGGCACTAAATCAAATTTCTAAGTCACCCTTCACGCGTAAGATTGAAGGCGGAAAACTTCCTTCGTGTTTCACTCAACCAACATTTACCATGTATAATGGTCGAACTAACCTTGTGGAATACGTAAGCCATTGCAATCTATTGATTCCTTTAAGGAACTCACTTGGGCGTTTGAATCTCGCTTCATTATATGTAGTAGAGTCCCTCGGGCTTTGGATTCTTTGTTGTCTATGGCTATGCAAGAGGGTGAACCCTTAAAAACATACAAACATAGATATTGGGAGATGTTCAATGAGATTAATGGGGATTTTGATGATGTGGTCATTAGAACTTTCAAGGTTGGCTTACCAACCGAGCATGGTTTGAGGAAGTCCTTAACTAGGAAACCAGTTAGTAGTGTGTACCAACTCATGGATCGTATTGATAAGTATAAGCAAGTTGAGGAGGATTAATAGTTAGGTAAAGGAAAGGCAAAGGTGCTTTCTTAGGATAGGAGGGACTTCAGGTTGGACAAATATAACGATAATTGTCCTCGGCGAGATTTCCCCAGGCAGACTGGGGCTGGTATCGTGTCACAGGCCGTCAACACGGTGTTCCGAGAGCCAGTTCATCAGATTCTGGAGAAGATTAAGAATGACCCTACTTCAAATGGCCTAATAAGATGAGTGGGGACCCCACAAGACGTAACCAGAACCTTCATTGTCAGTATCACCAAGAGTGAGGACATACCACCGAGAATTACAGAAATTTGTGGTATCATTTAGAGCAATTGGTTAAAGATGGAAGGTTGCAACAGTTCCTATATAGGCCCAATGGGCAAGTCGATCATACAGGCTCAAGTACTCAAGGGAACACCTCTTCAAGACCTCCATTGGGCACCATTAATGTCATCTTTGCGACTCTTGGAAGGACGGATTTGTGTCCTTCCCAGGTAATGACTGTGGCTCAGCCACTACCCGAGAACTATAATCATAAGCCGAAGAGGGCTAAGATTGCATTACAACTAGCTTTGAGTTTCTCGGAGAAGGATAAGGTTGGAACTATACAACCACATGATGATGCTCTGGTGGTTACGCATAGGATAGGGGGTAAGACGTGAGGCGTGTAATGGTGGATCAAGGTAGTGGGGCAGAAATTATGTACCCCGATTTGTACAAAGGCTTAGGATTAAAACCAGAATATTTGACTAGTTATGATTCACCTCTAGTTGGTTTAGATGGGAAGATGGTTATACCAATAGGGCAAGTCAAGTTGCTGGTACAAATAGGATTAGAATTTGTAGAGGTCAACTTCATAGTGGTGGATGATTATTATCCATACACAGCCATTGTGGCAAGACCCTGGCTTCATGCCATGGGGGCTGTCCCTTCCACTTTGCATTTAAAGGTGAAATATTCATCTGGGGACCGGGTTGAAGAGCTAATCGAAAGCTAGTCTACGGCGAGGCAGTGCATGGTGGCTGCAATTAGGCATCAGTCTAGAGTTAGGTCCTCGGCATTAGATGGTCATGATTTGTAGCAATTAAAGGAGCCACCGTTATCAAGGAGTCTATCCATAGAAGCAGAATGTGAAGCCTTAGAGTGAGTTTCTATAGAGGATGATAAAGAAAAGTATTTTCAAGGAGGCACACCGCTGCCTCCTCGAGAGAAAGAGGAACTGGTGAAGTTCCTTAAGGGAAACCTGGATATTTTTGCTTGGAATGCTTATGAGGCCCCGGGGGTCGATCCGAGCTTCATTTGTCATCACTTAAATGTCAACCCCACTATTGTACTGAGAAAGCAACCACCTTGGGGATCATCTAAAGAACATTCTGAAGCTGTCAAAGAAGAAGTAATTAAACTCAAGCAATCAGGAGCTATCAAAGAGGTGTTTTATCTTGATTGGTTGGCTAATACGATGGTGGTTAAGAAGAAGAATGGCAAATGGCAGGTATGTGTAGACTTTACTGATTTGAATAAAGCATGTCCCAAAGATCCTTTCCCATGCCTTGCATTGATCAGTTGGTAGATGCCACGGCTGGGCATCCTTGGATGAATTTTCTAGATGTTTTTCAAGGTTATCACCAAATACCTTTGGCTTTGGACAATCAAGAGAAAACAACCTTCGTCACTCCTACTAGAAACTATCATTATAAGGTAATGTCTTTCGGTTTGAAGAATGCAAGGCTACTTACCAAAGGATGATGACTAGGATGTTCGAATCACAGTTGGGGAAGAGCATTGAAATTTATGTGGATGACATGATGGTAAAATGTAAGATGGTGTCTAAGCATGTTGGAAATCTTGAAAATGTCTTTGAGACACTAAGGAAGTATAAGCTGCGTCTAAATGCTTCCAAATGCTCTTTTAGCGTGGGATCTGGTAAATTTCTGGGCTTCATGGTTACACTTCATGGAATCAAAGTTAATCCTGATCAAGTTAAGGCAATTAACAGTTTGCAACCACCTCGTAATCCTAAGGAAGTTCAGAGATTGACAGGAATGATGGTTGCTTTAAATCAGTTTATTTCTCGGTCCGCGGACAGATGTAGGCCTTTCTTCTAGTTGCTGAATAAATGGAAAAGATTTGAATGGACTGAGGAGTGTGCTTTGGCTTTTCAACAGCTCAAAGAATATCTTTCTCGGCCACCTATTATGTCTAGGCCTGAGGTAGATGAGGTATAATTTGCTTATATCGGTGTAGTTTCCCATGCTGTCAGCTTGGTACTAATAAAGGTTGACAACGGTGTTCAGAGGCCAGTCTATTATGTAAGTAAGTCGTTGCACGAAGTTGGGATCCACTACTTACCTCTGGCAAAAGTCATTTTGGCAGTGGTGCATGCCACGCGAAAGCTTCCCCATTACTTCCAGTCTCACACAGTTGTGATCCTAACCCAACTCCTGCTCAGGTCTCTACTTTGAAACGCTGATTATACGGAAAGGATTACTAAGTGGGGAATAATTCTAGGAGCTTTTGATATAAAGTATATGTCACGCACCTCTGTGAAAGGTCAGGTCCTTGCTAATTTGGTGGCCGAGTTCGCTAAGCCCTCATTAGAAGAACATACGAAGAGATCAGACATGGATGAAAAATTAGTTGACATGATCTCCTTGAAGGTCTTTATCGTGGAAGGTGTATGTGGATGGTGCAGCAAATCAAAGAGGATCTGGAATGGGGCTGGTTATAATATCTCCAGATAAGATCGTCATTGAAATGTCCTTGAGAATGAGTTTTTCGGCCACGAATAATGAAGCCAAGTATGAAACTTTATTAATAGGGATGACTATGGTTCAGAAAATGGGAGGGAAGAACATGGAGATGTTCTCAGACTCAAGGTTGTTTGTAGGCCAAGTGGAAGGGGAGCTAGAAGCCAGAGACTCGAGAATGCAGGAATATTTAAGTCAAGTTAGATGTTTGCAATCAAATTTTGAATCTTTCACTTTAGTGCAAATCTCCAGAAACAGGAACACTCATGCCGACTCTTTAGCCACCTTAGCAACGTCCTCGGCACAGAGTTTACCTCAGGTTATTTTAGTGGAAGATTTGTATATGCCTACTAAGATAAATGTAGACGTAGTCCGTGCTCATCAAATTAAAGTGGGACCTAGTTGGATGGACCCCGTTGTGTTGTATCTTAAAGAGAATATCTTACCTGAGGAAACATCTGAAGCTGACAAAGTACGTAGGAAGGCTCCTTGGTTTTGGCTGTCCGAGGATCAAAGGTTGTACAAATGATCTTTTTCTAGACCAAATTTGCTGTGTATGCACCCTAAAGCAACAAAGTTGCTTTTAGAAGAATTGCATGAGGGAATTTGTGGAAGTCATACAGGGGGAAGATCTTTGTCTCATGGAGCCCTTACTCAAGGATATTGGTGGCCTAATATGCAGAAGGAAGCGCTGGAGTATGTAAAAAAAGTGTGACCAATGTCAGAGGTTTGCCCCCAACATTCATCAACTAGGAGGAGTTTTCAATCCTCTATCCAGTCCTTAGCCTTTCACTCAATGGGGCTTGGATATTGTAGAATCCTTCTCCAACGCAGCACGGAATAAGAGATTTCTGCTGGTCGGCACAGATTACTTTACTAAATGGGTTGAAGTTGAGCCATTATCGAATATCAAAGATCTGGATGCAAGAAGATTTGTTTGGAAAAATATTTTCATCCGATTTGGAATTCCTCATACCCTTATCTCGGAGAATGGTGTTCAGTTTGATAGTAAGGCTTTTAAAAGATATTGCTGCGATTTGGGTATTACAAATAGATATTCCACTTTGGCTTATCCGCAAGGGAATGGACAGGCCGAGACTGTTAATAAGATAATTGTTAATGGGCTTAAGAAGAGGTTGGATGAAGCTAAGGGGAGATGGCTGGAAGAGCTGCCATATGTCCTTTGGACCTACAGAACTACACCCCGTAGGTCCACAGGAGAGACTCTTTTTTCAATGACTTATGGGGCTGAAGTAGTAATTTCTCTGGAGACCAGTTTTCCAACGCTGAGGTCGAGCTCTTTTAGTCCAAGTATCAACAATGGATTGTTGGAGAAAAGCCTGGATTTGGTTGAAGAACGGAGGGAAAATGCTATGGTTCAGCTAGCATATTATTAGCACAAGCTCAAATAGGGTTATGACTCAAACGTGAAGCTAAGACCACTAGCACCAAGGGATTTGGTGTTAAGGAAGGTTTTGGGTACAGCAAAAAATCCAACTTGGGGAAAACTAGGGACAAACTGGGAAAGACCATATCGCATCACCTCAGTAGCTGGAATAGGGACTTATTATCTTGAAGATCTGGATGAAAAGGTATTATTATTAATGAAATGTTTTTCAGTTCTATATAGCACATTACTTTATGCATTACATTTATTGTTTCTCTAAGAATCAAACAGAACTTTGGCTATGCCTAGCTTCTCGAACCACATACCTTGGGAAAATTGATATCTTCCATTATTTCTCTAAGAATCAAACAGACCATTGGCTATGCCTGGCTCCTCGGACCATATACCTTGGGAAAATTGATATCTTCCATTATTTCTCTAAGAATTACACAGAACTTTAGCCATGCCTGGCTCCTCGGACCACATACCTTGAAAAAATTGATATATTCCATTATCTCCAAGTGTCAAACAGAACCTTGGCTATGCCTGGCTCCTCGGACCACATACCTTTGGAAAATTGATATCATCCAACATTTTTCTAAGTGTTAAACAAACCCTTAGTTATGTTTGACTTCTCGGATCACCTACTTTAGATAAAGTAACACTTCAAGTTATTTCTCTAAATGTTGAAGTTCATATTGATCGTGGTTTGTCCCTCTGATTGCATATATTGGGGACTCTCATTACAATGATCTGGATAATTGAAAATCCATAAGCATCACTTAAAGCATTTGTAAGCATGACATGTATATGTTTGTGATTTAGACAATATTGTTGACTTAGTAATTTTTGATTCTGTTAGATAGATGGGAGGGTTTTATCCCTTATGCAGACAACAAAGTGGGGAATGTCTTATTATCCCCCTAGTTAAGTATTGAAAAAAAAAAATACACAAGGAAAGGATGTAAACATAACTGTCATGAATAAGGAACTTATAATTTTCATTGATTTAATTCTTGATAAGAGACAATTTGCCTACAAAAATCTAATTATATAGTTACAAAAGAAAAGAGAATTGACTAAAAAAAATAATAGTAATAAAAATAAAAACCCTAGGAATCTAAACCTTGGAGGCAGGGGCTGGGGCAGGGTCATCTTTCTTGTTTGGTTTAGGAGGAGGGTCATCTTTCTTCATCGTGGGCTCGACCTCTTTGAGCTTGGCCTCTACCTCTTTCATTTCGGCAGCTTCCTTGGCCTTGGCATCCTCTTTGGCTTTGGCATCGTCCTTGGCTTTGGCATCGTCCTTAGCCTTGGCAACATCCCTGGCTTTTGAGGGGCCCTTAACTTCTTTGCCTTTGCCTTTATCTTCTCCCACTTCACCTTTGTGACCTTCGTCACTAGTTTGGGAGGATCCTTTGGAGGCTTCAAGGGGCGGAGGAAGACCCCGCGCAGCCAGGGGCTGTACAGAAGATTCTGGAATAGTGGCAGGGGCAACCGGGATCTCACGAATATCAGGATGGTAATACACTTTCCCCGATTGCCTAAACTCCGAGGAGGCAGAGACCCTTGCAAAGTCAATGGCTTTCTCCCAAGTCTCCTTGTAGTAATCCCTACACACCTCGGCCATCTCCTTAGCTAGCCAGATCTCAGTTTCTTCTATTCCTCAGTTGTAGGATACTTGTATTACTGCCTCCGCAGTTTCCTCGGCTGCCCGAGCAGCGGCTTTGGCTTTCTCCAACTCAGCCTTAAGGTCCAAAACCATTTTCTGCTGAGTGGCAAGATCTATCTCTTTGAGATGGAGCTGTTTGGGTTGATCTTCAGCCTGCCTCTAAGCACTCTTTATACCAGATTCAGCGCTTTTTCATGCTCTCTCATCGACAATCAATTTATCAGCCAACTCTTTTTTCTCTTCCTTCAAGGTCCCCAGGGCCTTGATGGTCTCAATATGGGCTTGGATCTCGGCGTTGGTCTCCTTCTTGGCGTCCTTGATCCATTCCTCAGCAATAAAGACTTCCTGGATAGCCTACACAAGAATAGAAATACTTCCATAAAAAAATGATGATGATAAAAAGTGCCTTAGCGTTTATCTAACTAATATGTTAGTGGGACTTACCATAGCAAGATCCTTCTTCAGCAACATGAAGAGGTCCGGCTGCCTCATACGCTTCAGAGCATCCATGTCCTTTGGTAGAGGGAGAGTTTGCTCCAGGGCTTCAGTGATGTAAGCCGAATGACCTCTCTGAAATTCTCTAATAGAGGCATTCAACGGGATGGCAGCCCCTTCTACCTCCAGCCGAGGAGCCCAAATGCGTTGTTGGGGCACCTCGGGAATAGTTGTCTCCTCCCTATTATCTATAGGAGCAACGTGTGTGTCTTTGGCCATTTTCTGTTGTTTGGCCCCCTTTTTGGGAACCACTTCTCCCTCCTCCAGTTCCTGCTCCTTCCTTTTCTTCTTCAGGTTATCCATGGGGAGCAAGCTGGTTCCGGTTGTGGTTGTGGGAGGGGGAAGGTTGGATGGAAGATTGGGTGGAAGTTGAGTTTTTGGGGCCTCTTTGGATGGTGACCCTTTTCTGCTTACCAGCCATTATTTCCTTCAAACCTTTCCTCGGATTCAAATCCATCGATTCTTCCTCGGCCTCGCTATCTACCTCGGTGATTATCAAAGGAGGAAATTTGGCTGTTGATCTGTAGAGTTCACTCTCGGAGTCTGAGAGGTTGATAAGATTAACCCGCTCCTCTTTTTCCTTCTCTAGTTGGAATTTATCTATTTCTTCCTCGAGTGACAAGTGTGAGAAGGTAGATTCCTCCCTGGAGGCTGCTACTTTGGGGCATACAGGGGGGATTGCTACTATTGGGAATGCAAGTAGGAGGAGATGAGGGTCGCCGGGCAGTTCTCGTGAGGCAAGAAATCCTGCTTTAGAGACATCTATTCTTCGGCGCCTATGGTCGCCCACTGTGATTACGTTACCTACGTCTTAGAAGACAATCGATATGGGTTCAAAGCCCAGGATGAGATGGACTACCCTCAACTATCCGTCTTTGCTCACAAATACCTCAAACCTTAAAACTCTATTGAGATCTTTGGCGTTGGTTAGGCTCAAGTGGGGCACTACGTGTTGCCTGTCTACAAAAACATCTGAGAAGCCAATCATGGTCAAACCAATAACATCCACCACCAAAAGGAAACTAATATACAACAAAAATATGAATGATAAAGTTAGAGGAACTAAACCCCGTGCTAAGGGGCCTAACCCTATAGAGTCACACCTAGTGTTCCCTCATCGACTGGGCAGTGAAGATCGTCGTGCCACTCCCCAGAGGCGATTAGGTAGTCATCCTTCATGCCCTTGTTAGATTTGGGAAGACACGACACAAGCCTAACGACGCTAGTCCTAGACCTGAGGTAATACCCCGAGTCAGTAAGTGAGCGACACTCATACATATGGACAACGTCGTGCCATGTGAGTCTCAAACCCATTTGCTCATTGAGAGCATCGACACTACCTAAGATTCTAAATACATTAGATGCACATTGGTGCGGGGACAACCTATGGTTATATAAGTAATCTCAAGTTACACCCCCCATAGGAAGTGTCATTCCTCCTTCTATGAATGCGATTATGGGAATGATGACTTCCCCTTCTTTCCTATGTGTATATATCTGGTTTGGGGCACAATATCTCAAACCAACTCCTGGAGCGATGTAATACTTGGCTTAAAAGCCCTCCATACCAGCCGAAGTTTCTACCAAGTCTTTGAATCTACCCATTTAAACAAAATAGAAATGAAGATTTTGAAAAAGGGGAAAAGATTAATAGGTCGAGGAGAAAAAGAATCTAGGAGCATGAAAACTTACGAGGGGAAGAACGGATGATTCTTCAGGAACTTCTTGGGAACTAGGAAAGTAAGGGATTCTTAAGGGCTAACGAGTTTGTGAAATAATGAGAAGATTGTATCCTTCTAAACGTTTTATATGAGAGGCGTGATAGAGCGGGAGTTATCCCTCCAAAAATTCAGGGAGAGATTCTAACCATGAGATTCACATCGCACCGTTGAAAGTGGAGGACAGGGCGCCGCCTAGAGCATTTAATGGGGGCATCGCGGGCTTCGAAGTGTCAGAAACAGTTTCAAAAGTGGGAAACGACATTCTCACATGTGGAAATTTAAGAAGCATGTAGAAGCTGTTGTGTTGGGTCAAAACCCCAATTTTCTCCTCGGATGGGGGAGAAAAATGAAGTTTTGAGGGGCTATTGTAAGGATAAAAGGCCCAAGATATGTTTTTGGGCTATGGGCTTGGTCCGAGGACGTTGACTTGTCCTGCAATGGATTGATGGTAATAATGATATACACTTATAGCCTCAAAAGCAAGTGTGGCGGACGAAGTGAACGTAAATAATCCGGGGAGGAGTACCTCCTCGACTAAGTGCAGTAAGGATCAGGTGGTATGTCATGTTGACTAGAATGATATTTTGGAAGGTCTTGGGGATGAAGATATGTTTCATAAGGGCACAGAAAGCAAGGGCGGCTGGAAAATATCTCAGAAAAAGCTGCTATCACCGCATTGAATGCTCTGTACCTAAGTCTCTAGCCGCATTTATGAGGAAGTGATACCTGAATAGTGATTTTCAGCCTTACAACTATTACCTAAGGACTTCAAGAAGAGGCTGATGTGACAAGTATCAAGGGAAGCAATCTGAATCTACACGTGGAGAGCAAGAATGGAGGGAAGGAAGGACTATAAAAAGGAGGAAGGTCATGTAGAGAAGAGGAGAGAGAGCTAGAAAGGAAAACACTGTAAACTGGATATTTGTAATTAATCTTTAAGTGAAGAGGAATATAAGCACTTGGTCCTCGGCTTGAGTCCGAGGATAAGTTTCATCTTATAAACTCATTCATCCTGATTGTTTTGTAATCTTGGGCCATTGTTGTTACCGTTTAAGCTCATTAGAAACAAGATTTCTGACCCACAATCTATAAATTTATTGTATTGGGCTCTTTGGATCTATACCTTCCTTCTTGTTGGGCCTAAGCACGAAGTGCAACATTAAAAAACTATAAAATTTAAAATAAAAGAACTAATCATATATATTCAATAAAAATCACTACACATTCTATCTTATTAAAAATTAGAGAAAAAATTTATCATAAGTAGTATTAAATTATAATATGTGACTAATTATGTTTACTTTTTAAAAAATATATATATAATTTGACTAATTATTTATATTTTATATTAAAATATGTGTTTAATATAAATGTATCCATACATATGCATGTGTTACATGTTATTTTTTATAAATAATTTGACTAATTATTCATATTTTATAATAAAACTTGTGTCTAAATTTATGCGGGAACCACACTATAATTATTATATTTGCTTAAGTTTGTGTCATGTATCCACCTAAGTTTTTTAATCTTTGTATCAAATGAGTTAATGAGTGCAAAATATTAAGAAATTAATATTAATGAGTTATGAAATAAAAAATAAAAAATAAAAAAATAACCACATATATTCAATAAAAATCACCACATAACAAAAATTACCACACATTCTATCTTATTAAAAATTAAAAAAAAATGATCATAAGTATTATTAAATTTAGGTAAGAATTTTAATATGACTAATTACATACATTTACTATTTTTAAAAAGAATTATTTGACTATTTATCTATATTTTTATGATAAAAACTATTTTTAATTTTAAATGTAACTATATGTATGCACTAATGGATATGTTACATGCTGTTTTTTTTAATAATAATTTAACTAATTATTTATATTTTTATAATAAAATTGTGTTTAATTTTAAATGTATCTATGCATTTGTATGTGTTGCATACTAATTATAATAATAGATGCCTCGGGCTCAGAGTTGTCATGATACAGTTGCCATGTTGAACTTGATTATTTTTTAAAAAAATAGCTAAAACATTTTTTTTTTCCACCCTAACCCTTTACCAAAATGTATGACACTTCTCTTCCGTAACAATTCTCCTTTCTTATTATATAGTAGTTTTAAAATCATAAATTATTTCACAATTTTTTTGCCATAATTCTTATGTAACGGACTATAAATGGTTAACTATCACTTACAAATTGACCTATTATTTTTTCTTCACTAATCACACTTTGCCATATTACAATTATGACCAAAAAAAAAACTTATGTTCCTAGACTTTTTCCCTCACCACCACTCCTTTTAAATACCCTTTCATCAAGAGACAACCAACCACCCGTAACAACAACGAGTGGAAATTGGAGTTAAGGAAGGCAACAAGGACCTCGATCCCCTCCCCTACTCTCTTCTGGCCCAAAAAAAAGGGATGTGAGACGAGTGTGTGAATCCATGAAGATCTATATATTAAGAGCATGTGGCTGACTAGATGGCCTAAACATAATATTTTACTTTCATCGTTAGTTATTTCATATTTCTCCATCTACTACTTAATGGTTGATACTACTTTAACATGGCATATTTGAAAGGCTAGAAACCACTCTGACGCATAGAGTAGACATTAGGGACAAAATGATAATTGACTATAATTAAAATCATCAATATATATTATAATGAATAAAAAAAAGATGAAGCACAATTTAGGATACAGAAAAGGATCAGTCCATAGACTGATGAAAATATGATCACGACGAAATGATATTAAACGAAGACATCATATAATCAAATCATCTATAGAAGAATTAAAACAACAGTAGCAAACTCATGTTCAGTCGATGAGATATAAGAACAATAAACAGCCTCAACGAGAGAAGAAAAAATAAATGGTACAGTAGGTAAATATATAAATGGAAATAAGCAATAAGAAAAAAACACCACGAGAGTAGCTGACTTCACTCAGTGCAGCGCAAGAGCAATCAAAAGCTCTAAATGACCAAAACAGCTGCGAGGAGACCGACAGCCAGGGACCCAGAGACGGCAAATCTGTTCGAAATAGCAGCGTTAGGTGAAGGTGGAGCAGACGCATTGGCTGGTGGAGTTGCGATCGATGGGGGAGGAGTGGCCGGTGACGGAGCAGAAGGTTTTGAAGGAGAAGGAGAGTGAGAGGGTGGAGGTGGCGGAAGAGTGGGATTTGGAGACTGCGATTGGGCCGGTGGCGATGCTTTTGGAGACGGAGTTGGAGAAGTATGAGGCACAGTTGGTGTCGGAGTTGGAGCAGAATGAGGCACAGTTGGTGGTAGAGTTGGTGCAGAATGAGGCACAGTTGGTGGCTTAGCAGGAGACAATGATGGAGAGGGAGCTGGAGAGTTTGCGAATGTGGAGCCAAGAGACAATGCCAAAACCAAAACCACAAAGCTTAGGTGCGCCATTGCTCACAGCCTCACACACACAGAGAAAGAGAGAGAAAAGTTCGAGGCTTTTATATATGAGTCTGAGAAAGAGAAGAGAATGGAGAGTTAGTATAAATAGAAGGGGAAGAATTTAACGTAGGGAATTGTCAACCATAGACGTGGGTTCTCCTTTGTGAATTGACTGAGGGAGTTAGAGCTGGTTGAGGTTTATGGGAGTTTGAAGGGCGTGCTCCACCACTAAGGATACAGTTGGCATTGAATCTGGCGTGCATACTTGGGATTGATAATTGAATTTGATTGTTCCAAGAATTGGGAGTTTCGGATGTGTAACAATGTTATACTAGTTTGACCCTTGCTTTGCTCAAATTTATAATTGGTTGCGCTTATTAAACACAAATAATTAGTTTTAAAAAATAAATAAATAAAAAAAACTCTTAAATGCGTGTTAAATTATGTGTAACAGGTATTATCCTTAAGTTATTTTATAATGAAATGATTTTGTTTATTCTTTTTTGACAATTATGGCTTGGTTTGGATAGGAATGAAATATTCGGCGTATGTATCTTCAGCGTTTTTCTTTTCTTCTTCTTTTTTTCTCC